>NC_044041.1:151541171-151850008 GCF_901765095.1 Microcaecilia unicolor
TCTTCAAAGTTCTTTTCAACTTTCCCTTATGGTACTTGTCCGTCTCGTGCCAATATTTAGCTTTAGATGGAGTTTACCACCCGCTTTGGGCTGCATTCCCAAATAACCCAACTCCGAGAAGACCAGGGCCCACTGCACCGGGGGCCGCTACCAGCCTAACACTATCCGCGGGCTGGGCCTTGATCAGAAGGACGGGCCCCCAAGCAGCACCAGGGAGGCGGTCTTCTGTATGCCACATTCCCCGCGCCCGCCGCTTGGGCGGGGATTCGGCACTGGGCTCTTCCCTCTTCACTCACCGTTACTGAGTGAATCCTGGTTAGTTTCTTTTCCTCCGCTTAGTAATATGCTTTTCAGCGGGTCATCTTCGACTCCTCCCTCTCCTTCTCTGCGCATATCCAGCAGATAGCCAAGACCTGTCACTTCTTCCTCTACAACATTAGCAAAATTCGCCCTTTCCTCTCTGAGCACACCATCCGAACTCTCATCCACTCACTCATTACCTCTCGCCTTGACTACTGCAACCTACTCACTGGCCTCCCACTTTGCCACCTATCCCCCCTTCAGTCCGTTCAGAACTCTGCTGCAATGTCTTATCTTCCGCCTGGACTGATATACTCACATCACCCCTCTCCTCAAATCACTTCACTGGCTTCCGATCAGGTACCGCATACAGTTCAAGCTTCTCTTACTAACCTACAAATGCACTTGATCTGCAGCCCCTAACCTCTCTAGCCTCATCTCCCCCTACGTTCCTACCCGTAACCTCCGCTCTCAAGACAAATCCCTCTTTTCGGTACCCTTCTCTGCCACCGCCAACTCCAGGCTCCACCCTTTCTGCCTCGCCTCACCCCATGCTTGGAATAAACTCCCTGAGCCCATATGCCAGGCCCCTTTCCTGCCCATCTTCAAATCCTTGCTCAAAGCCCACCTCTTCAATGTCGCCTTTGGCACCTAACCACTCTACCTCTATTCAAGAAATCTAGACTGCACCAACTTGTCATTTCGTCCTTTAGATTGTAAGCTCCTTTGAGCAGGGACTGTCCTTTTTGTTAAACTGTACAGTGCTGCGTAACCCTAGTAGCGCTTTAGAAATGTCAAGTAGTAGTAGTAGTAGAAGATCTGAGATCGTAGCCGAAAGGGAGGGAAGGAGGTAGGCTGACAGTGGGGAGCCAGGCACAGAGGAGGTGGAGGAGGAAGAAGGGCAGCAGGAACAGGGGTCCCCACTGATCCTGACTCTCTCTCTCTCTCTCTCTCTCTCTCTCTCTGGCACTCATCCACCCCACAGAGCCCCCTTTTCTTCCCAAGAGGAGGGAGGGGATGCCGAGGCCCTCGAGGACAAAGCGGGGGGCAGTAGAAGCGGAAGGGCAGATGCGGGCAGCTTCAGGTCAGACCGCAGACAGCCACACGCCAGGGCTGAAGGCGATAGCCCAGCCCCACACTCAGTCCTGAGCTCCCCTCGGCGAGGGCGCCCTCCCCAGGTCTGCTTTTGGGGGGGGGGGGACGAATGGTCAGAGAAGGCACGTGTCGGTGGCAGGGCAGGCCCCGAGGACCTACCCCCACCCCCACTGCACCAGAAAGAGACCCTGCAAACAGCCCCAGCCACGCGCTCGGCAGGAAAACGCCAAGGCAATTGACGGAACGGGCGACCCTCAGACAGGCGTAGCCCTGGGAGGAACACGGGGCTGCAAGGTGTGTTCAGTGTAGATGATCAATGTGTCCTGCAATTCACACTAATTCTCGCAGCTAGCTGTGTTCTTCATCAATGCACAAGCCAAGTGATCCACCACTAAGAGTCACGCTTTCACCCTAACTGATATTGAGGTCATCACAGCGGCAGCAGAAGGGGCGCGGAACTCGATTTCCGGACCCCCCCCCCCCCACACACACCACCGCAGAGGCGAGTCAACTGAGACCGGCAGAAAGGAAAACGAGCTCAGAGGCTCAGAGTCCAGGCGCTCGGCCTGGGAGCCTCCTTCCCCAGAGGTGGAGGTGGAGAAGGATCACCAGTGCAGGAGGGGAGGAGGAGGTGGCAGGGCCCCCCCCTCTCTCTCCCACAGACACAGGGCACCCAAAGCGTACAGCACCGGGGCCCTCGGCACCCATCACCATGGCCGCCCCGCATCACTCAATTCTTCAAACCTCCACCACACCCTGTCACCAGGGTCAGTGCTAGGTACCTGGAACTGTCAAGAGGGAACTGTGCTCGACCAGACAGGGCACCCCTCACACAGGCTCAGGGACAGGGAGGAGGACCATCCAGGCACCTGCCTGCCCATTTGGTCCTCTCCCCACCACCTCCACCCATCTGCAGGGCACATCCATGGTCCACACAGGGGCCCCTTCTTCTCCCTTCCTCCCCAGGTCACAAGAGAGAACCCACGTTCCCTCGCATTTTGGGCTCGCCAGATTCCTGGGAAAGAGCATGGGGAGAGAAGGGTCCCACAGCCCAACCCCCCCCCCTCCGCTTCCCTCCCCCTTCCCCGTCCAGGGAGTACGAAGCTTCATCAGGTGGGGTGTCAGAGCATCGGTCCCAACACCTATGGCATCCGAGGGTAGTCTGTGGTGCACAGAGCTTTGTGACCCCATTCATGGTTTCTGTTTATTTAGCCACTGAATCGGGAAGGCAGCAGGTCGGGTTGGTAGGCAGCGTAGAGGTGAAGCTTGATTTTGTTTTTCTTGCTGTCCCCACAGGTTGAGAAGCAGCAGCCCAACATGTGGGAGGAAGGGAAGGTCAGGTATTATTAGGAAAGGAATGGAAAACAAAAATGAGAACATTATAATGCCTTTGTATCGATCCATGCTGCGACCGCACCTTGAATATTGTGTTCAATTCTGGTCGCCGCATCTTAAAAAAGATATAGTGGAATTAGAAAAGGTGCAGAAAAGGGCGACAAAAATGATAAAGGGGATGGGACGACTTCCCTATGAGGAAAGGCTAAAGCGGCTAATGCTCTTCAGCTTGGAGAAGAGACGGCTGAGTGGAGATATGATAGAGGTCTATAAAATAATGAGTGGAGTGGAAAGGGTAGACGTGAAGCATCTGTTTAGTCTTTCCAAAAATACTAGGACTAGGGCCATTCAATGAAGCTACAAAGTAGTTCTACCTACCTTTGGAAAGGGAGAAAAAAGATTGCAAAGTACTGAAAATATCAATAGCTGGCTCAAAGCCTGGTGTCACCAAGAAGGATTTGGGTACATAGGAGGATGGGGCAAAACATGGAAAAACAAAAGACTATATTGTAACAATGGGCTGCATCTCACTGTGGCAGGAAAAAGATCCTTGGGGAGAAATTTAGACAATATATTTCTAGGCATTTAAACTAGAAGGCGGGGGTGGCATATGGAGGCAGGTCACTTCAAGTGGTCACCCACAGCTAAAGCTAAAGACAAGATGTGACAGTAGAAAAGAAAGCAATGAAAACAACAATCTTAGCAAATCACTTCTTACCAACACAGCAGGAAGTGAGACTAAACAAAAAAACTAAACAGAAGATAAAAATGCCACTGAAAAGTAGATGGAAGGCAATGACCACAAATGCTCGCAGTCTAAGCAATAAAGTTCATGACCTGCGAGCCCTGATGTTAGAGGCAGACGTAGACATTGTTGCAATCATGGAGACATGGCTCAATGATTCCCATGAATGGGATGCAAACGTACCAGGCTATAATCTATTTAGGAAGGATAGAGATGGTCGTAAAGGTGGAGGAGTAGCTCTGTATGTGAGAAATGATATCTCAGCAACTGAAATGACAGGGGCCTGGGGAAAGGAAGAAGCAATATGGATCACCTTAAAAAGAGATGATAGAACCTCTGTCCACATGGGTGTTGTCTACAGACCTCCAACACAATCAGAGGAACTAGATAAAGATCTGATTATAGATATCCAAAAGTTGGGAAAGAAAAGAGAGGTGCTATTGCTGGGAGGTTTCAATCTGCCATATGTAACATAGTAACATAGTAAATGACGGCAGAAAAAGACCTGCATGGTCCATCCAGTCTGCCCAACAAGATAAACTCATATGTGCTACTTTTTGTGTATACCTTACCTTGATTTGTATGTATCCTTTTCAGGGCACAGACCAGCACTATCCCCGCCTCCCAACCACCAGCCCCGCCTCCCACTACCGGCTCTGGCACAGACCGTATAAGTCTGCCCAGCACTATCCCCGCCTCCCGCCACCGGCTCTGCCACCCAATCTCGGCTAAGCTCCTTAGAATCCATTCCTTCTGAACAGGATTCCTTTATGTTTATCCCATGCATGTTTGAATTCCGTTACCATTTTCATTTCCACCACCTCCCACGGGAGGGCATTCCAAGGCAGTTGCTGTTGAAGCTTGGAAGGAGGAGGAAGTGTTGCCAGAGGCTCTGCAGGCTTCCAGGGGGAAGGGAGTGAGGCCTAGCCCCTTCCCCAGAAATGAGGAAGGTCCCTGGGGAGCGGTCCTCAGGCAAGGCCCAGGATATGGGGCCTCCTGGGGTCCAGGACCAGAAGGCCTGGAAGAACGGTTCCCTCTCTGTTAAAGCCGCAGAGAGGAGGGAGAGGAGCCCGGTAGACCGGAGAGAACAGCAGCCCGAGGGCGGAAGCCAGTCCGGTACCCCCCTCACTGGCCTACAACATCCAGAAGGTGAGAGGGGGGGAGAGCTGGTGAAGGCCCAAGAAGGGAGTTTGCCGGGCAGAGAGAAGGTGGAGGAGATGGATACCTGTCAGGAGAGTCAGCCTGAATCTGAGGAGACAGGCAGTGAGGACAGCGTGTCCTCGGAAGAGGAAGATTTTTGGGAGAGAATCCAGGACCCAGAGGACCCGGCTAGTGGTTTGATTAAAGTGGTTAGGAGAATCAAGGCCGTGGAGAAAGAGGTGGTGGATCTGGGTAAACGTATCAAGATGGCTAAAACCATGATTAAAGTAGCTCCAGCAACACACAAGAACCTATATGAAAAGGAAGAAACACGTCTAAAAAAAATGCTTGGGAAGAAAGAACAGCTGCTTGGGGTTTTAAAAAAAGGCCCTGGGAACCCTTTGCGCGAGATTTATGTGAACAAGGAAAGAATGGCTTCTGGTTCTCTCGCTGGAGGCCAGGGAAGTAAACGATCAGACCCCACAGCAGAACGGAGAGGGAAGAAGACAGAGGGTTCAGTTCCTGGGTCCCTGCATTCTTCAGTGCCAGAACTGACCGGGAGCGGTACACAAGCCACATTAAAGTATATGCAGTACCTGGCAAGCCAGCCCGGTCCTCTTCCAGAGACAGCAGAGCTCAGGGACGTCAGGGCTGGTCTGGATCAGACTTCTCAGACACAGAGACCTGTGGAGGAAAATACAGAAGCGAGAGAGTTTCAGAGACAATCATTCCAGATACTAGACACAGGGTCAGGCGCTACAGGGGAGAGCCTGTTGTCTAATGCAGTTCTGGTTGAGCCGATGCAGAAGAAAGAGGGCGGTGTACCCGGAATGGAGCAGTGGGCTGCAAGCAAGGACAAGCGGTTGCAGCCACAGGTGGTTCTTTTTCCACTGGAGGCATCGGTTTCGGGAGGTCAGCAACCTACAAGCGCAGTGCCATTACTAGCGCAGCAGGTCCGCCCACGAGGATCGAAGGGGCAGGACGTCATACCTGATCGAGAGACGACTGATTTGCAGTGTGCAGAGGGCAGTTCGCAGCTGCAAGGGACATCACAGACAGCCGGTGGAACATCGGAGGCGAGCCAGAAGGCTGTAGCGCTAAGGGGGACAGAGGCTAATTTTCAGCAAGGAGCGGAGAGACGATACGCGGAGCTTCCGGGTTCGAGGAAGCTCTGCCCACTCACAGCAGATGAGAGGGCAGGTTTGCCCAATCGGGGCGCAGGAGGAGGAAGTTTGCACGGGTTCGACAACGGGACCGGAGCAGAGCCATCAGAGAGAAAGGAGTCAAGGCACCCAGAAGGCTGTGAGAAAGAAGGGGCAGACAGGGAGATTCTTGCAGCGCCAGCCCCGCAGCAAGTAATGGCCGCAAGGACTGCTGGTAATGCGGTACCAGACTTGGTTCAGCCGGAGGGAGGGCAGGCTGAAGGGGGTTTGTTGCGGGATTCTGGGGCTGCTGAAGGTTTGCAGTGGGAAGGTTCTTTTGGTGTAGATTTGCCTGATGCAGGGGACTCAGGTGTCTGGGCAGCAGGGGATGGAGGTATGTCGGTGGGCCAGCATCAGGGAAGAGGGGGTATGGTTCCTGAGGGGCAGGGAGGCCCCAGAGTAAAAGGAAGGGGGGGAGGCAGGGGGGAGGGGCAGCGGGAGGGGGGAGATGACATCATTACGGGTACGGGGGGGCAGGAGGTGGGGGGAGTAGGGAAGACAGTAAGGCTGAGGGGCAGCAAGGGAGGGGGGCGGAGTTGGAGGGTAGGGCTGGCACCAGCTCAGGGGTAGGGGGGCGATGGGGGCAAGGGTCTGTGTCCTTTGCTGCAGTGGTCCAGGGAGGGGGGAGGAGGGAGGGGGGAGGACTTGCGGGGTATGAAGGGACAGGCAGGGGTTTTGTGGGAATGGGGAAAGGGGGTGGGCAGTTACCAAAAAGACGCAATGTGGTTCAGCTTAAATGGATAGGGGACGGAGCAATGCCGTCCCGGGAAAAGGTCTTGAAACAGGTGATGGGGATGGGGTTCATACCTGAGGACTTTTATGCTTGTATACACCCCGTCAACATCCCCGAATATGATGTAAGCTTTATGACCCAGAGGGGGATGGAAATCTTTTGGGAACGGTATGAGGGAGTAAGGGGGAAGGGGGAGTGGCGGGACTTCAGGGTGATTCCGATCAGCAAGCCGGACCTGGTGCAGGTTACCCTACTTGTGCGGAATGAGTCTATCTCAGGGGCAGATCTGGCTTATTGGCTCCAGCGGTATGCGGAGCTGAAGTCACCACTTACTAAGCTACCGGATCCGAGTAGGGTTTGGGCAGGAGGTTGGGGAGCCCAGGTAAAATTAAAACAGGACGGCTATGTCGTTCAGCACATCCCCTCGGCAGCTTTCATCGGCCGTGACAGGATACTGTGTTTTTACAAAGGACAGCCACGACAGTGCTTTAGGTGTGGTTCATTTCGACATTTTAGCATGTCCTGCCCTGTGGTAAAGTGTGGGAGATGTGGGGACACCCAGCACTCCACGGAGGATTGTACCTCGATTCGGTGCAATCTCTGTGGAGGGCTGGGGCATGCATTCCAGAATTGCCCTCGGGCGTCCCATAATGAGTGGGACATGTGGAGGAAGGGGTATGGCGGGGTGGTAGGGGAAGAGGAGGGGGCAGGGCACGGGGTGCTGGGCAGGGAGGAGCTGGTAGGAGAAGGGGAGGGGAGGCAGGAAGGAGCGTCAGGGGAGGAGCAGGAGGGGGATTGGGTGCGAGTTCCACAGAGGAGGAGGAAGTCTAGAAAGGGGGGGACACGGGCGGTAGGCGGGGAGGTGCCGCAGCAGGGGGCGAGGGGGGGGGAATAGATATCAGGTGTTAGGAGAGGAGGATGGGGGGGCTGAGGGTGAGGAGGGCGAACAGATGGAGGGGACGAGGGTGGAGTTGATGGAGGAGGGAGCAGAGGCAGGGGGGACAGCAGAAGGCAAAAGGAAATATGAAGAGGTTCAGGTGGGAAGTACAGGGAGTCGGAAGAAGGGAGGGGAGGTTCAGGGCAGTAGGGAAGAGGGAGGGGGGAGAGAGGAGGCAGGGGGAGGGGAGGGTGGAAGGGATGGGAGAGGGAAGGGGAGTAAGAGGAAGGCCGAGGGGGTTGTGCAGGGGGCGTGGGCCCAAGTGTATGAGTGGGGGGACAGAGTGGAATTGGAGGAGGTTTTGGAGGACAGGGAGAACCTAGAGGAGGAGTTAGGGGGTGAGGTTGGGGGAAGGGGGAAAGGGAGGGTGAGGGGTAATGAAGTGGGATTGGATAGCACAAAGAAGAAGAAAGGAAGGAAGAAAGGGGGAGGGGAGGTACAGGTGGGACTGGTGGGGGGGGAAGGGGATCGGGTGGGGGAGGACGATGGCCGCACGGAAGAGGACCTGTCTCAGGGTGCGAAGGGGGAACATCAGGAGGTTCGGGTACAGAGTATAGGAGGTGTTGAGCAGCTCGGTTACTCTCCATGAGAATGGCGGGACTTGTATTAACATTTGCTACCCTTAATGTGGCCAGTATCTCCTCCCCAAAGGCGCAATGCTTGGCGTATGACAGGTTTGCGCGGGTCCGGGCGGATTGTTTCCTGATACAGGAAACCCGGCTGACGTCTCTGGAAAAGATCAGGCGGGCGAGACGGGCCTGGAGGTGGGGACCCTCGGTGTGGGGGTTGGCGGGGGACAGGTATGGGGGAGTGGGAATTTTATTTAAGACGCACCGGGTGAATATCCAGAGGGTGGTGGAGTTGGGGGTGGGGAGATGTCTAGTGGTAGATGTGATTTGGGAGGGAAGAGCGTTGAGGGTGGTCAACGTGTACGGGCCCCAGAGTAAGAGGGAAAGGGTACTCCTTTTTGGGAAAATTCGGCCCTACCTGTACACCTCACGCCAGGTAGTCTGGGGTGGGGATTTCAACACTATATTGAGGAAAATGGATAGTGGGGGACGGTCAATGCAGGTGAGCTATGATGGGGTGAGACTGGCGAGGATTATGCGGGAGGCGGGGTTGGTTGACGCACATGTGGAGTTTTGTGAGGGGCAGGAGGGGTTCACATTCTTTAGAGGACAGTGCAAGAGCAGAATAGATCGCTTCTTGGTGAGGAAAGGGGTTGGTCTGGGGGGCCCAAAGATTGTGGATGTGGACTTTTCCGACCACCATATGGTTCTCCTTCAGGTGGGGGGAGCGGGAGCACAGAGGCCAGGGAGAGGGTTGTGGAGGCTGAACTTAAAGTGGTTAGGTAACAGGCAGGTGCGGGAGGAATTTCTTGGGTTTTTGGACGACCAGGTTACAGTACAAGGAGCATTTTCATCGATTGGTGGGTGGTGGGACATGGTGAAAAGACGCACACGGGGGTTTTTTTTGAGGCAGGCGAGAAGGGAGGGTAGGGAAAGGACGAAGCTGGGTCTGGCGGTGAAACAGAAGAGGGATAGATTAATTTCTCAGGGGGGGAGTGAGGTGGAAATAAGGGAACTCCAAGAGCTCCTGGAAAAGGTGCAGTACAATCGTTACACCTCATTGGTGTATGAACGAGATTTCGGGAAGATGGTTAGCCCGGATCCCTTCGCCTGTTTTAGGGAGAGGAGGGACCATAGGGTGGTTGAGGGAGTGCGCGACACACGAGGGATCCTTCAGGATTCCAAGGAGGGGATTTTAGGTGTAGTAGGGGATTACTTTGAAGCATTCCTCTCGGCCCAGCAGATAGATAAAGAGCAGATGGAGAGCTATGTGGAAGGGACCCCAGGGATAGGGGATTGGGGACCCCAGCTCCAGGGCCTTTTGCAACCATGGACTGTACAGGAGGTGGAAGAAGCCATTGAGGCACTCCACAAGAAGACCTCGCCGGGGCCGGATGGGCTGCCGACCGAGTTTTATCAGGCCTTTAAGGCGCAACTGGGGCCGATCTTGTTGAAGGTATGGGAGGCAGCTCGTTCGGAGGGTTCCCTCCCCAGGTCCCTGACAGAAGCAGCTCTGATTTTGTTGAGCAAAGGGAAGGACTCGTCGCTGCTGGCCAATTGGCGGCCGATAGCGCTGCTCAACACCGATCGGAAGATTTTCGCAAGAATGCTTTTTCAAAGGATGAGGCAGGTGTCTGCGGGATTGTTAGCGGCCTCCCAAGCATGCGGGGTTAAGGGCAGAGGGGTCCTGGAAGCAGCAGCATGGGTACGAGAGGGAGTTGAACACAGTAGGGAGGGTGTGAATGGTCGGTTGGTGGTGACACTTGACCAGGATAAAGCATTTGACAGAGTGCAATGGGATGTCCTGTGGAGAATTCTAGAACACTATGGGTTCCCGAAGGGGTGGGTAGAGCAGCTGCAGCTGCTGTATAGGCAGGCTGGGTGTTTCCCCTTGGTAAATGGGTGGAGGGGGAAGGGGTTTACGGTGGGGGCAGGGGTGCGGCAGGGGTGTCCGCTGAGCCCGCTGTTGTATGCATATGCCATCGACCCTTTTATAAGACGGGTGGAGAAGGGAGGGGCGCAGGGACTGCAAGGTGTGGAGGTAGAGGAAGGTAGTCAGCTGAGGGTCGTGGCATATGCAGACGACGTCACAGTGTGGGTGGCGGACCAAAGGGAGGGAGGAAGACTGCAGGAGCTGATCCAGGATTACTCGCAGGTCACAGCATCGAGGGTCAATTTTCAAAAATCGAATAGCCTGTGGGTTGGGGAAGATCAAGGGCACCAATTTGAGTTGGGTGGTCAGTTTCCAGCGCCAGGGGAGCGGCTCAGGGTTCTGGGGATTTATTTTGACCAGGGGGATTATAGGTTATACAACTGGGATAAGTGTCTCCAAGAAGCCAGGGCACGGGTAGACAGATGGAAGGGGTGGAGAATGTCGATGAGGGAGCGGGTCCAGTTGATAAAGGCTCATCTAATTCCCTTGTTTTTATTTGTTAGCTACATCTGCTTGTTGCCGGAAAGCCGCTATACAGCCCTATATAGCGTGTTTTTCCAGTTGCTCTGGGGAAACAGGATGAACCCAGTGAAGCGTAATGTTACATATCTGCCCAGGAAGGAGGGGGGGTGGGAATGGTAAACCCGGTCCTGTTCTTCAGTGCGCTGTTCCTGCAGTTTAATTTGGGCAGGGCGGTTGGGCAGGAGCCCCCGGGGTGGGCACGGAGTGTTCTGCAATGGTGGAGCAGGTACTGGGACCTATGGCAGCAAGGGGGAAGGGTAGCAGCTCTGCGGAAGGGGGCCCCGGGGAGGGTAGGCTATTGCAAGACCCTGGTGAAGCTGGTGAGGGTGTGGGGGGTGTCAGTGGCAGAGGTGAAAGAAGGACAGCGGGGGGTTTGGATGGAGAGGGTTCGATCACAGATGTTTTCAGCGCCCCTAGCGCTGCGGGATGCACCAGACCCAGTGTTAAAGCAGGGGTTGCGGTTGATTACATCTGACCGGATCCCTGTGAAATACACAGACATTGCGTGGCTGTCCTTTCACGGTAAACTGTATGTGAGAGCCAACTTGAAAGATCGGAAAGTGCAGGACAGGGGATGTCCAAGGGGGGAATGTGCTGGGGTCGAGGAAACAATGGAGCATTTCCTGCAGAAATGCCCATTTTCGGTCCATGTTTCTGACCGGGTTTCCTCTCTGTTGCAGATCCCCAGTTTCCGGTGGTACACCTATGCGGACTGGGTGTACGGTCCATCTGTAAAAGTAGGGCGCTTGGATCCGGAGACACGCTTTCTGATATCAGTGATACTCCGATACTGCCTCTGGATAGCGCGGTGTGGGGTCTCCCTGCACCAGGATGTCCGGTCGGCGGAAAACGTCAGCTGGGATGTGGTGAGGGCAGTGCAGGAAGCAGCAAAGTGGGAAAGGGTGGAGAAGGGGGTGGAGAAATCCGCAAGGTGGTGGAAGCATGTCAGGCTAAAACCACCATGAGGGGCTTTCAGTTGGCTGTTTGCAGGGGTTTTGGGGACTCTGGGGTATTTGGTAGATAAATTTAATGTATTATCATGTGGGGGGAGGGGGGTTTGTATATAGGTAGGTTGCTTGTGTATAGGTAGGATGTTGATGGGGGATGTGAGGGGAGGGTTGGTTGTTTTTTCATGTGTAATTTGTTTTTAGTTTTTTTTCAATAAAAAGAGTTCTCCAAGCACCCACTACTCTCTCCGTGAAAAAATACTTCCTGACATTTTTCTTGAGTCTGCCCCCCTTCAATCTCATTTCATTTCCTCTCGTTCTACCGCCTTCGCACCTCTGGAAAAGGTTTGTTTGCGGATTAATACTTTTCAAATATTTGAACGTCTGTATCATATCACCCCTGTTTCTCCTTTCTTCCAGAGTATACATGTTCAGGTCATGAAGTCTCTCCTCATACGTCTTGTAACGCAAATCCTTTACCATTCTCGTAGCTTTTCTTTGCACCGCTTCAATTCTTTTTACATCCTTTGCAAGGTACGGCCTCCAAAACTGAACACAATATTCTAGGTGGGGCCTCACCAATGACTTATACAGGGGCATCAACACCTCCTTTCTTCTGCTGGTCACACCTCTCTCTATACAGCCTAACAACCTTCTAGCTCCAGCCACTGCCTTGTCACACTGTTTCGTCGCCTTCAGATCCTCAGATACTATCACCCCAAGATCCCTCTCCCCGTCCGTACCTATCAGATTCTCCCCGCCTAACATATACGTCTCCTGAGGATTTCTATTCCCTAAGTGCATCACTTTGCATTTCTTCGCATTGAATTTTAATTGCCAAACCTTAGACCATTCTTCTAGCTTCCTCAGATCCTTTTTCATGTTTTCCACTCCCTCCCAGGTGTTCACTTTGTTACAGATCTTAGTATCATCTGCAAATAGGCAAACTTTACCTTCTAACCCTTCGGCAGTGTCACTCACAAATATATTGAACAGAATCGGTCCCAGCACCGATCCTTGAGGCACACCACTACTCACCTTTCCCTCCTCCGAGCGAATTCCATTCACCACCACCCTCTGGCTTCTGTCCGTCAACCAGTTCCTAATCCAGTTCATCACTTCGGGTGCTATCTTCAGCCCATCCAGTTTATTTAAGAGCTTCCTGTGGGGAATCGTGTCAAAAGCTTTGCTGAAATCTAAGTAGATTACCTCCGTAGCTCGTCCCTGATTCAATTCTGGGATGTGGATTGGAAAGTTCCATCTGCAGAATCGGAAAGAGGTAGAGAGATCGTGGATGCTTTTCAAAGTGCACTGCTCAGACAAATGGTCACAGAAACCACGAGGGAGGGAGCGACGCTGGATCTGGTGTTCACAAATGGGGATAGTGTGTCAAATGTCCGAGTAGGTGCCCACCTGGGCAGCAATGACCATCAAACAGTTTGGTCTGATGTAACAGCTGAAGTGGAGGGCAGCCACTCAAAACTCAAAGTCCTGGATTTCAAGCATGCTGACTTTAGTAAAATGGAGGAATACCTGAGGAAGAAGCTGATGGGTTGGGAGGACATAAGAGAAGTGGAAGGGCAGTGGTCCAGGCTGAAAGAAGCTATAAATATGGCCACAAACCTTTCTCCGAGGACAAGCAGGCTGCTTGTTCTCACTGATGGGTGACGTCCACGGCAGCCCCTCCAATCGGAACACCTTACTAGCAAAGGCCTTTGCTAGTCCTCGCGCGCCGATGCGCACCGCGCATGCGCGGCCGTCTTCCCGCCCAAACCGGCTCGTGTTCGTCAGTCTTCTTTTGTCCGCACTCGGGACGGTCGTGTTTTTGCGCCGTTTCGCGCCCCTCAAGTTGACCCTCGCGCGTCTTCGCGTTTTTTCGCAAAAAAAAAAAGAGAGAGAAGAGGACCTTTACGGTCTTTACCCCTTTCCCGTGTTTCCAGCTTTTGCCCCGCGTAAGTTTCCTTTTGCTTTCGGGGTAGGCCTTTTTGAGGCCTCGGTTCGGGTTTTTTCTCTCCCTATTTTTGGTGCCTATTTCGTCATTGCGAGTTTTGATTTCGCCGGCGTGATTTTTCCACCCATGTCATCGAAGTCTCCCAGCGGCTTCAAGAAGTGCACCCAGTGCGCCCGGGTAATCTCGCTCACTGATAGGCACGCGTCGTGTCTTCAGTGTCTGGGGGCTGGGCACCGCCCGCAGGCCTGTAGTCTTTGCGCCCTTTTACAGAAAAGGACTCAGGTAGCGAGATTGGCCCAGTGGAACGTTTTGTTCTCGGGCTCTTCGTCGGCAACAGCACCGGGGGCATCGAGTGCATCGGCGTCGACAGCTCCAAGACCTTCGATCTCGGCATCGGCTGCATCGACTGCATCGGGGCATCGACCCTCTGCATCGGTACCGAGGCATCGGAAGGCTGCGTCGGCGTCGGTGGTACCGGGACCTCCACTAGTGCTGATGTCGTCGGACGGTAGTGCTTCGACTGGAGTGCAGGTGAGGGCTGTCCATTCCCCTGCTGGTGGCGGTGAGCCTTCGGGTGGGTCTCCCCCTACCCTGAGGGCTCCTGCGGTACAGCCCCCCCCCGAGACCGACCTTCTTCGGCCTTGGCCCCGAGGAAGCGACGGCTGGATTCTACGTCCTCCTCGTTGGTACCGGGAAGCTCCGGTGACATGCTTTGTTTGAAAAAATCAAAGAAGCATCGACACCGGTCTCCTTTCCGCATCGGTACCGAGAGCTCTGGGTCGCCGAGGGAGTCGGCACCCAGTAGGCATCGGCACCGGGAGGACTGCTCACCCTCTGTTCAGGAGGTGTCGATGCGCTCCACCTTGGACAGCCCGGAACAGCCTCCACGCCCGGAACAGACTCTGACTTCGACACCTGCATCGGCTTCCATGTCTTTCTCCGCAGCCGCTCTGCACGAGAGTCTCCGGGCCGTTCTCCCAGAGATCCTGGGATAGCTGTTGCGCCCTTCCCCTCCGGTACCGGGGGTGCTTGCGCCACCGGTACCGTCGAGTGAGGCGCCGGCTGGCCCCTTGCCCGGGGTGAGGTCTCCGACATCGGTGCCGCTTGCGGTACCGACTGCGGTCGCCTCCCAGGAAGGCTCCCCGACGACGTCGGCGGAGGGAGCTTCGCCGGTGCGGGCGAGGGAGTCTACCTCTCGACGCTCACACAGTGGCCGTGTTTCCACGGAGTCGAGTCGGGCACGGCTTCAGACACAGGTTCATGAACTTGTGTCTGATACTGATGGTGAGGCCTCGTGGGAGGAGGAGGAGGACATCAGATATTTCTCTGACAAGGAGTCTGATGGCCTTCCTTCTGATCCCACTCCCTCCCCTGAAAGGCAGCTTTCTCCTCCCAAGAGTCTGTCTTTTGCGGCCTTTGTCCGGGAGATGTCTACGGCCATCCCCTTCCCAGTGGTTGTGGAGGACGAGCCCAGGGCTGAAATGTTTGAGCTCCTGGACTATCCTTCTCCACCTAAGGAAGCGTCCACAGTACTCATGCATCATGTCCTCAAAAAGACATTGCTGGCGAACTGGACCAAGCCTCTAACTAATCCCCACATTCCCAAGAAGATCGAGTCCCAGTACTGGATCCATGGGGACCCAGAGCTGATGCAGACTCAGTTGCCTCACGACTCTGGTGTGGTGGATCTGGCCCTAAAGAAGGCTAAGAGTTCTAGGGAGCATGCTTCGGCGCCCCCGGGCAAGGACTCTAGAACCTTAGACTCCTTTGGGAGGAAGGCCTACCATTCTTCTATGCTCATGGCCAAAATCCAGTCTTACCAGCTCTACACGAGCATACATATGCGGAACAATGTGCGGCAGTTGGCGGGCTTGGTGGACAAGCTCCCTCCTGAGCAAGCCAAGCCATTTCAGGAGGTGGTCAGGCAGCTGAAGGCGTGCAGAAAATTCCTGGCCAGAGGGGTATATGATACCTTTGATGTCGCGTCCAGGGCCGCTGCTCAAGGTGTGATGATGCGCAGACTCTCATGGCTGCGTGCCTCCGACCTGCAGAATAGAATCCAGCAGCGGATTGCGGACTCCCCTTGCCGAGCGGACAATATTTTTGGAGAAAAAGTCGAACAGGTGGTAGAGCAGCTCCACCAGCAGGATACTGCTTTCGACAAGTTCTCCCGCCGGCACCCTTCAGCATCTACCTCTTCAGGTAGACATTTTTATGGGGGAAGGAAGACTGTTCCCTACTCTTCTGGTAAGCGTAGGTACAATCCTCCTTCTCGACAGCCTGCGGCCCAGGCTAAGCCCCAGCGCGCTCGCTCTCGTCAGCAGCATGCGCCTCAGCAAGGCCCCTCGGCTCCCCAGCAAAAGCAAGGGGCGAGCTTTTGACTGGCTCCAGCAGAGCATAGCCGACATCAACGTGTCAGTGCCGGGCGATCTGCCGGTCGGGGGGAGGTTGAAAGTTTTTCACCAAAGGTGGCCTCTCATAACCTCCGACCGTTGGGTTCTTCAAATAGTCCGGCAAGGATACACCCTCAATTTGGCCTCCAAACCTCCAAATTGCCCACCGGGAGCTCAATCCTACAGCTTCCAGCACAAGCAGGTACTTGCAGAGGAACTCTCCACCCTTCTCAGCGCCAATGCGGTCGAGCCCGTGCCATCCGGGCAAGAAGGGCTGGGATTCTATTCCAGGTACTTCCTTGTGGAAAAGAAAACAGGGGGGATGTGTCCCATCCTAGACCTAAGGGCCCTGAACAAATATCTGGTCAAGGAAAAGTTCAGGATGCTTTCCCTGGGCACCCTTCTTCCCATGATTCAGGAAAACGACTGGCTATGCTCTCTGGACTTGAAGGACGCCTACATGCACATCCCGATACTGCCAGCTCACAGACAGTATCTGCGATTTCAGCTGGGCACACGTCACTTCCAGTATTGTGTGCTACCCTTTGGGCTCGCCTCTGCACCCAGAGTGTTCACGAAGTGCTTGGCTGTAGTAGCAGCGGCGCTTCGCAGGCTGGGAGTGCACGTGTTCCCCTATCTCGATGATTGGCTGGTGAAGAACACATCCGAGGCAGGAGCTCTACAGTCCATGCAGATGACTATTCGACTCCTGGAGCTACTGGGGTTTGTGATAAATTATCCAAAGTCCCATCTTCTCCCAGTACAGAGACTCGAATTCATAGGAGCTCTGCTGGATTCTCGGACGGCTCGTGCCTATCTCCCGGAGACGAGAGCCAATAACTTGTTGTCCCTCGTCTCGCGGGTGCGAGCGTCCCAGCAGATCACAGCTCGGCAGATGTTTTTTTATTTTTTATTTTTATGCACACAATGACAAGTTGTAGCTACATATAACATAATTGAAAAAAAAAAAAAAAAAAAAACTCCTCATACAGCATAAGGAAAAACAACAGGTCCATATAAATGATCTACATCCACATCAAGCTGTGTGCTACTACAACATTCTACATTGCGTTTTATTTATTATAATTCCAGAAACTCCCCCCAGTCATACATTCTTGTACTCCCGCAAACTCACCGTCCAAAGCCTCATCAATCATACCCCCCCCCCCCCCCCATTCAGCCCAACATTCGCCTTCGTCACCCTTCCCCATCTCCATCTTTAGGTAAGTGTAGTTAAACACTCCGCCCACAACATAGCATACGCCCTGGTATTTGACTTGGTGACCTTTGAATAAAGTTGCTTCTCATATGTGCCCACCTCCCGCATTCTCGACTTCCACACTGCCCCTAATGCACCTTCTTCAGCAGTCCAGAAATATAAAATGGTTTTCTTTACCAGCAACAAGGTGACATATATCAACCTCCTATAAGGTTGTGTTAGGCCTTGCTTAATTAAAAGGGATTGGTCTCCTAACAACAAGGTTGCATAGTCCCACTCCAGTGTCTGTCGCACAACAGTGTTGATCACCTGTATGGCGTCATTCCACAGCGTCAGTGCCGGACACTCTAAGTAGGAGTGCAGCAACGTTCCCCCCCACCTATGGCATTTAATACAGCGATCATCCTCCCAAAGTCCTAGTTGTACCCCCTTAGCCCTAGAGATGTGTGCCCTATGTAGGATCTTGAATTGCATCTCCTGCAAATCGGCCACTTTGACCATTTCATATAGAGTCGTGAAGAACTTTTGAAACGTTTGTTCAGTATACGTAGTTCCCAATTCCCCATTCCATTTCTCTACCAACTGCTGCATCTCCTCTACCCGCCTATTTTCATTCAACACTTTATACCAAGTCGATAAGCCATTTAGTTGATATGGGATTTTAAGAAGAATCCGGTCTAATGGTCCCCATGTCCAAGCTTCCCCATATTCTGCTCTCAGTGTGGCCCAGTAATGCCTAACCTGAAGGTATTGCAACATATTTTTGTTGGTCAGATCCCATTGTTCCTTAACCCTGTCAAACGTGTCGAAAACATCCGTGTCATCAACTAATAATTGCCCCAGAATCCTACACCCATTATCCCTCCATGTGGTAAATGCCGTTCTACCCATCCCCGGCCGGAACGCCTCATTGCCTACAAGGCTCATGAAGGGTGAGGCCACTGGCGTTTTTTGTTGTTGTCTTCTCCACCACCCCCAAGCTCGTCTCATAGGTCCCAGGAGCTCCCTTCTGCTAGCAATATTAATATCATTGCTTTTACCGTCATGTATGAGATTAATAAAGGACCAAGGCCTACTCCAGGTTTCCAACCCTCCCTCTGGTAGATACCTCTGTTGTTCAATAACCCCCTCATAAATGAAGCGCATAAGCGCCGCCACGTTATACATACGTAAATCGGGAAGGCCCAGTCCCCCCCTCTCCTTTCTCTGTGACAACTTTACGTATCCTATCCGGGCTCCTTTCCCACGCCAGATAAAACCCCTAATAATGGACCGGAACAAACGTTCCTCCTTCCGTAACACCCAAATGGGGGCTGCCTGTATGGGATAGAGAATTTTGGGCAAGAGAATCATTTTAACCAATGCTACTCTACCCATCAGGGAGAGCGGCAACTCTTTCCATTTATCACATAGCTGCCTAATGCGCTCTAAATGCTCTGTCACATTTTTTTTATAAAAAAGTTTTTTTATTTGTACTAAGGAAAACCCCGAGGTACCTCATCGCCCCTTTTACTGGTTTTATTGCTAGGCCCTCCATCCCTGGATCTCCTTCTATGCCTGCCAACGGGAGCAGTTCCGACTTGTCGCAGTTCACTCGCAATCCTGAGAGATCTCCAAACTCCCCAATTAGTTGGAGTGCTCCAGGCAGATCTCTGGGACCATTGGCCAAATACAAAAGTATGTCATCGGCAAAAAGGTTCACCTTAAACTCTCTATTGCGCACCCAGAGTCCCCTTATGTGTGCAGCATTACGCAATTTTATGGCCAATGGCTCAATTGCCAACAGAAAAAGAAGGGGAGAAAGGGGGCACCCCTGTCTGGTGCCCCGCCCCAGGGGGAACTGTTCAGTAAGTTTTCCATTAACCATCAACCGCGCCTTAGGACCTCTATAAAGGGCCGCGATCCAGGACACCACCGGACCAGAAAGTCCAAATCTGCCCAGTGTCTCAAACAGGTAAGGCCAAGATATACTGTCGAAGGCCTTCTCCATATCCAATCCAGCAATGGCCTCTAGCCCCCCTTCTCCCCGAAATTTATGGATGACCATCAAAGCTCTGATGATGTTCATGGAGCCGTGGCGGCCTGGCACAAAGCCTACCTGATCCTCATGGACCAGCTCGGGCAGGACCTGATTTAATCGCCTTGCTAGAATGGCTGCCAATATCTTAACGTCTTGATTCAGCAGAGAAATTGGGCGGTAGGAACCCACCTGTTCTGGATCTTTGCCCGGCTTAGGCAATAGCACTATGTGTGCCACATTGGGTTGTATATTTAAGCCATCGTGTACCATCCCATTAAACCATGCCCCAAGTGGTTTCGCCACTAAATCGCTCAAGATTCGGTAATATTCAGGTCCAAACCCGTCCGGTCCTGGTGCCTTGGTAAGCTTCAGTGACTTGATACCCAATCTTATCTCTTTCTCTGTCACCGGCCCATTTAAAGCTTCTAATTGTTCCTCCCGCAGTCGTGGTATCTTTAACCCGTTAAAGAACTCTTTGTATTGAGTAATGTCGAAACCCCTCGCCTCATATAAGGAACTATAATACTGGACAAACTGTTGCTGAATTTGGGATTCTGTACTATACCGCTCCCCCCGCATATCCCTTATAGAGGAAATTATTTGCCGTTTTCGTGGTGGTCTCACTAAATTAGCTAACAGTTTGCCTGCCTTACTGCCCCATTTGTGTAATTTAAAGCGCTGGAAATATATATCCCGTTCAGCCCTCATGTGTGAAATGTCGTCAATCTGTTTCTTAAGTTGAACCAGCTGTGCCTTATGTGCCTCATTTATATGTTGCATATGTGCCCTCCTTAACTGATGGTATTCCTGCGAGAGCCTCAACAATTCTACCTCCCTTTGCCTTTTCTTTCCTGCCACATAGGCAAGAATATGGCCCCTCATAACGACTTTAGAGGCTTCCCAGTAGGTATCAGCACTCACTTCTGGCGTGTTGTTATATTCCTGATATTCCAGCCACTTAAGACGCAAGAATTCATGAAACTCCCTATCCTGTAAAAGGTAGGGGGAAAAGCGCCACACCCTTTCACCCAGCCCAGCTGCAAAAGAAATCGCCATCTCAACTGCCGAGTGATCACTGAGTGCACTGTCCACTATTTCTGCCTTTACAATTCTGGAGACCAGGGAAGGTGCTACCAGTAGATAGTCCAGTCTAGAGTATACGTTATGTGGGTGGGAGTAGAAGGTGTACTCCTCGTCCTGAGGGTGTAAGAGTCTCCATATATCTACCAACCCTAGCTGAGATGTCACAAAAGGAATCCCCTTATCCCCCCAGCTTCGCACTCTGGGCTTTATTGGTTTACAGTCGTTAGTAGGGTCTGCTACAGTATTAAAATCTCCCCCCATAATGATCTGATAATTAGAATATGGTATCACTCGTGCCACTATATCTGAGAAAAATCTATGGGAATACACATTAGGTCCATATACGTTACAAAGGAGCAGTTGCTGTCCCCACAGTTCTCCTATGACCAATACATATCTGCCTTCTTTATCCTGAATCACTTTATGGCAGTGGAATGGGAGTTGTTTATGGATTAAGATAGCCACCCCCCTCTGTCTGGAATTATATGCTGAATAGCCTACTTCCCCAACCCATCCCCTCTTCAACTTTTGATGCTCTAGGGCCGTAAGATGTGTCTCTTGAAGATATACAATGTCAGCCTTTTCTTTTTTCAACCAAGAGAGAATTTTAGTTCTTTTGACTGGTGAGTGTAGGCCGGCCACATTGAGCGTAATAAGTTTCAAACTACCCATACGTGAAATGAGTGTGCTGTGTAACCTGCTGTACCAGAATATATACCTTGCCAGCCTCCCAGCAGGGCTCGCAAGATCGCGCTCTCTTTATCGCTGCCACCCCGATATGTTTCCCATATCTCCTCCAAGGCCATCTTGTGTTTATTGCGGTCCCCTCATATCCCAAAAAGCTTCTTACTCCTTGCAGTCCCTTTATCCAAAACTTGTTCCCTCCCTCCCAAACTTCCCTAACATCCACACACATAATCCCACTCATTCCCCTCTTCCCTCCCCCCTTCCCCTCTTCCTCCCACTCCCGTACCATATTCCTTCCCCGCTTCCTTCGCCTACCCAAATCAGCTCAAGAATTCCCAAGGCCCCCCCTCCCCCCACCCCCTCGCAGTTCTTCCTTACAGTAAGTTAAATATTACAGGTTTATCTGCTATAAACATGAACATTAACACCCCAAATATAACAAGTACCCAACTCCAACCGTAGCTCCCAAACCAAGAACCTTTCTTGAGGGCCTGCCAAGTTCCAATGCCTGAAATACGCATCCGCCTCCCCCTTTAGCCCACTGCACATGTCGAACATTTCCAACTTCCCATACTCCATGCCAGTGGTCCCTTTGTCCCAAAAAAAAAAAAAAAAATATTACAACGTTCATTCAGTCCAAGGGAGAGGCGAATAAGCTCCTGCACAGCCCCGTTTTTCCACGCTCACCCAGCTTCATCTGCATCAAACCGTCATTTCTAACACCAACTTGGCACATGGCTCTCCCATATCCTCCATGCCGGATCTGTTCAGTTGCTCTAGTCTGGTCTTCCAGAACCCGACTCCGCACCCTGATTACATTTGTCCAGGTACGCTTGTGCTGCCGCTGTGTCATTGAGTACGATGGTCTTTCCATCAGCCCAGATTTTTAATTTAGCTGGGTACACTAACGCAAAGCGTACCCCCTTTTTATGCAGTGCGGTGCACGTGGGAGCCATTGCCTTCCGCAACAACGCCACTCTCGTCGAGTAATCATTAAATAACAGCAATCGGTGGCCCTCGTATTGTAAGGCCTCTTTGCTCCTGGAGGCTTTTAAGATCTTCTCTTTGGCCTGCCAGTTCACAAAATGTGCTATCGCTGTGCGGGGCCTGGCTTTATCGTTTCCCCGCACTCCCATCCGATGCGCTCTGTCGCAGGCAAAATGGCCCCCATGCTCCTCTATGCCCAGGTGTTCCGGGAGCCATCTAGAAAAGAAGTCGTATAAGTCTTTGTCCAGCACTGTTTCGGGGAGGCCTATCACTCTCAAGTTGTTCCGACGGGAGCGATTTTCCTGCTCCTCAACCCGTTCTTTCATTGCCTCCAACTCTTTCTGGAGTGCCGCCAGCTGTGTAGCTGCGCCCTGCGCCTCATCCTCCCTTGCGGACAGCCGATTCTCCACCTCCGTTAGCCTTGCTGAATGTGAGTCGAATTTTTCATTTATCTCGTCCACAGCCGATTGTAGCTTATTTAACTTGTCCTCCAGGGCAGCGGACACTGAGCGCGAGATTTCCTGAGCCCAGTCGGTACTCGCCGTCAAAGGCGCGCTCTGGGCAGGCCGCTGCTCCGCCATCTTGCTGTGGCCGTGCTTTGTAGAATTCGTTGCTTTTTTATGCGCTCTTGGGGGCATACCGTGTCGGGACCCCCTGCAATGCGCTCCAGAGATGATCCCGAAGTAAACAGTTCACGCCCGATTCTTTTTCAAGGGTTTAATCCTGTAATATAGCTGGTTTTAGCAGGGTGGGAACGGAGCCTCAAGTTCTTGCTGCCACTTAGGTAGCAGGCATCACGTGACCCCCAGCTCGGCAGATGTTGAGATTGCTCGGCCACATGGCCTCCACAGTTCATGTGCCTTCACATGCGATCTGCTCAATGGACCCTAGCTTCCCAGTGGTTTCAGGCTGCTGGGGATCTAGAGGACGTGATCCACCTGTCCACGAGTTTTCTCAAATCCCTGTATTGGTGTACGATTTGGTCCAATTTGACTCTGGGACGTCCTTTCCAAATTCCTCAGCCACAAAAAGTGCTGACTACGGATGCGTCTCTCCTAGGGTGGGGAGCTCATGTCGATGGGCTTCACACCCAGGGAAGCTGGTCCCTCCAGGAATGCGATCTGCAGATCAATCTCCTGGAGTTACGAGCGGTCTGGAACGCTCTGAAGGCTTTCAGAGATCGGCTGTCCCACCAAATTATCCAAATTCAGACAGACAACCGGGTTGCCATGTATTACATCAACAAGCAGGGGGGCACCGGATCTCGCCCCCTGTGTCAGGAAGCCGTCAGCATGTGGTTCTGGGCTCGCCGTCACGGCATGGTGCTCCAAGCCACATATCTGGCAGGCGTAAACAACAGTCTGGTCGACAGGTTGAGCAGGATTATGCAACCTCACGAGTGGTCGCTCAACTCCCGAGTAGTGCGCCAGATCTTCCAGGTGTGGGGCACCCCCTTGGTAGATCTCTTTGCATCTCAAGCCAACCACAAGGTCCCTCAGTTCTGTTCCAAGCTTCAGGCCAACGGCAGACTGGCATCGGATGCCTTCCTCCTGGACTGGGGGGAAGGTCTGCTGTATGCTTATCCTCCCATACCTCTGGTGGGGAAGACTTTGTTGAAACTCAAGCAAGACCGAGGCACCATGATTCTGATTGCTCCCTTTTGGCTGCGTCAGATCTGGTTCCCTCTTCTTCTAGAGTTGTCCTCCGAAGAACCGTGGAGATTGGAGTGTTTTCCGACCCTCATCACACAGGACGAAGGGGTGCTTCTGCATCCCAACCTCCAGTCTCTGGCTCTCACGGCCTGGATGTTGAGGGCGTAGACTTTGCCTCTTTGGGTCTGTCGGAGGGTGTCTCCCGTGTCTTGCTTGCTTCCAGGAAAGATTCCACTAAGAGGAGTTACTTCTTTCTATGGAGGAGGTTTGCCATCTGGTGTGACAGCAAGGCCCTAGATCCTCGCTCTTGTCCTACACAGACCCTGCTTGAATACCTTCTGCACTTGTCTGAGTCTGGTCTCAAGACCAACTCTGTAAGGGTTCACTTTAGTGCAATCAGTGCATACCATTACCGTGTGGAAGGTAAGCCGATCTCAGGACAGCCTTTAGTTGTTCGCTTCATGAGAGGTTTGCTTTTGTCAAAGCCCCCCGTCAAGTCTCCTACAGTGTCATGGGATCTCAATGTCGTTCTCACCCAGCTGATGAAACCTCCTGTTGAGCCACTGAACTCCTGCCATCTGAAGTACTTGACCTGGAAGGTCATTTTCTTGGTGGCAGTTACTTCAGCTCGTAGAGTCAGTGAGCTTCAGGCCCTGGTAGCCCATGCTCCTTACACCAAATTTCATCATAATAGAGTAGTCCTCCGCACTCACCCTAAGTTCTTGCCGAAGGTTGTGTCGGAGTTCCATCTGAACCAGTCAATTGTCTTGCCAACATTCTTTCCCCGTCCTCATTCCTGCCCTGCTGAACGTCAGCTGCACACATTGGACTGCAAAAGAGCATTGGCCTTCTATCTGGAGCGGACACAGCCCAACAGACAGTCCGCCCAATTGTTTGTTTCTTTTGATCCCAACAGGAGGGGAGTGGCTGTGGGGAAACGCACCATATCCAATTGGCTAGCAGATTGCATTTCCTTCACTTACGCCCAGGCTGGGCTGGCTCTTGAGGGTCATGTCACGGCTCATAATGTCAGAGCTATGGCTGCGTCAGTGGCCCACTTGAAGTCAGCCACTATTGAAGAGATCTGCAAAGCTGCGACGTGGTCATCTGTCCACACATTCACATCTCATTACTGCCTGCAGCAGGATACCCGACGTGACAGTCGGTTCGGGCAGTCAGTGCTTCAGAATCTGTTCGGGGTTTAGAATCCAACTCCACCCCCCTAGGCCCATGTTTATTCTGTTCCAGGCTGCACTCTCAGTTAGTTGGATAAATTGTTAGGTCAATCTCAGTTACGTCCTCGCCGTTGCGAGGCCCAATTGACCATGTTTGTTGTTTTGAGTGAGCCTGGGGGCTAGGGATACCCCATCAGTGAGAACAAGCAGCCTGCTTGTCCTCGGAGAAAGCGAATGCTACATACCTGTAGAAGGTATTCTCCGAGGACAACAGGCTGATTGTTCTCACAAACCCGCCCGCCTCCGCTTTGGAGTTGTGTCTTCCCTTGTTTTGTCTTGCTACATATGGGACTGACGAACACGAGCCGGTTCAGGCGGGAAGACGGCCGCGCATGCGTGGTGCGCATCGGCGCGCGAGGACTAGCAAAGGCCTTTGCTAGTAAGGTGTTCCGATTGGAGGGACTGCCGTGGACGTCACCCATCAGTGAGAACAATCAGCCTGCTGTCCTCGGAGAATACCTTCTACAGGTTTGTAGCATTCGCTTTATGTAAGGAGAGTAAATAAAAGCAAGAGAAAAAGGAAACCGATATGGCTCTCCAAGCAAGTGGCTGAGAAAATAAAGGCTAAAGAGTTGATATTCATGAAATACACAAAAACTCAAGAAGGGGAACACAGAGAGGAATACTGGATGAAACCGAAAGAAGCCAAGAGAGAAATACATCTGGCGAAAGTGCAAGCAGAAGAATGTTAAATTTAGGGGTCCAGAGCCCCCCAAGAAGGCTGGAGTGACCTTAAATCTGACTCCATCTCTAAATAGCACCAGTACTGGGGTAATCAAGGAGTTGTGAAGTTCTAAAAGGAATTGCCACTAAGAGAGATGTTAGGTCTAAGGAAAAGATACCAGCCTTATGACAAACTGGATTTAGATTACAAGTTATACAATGCAGCGAAAGATAGCCTGATACAGCAAAAGCATTTATACTTACAGCCTCTGATCATAAAGTGAAGCCCACAGAACATCATTTGGAATGAGGAGTTTATTTGCCAAGATACAAGTCAAATCAGTGATTGACAACAGGCACGTACAATCAATTAGTTATAGGAATATAATAATCCAGCTGCAAACAGGTGTTAATTAGTTCCTAATCTTTTATAATTTCTTTTACCAATTAGAGGTTTTACAAGGGAAAGCAATTAGGTAATTTGTCAATTCTGCTGGACACATTGGTTTCCCTTGGAGAGAGAGAGTGGCAACCCTTTTCTCTAACTTAAACCAGGAAATACCCTGATTTTTATAGGTGCCCTCAGGATATGGATAATATGACAGTAGATATACCTGATTGGATCTATGCTAATGTCATGGTTGTCACTGATTGGCTCATGCTAATGAGTAGCTTCTATCTTGCTAACATGGTTTTGTCTTTAGCTCGCTTGACCACAAATCTTAAGCAAGACCCTGCATCCAGCTACACCTTTCCTTTCTCACACCATGGCTGACCACAATCCTGCTATTTAGGCCTCAATCCGGGCTACAAACTAGGCCATGCTTTTCCAGTAAGCTCCCAGTTATGTCAGCCATCAGATTTCTGACTCAGCCAAGGTCTGTAATGGCCTGAGCTCTATGACTGGGCCCGCCACCATTCCAGTGGGGGGGGTCTCTGGCTGTACCATAATTATACAAGAACAAATGGCTAGAAATGTAAGGAGGGAAGACAAAAATTTCTTCAGGTATATTAAGTAAAAGGATGAAGACTAAAAATGGAATTATGAGACTGAAAGATGCTGCGAACCGCTATGTGGATAATGATGAAGAAAAAGCAAATTTTCTAAACAAATACCTTTGTTCTGTTTTCACTGAAGAAAATCCTGGAGAAGGACCATGACTGACTGGCAAAAGTACATATGAGAATGGAGCGGATATAGCACCGTTCACAGAAAAGTGTGTGTATGAACAACTTGAAAATCTAAAGGTGGACAAATCCATGGGACCGGAGGGGTTCAACCCCGGAATTTTGAGGGAGCTCAGAGAGGTTCTGGCGGGTCCTCTTAAAGATTTGTTTAATAAATCCTTGGAGACGGGGGAGGTTCTGTGGGATTGGGGAAGAGCGGATGTGGTCCCTCTTCACAAAAGTGGTGATAGGGAAGAAGCTGGAAACTACAGGCTGGTAAGCCTCACTTCAGTTATTGGAAAAGTAATGGAAGCGATGTTGAAGGAAAGGATAGTGAATTTCCTGGAAGCCAATAAGTTGCAAGATCCGAGACAACATGGTTTTACCAAAGGTAAATTGTGCCAAACAAATCTCATTGAATTCTTTGACTGTGTGACCAGAGAATTGAATCAAGGACGAGCTATAGATGTAATCTACTTAGATTTCAGCAAAGCTTTTGACATGGTTCCCCACAGGAGGCTCTTGAATAAACTTGACAGGCTGAAGAAAGGACCCAACGTGGTGAACAGGGTTAGGAACTGTTTGAGGGCAGAGGGTGGTGGTTAGTGGAATTCACTCAGATAAGGGAAGGGTAAGTAGTGGAGTGCCTCAGAGATTGGTGCTGGGGCCAATTCTGTTCAATATATTTGTGAGTGACATTGCCGAAGGGTTAGAAGGTAAAGTTTGCCTTTTTGCGGATGATACCAAGATTTGTAACAGAGTGGACATCCCAGAGGTTGTGGAAAACATGAAAAAGGATCTGCAGAAGCTAGAAGAATGGTCTAATGTTTGGCAATTTTGACCCCACCTCTGGATACAATTGCTCACCCTACAGTTACCCTTGAAATACCTCAGGTGAACTCTTGTGAAATGGACAGAGGTGAGGTGCACTTATTTTCACTAACCTCGCTTACTTGTTTCTAAAACAAGAAGGGAATTAAATCTAAAGTAAATAATTTAATCAAGCAGATGTTTCACTTTTAAAATTAATTAATTTATTCAACACTGCTAAACAATCAATTTTCACTAAATCTGACAGTCCTTTGCAGTCCCACTGAAGCGTGCAAAAGGGTTTAAAGGATACTTTTTCCTGCTTTCTTGTATTTTCTTCTTTCTTTTATCATTGGGTACCATTTAGTGCAGCGATGATCTCAGGAACCAGAAGGTTGCTAGGCTGTTGAGAGAGGTGTGACCAGCAGAAGGAAGGAGGTGATGGTGCTCCTATACAAGTCGTTGGTAAGGACCCACCTGGAGCATTGTGCTCAGTTTTGGAGGCCGTATCTGGCTAAGGATGTAAAAAGAATTGAAGTGTTGCAAAGAAAAGCTACAAAAATGGTATAGGATTTGCGTTACAAGACGTATGAGGAGAGACTTGCTGACCTGAACATGTATACCTTGGAGGAAAGGAGAAACAGGGGTGATATGATACAGATGTTCAAATATTTGAAAGGTATTAATCCGCAAACAAACCTTTTCCAGAGAAGGGAAGGCGGTAAAACTAGAGGACATGAAATGAGGCTAAAGGGGAGCAGACTCAAGGAAAATGTCAGGAAGTATTTTTTCACGGAGAGTGGTGAATACTTGGAATGCCCTCCCGCGGGAGGTGGTGATGAAAACGGTAACAGAATTCAAAAATGCGTGGGATAAACATATAGGAATCCTGTTCAGAAGGGATGGATCCTCAGAAGCTTAGTAGAGATTGGGTGGCAGCACCAATGGTTTAGAGGCAGGGCTACTGGTTGGGAGGCGGGGCTAGTGCTGAGCAGTCTGTGCCCTGAAAATGGCAGGCACAAATCAAGGTCAGGTATACATATAAAGTAGCACATATGAGTTTATCTTGTTGGGCAGACTGGATGGACCGTACAGGTTTTTCTCTGCCGTCATCTTCTATGTTACTGTGTTACTATGTTATGTTACTATCCTGCTTATTTTCTAAAAAGAAGGGCGCCCATCTTCCGACACAAATCGGGAGATGGGCGTCCTTCTCCCAAGGTTGACCAAATTGGCATAATCGAAAGCCGATTTTGGGCGTCCTTAACTGGTTTCCGTCGCGGAGATGACCAAAGGTCCCGGGGGCGTGTCGGCAGCGTACCGAAGGTGGGACGGGGGTGTAGTTGAGAGATGGGCGTCCTTGGCCGATAATGGAAAAAAGAAGGACGTCCCTGACGAACACTTGGCCGACTTTACTTGGTCCATTTGTTTTCACGACCAAGCCTCAAAAAGGTGCCCGAACTGACCAGACGACCACTGGAGGGAATCGGGGATCACCTCCCCTGATTCCCCCTGTGGTCACTAACCCCCTCCTACCCTCAAAAAAACTTTAAAAACTTTTTTTACCAGCCTCTATGCCAGCCTCAAATGCCATACTCAGGTCCATCGCAGCAGTATACAGGTACCTGGAGCATTTGTAGTGAGTGCAGTGTACTTCAGGCAGGCGGACAAAGGCCCATCCCCCCCTACCTGTTACACTTGTGGTGGTAAATGTGAGCCCTCCAAAACCCACCACAAACCCACTGTACCCACATCTAGATGCCCCCCTTCATCCCTAAGGGCTATGGTAGTGGTGTACAGTTGTGGGGAGTGGGTTTGGGGGGCTCAGCACACAAGGTAAGGGAGCTGTGCACCTGGAAGCAATTTTTGAAGTCCACTGCAGTGCCCCCGGTTGGTGTCCTGGCATGTTAGGGGGACCAGTGCAGTACGAATGCTGGCTCCTTCCACGACCAAATGGCTTGTATTTGGTCGTTTTTGAGATGGGCGTCCTCGGTTTCCATTATCGGCGAAAACTGAGGTCGCCCATCTCTAAGGTCGGCAATCTCAACATTTAGGTCGACCTAAATGTTGAGATTTGGGCTTCCCTGACCGTATTATCAAAAAGAAAGATGGACGCCCATCTTGTTTCGATAATACGGGATGCCCCGCCCCTTCGCCGGGATGTCCTTAGAGATGGGCGCCCAGTTTGATTATGCCCCTCCACGTTAAAACAAATCTGAGAAAATTTTTCTTCACTCAACGTGTAATTATACTCTGGAATTTGTTGCAAGAGAATGTGGTAAAGGCAGTTAGCATAGCGGGGTTGGAAAAAGGTTTGGACGGCTTCCTAAAGGAAAAGTCCATAGACCATTATTAAAATGGACGGGGAAAATCCACAGCTTATTTCTGGGATAAGCAGCATAAAATGTTTTGTACTTTTTTGGGATCTTGTCAGGTTTTTGTGACCTGGATTGGCCACTTTTGGAAACAGGATGCTGGGCTTGATGGACCTTTGGTCTGTCCCAGTATGGCAATACTTATGCACTTATGTATATCTGTCTGTTTATCCTGGCCAGGTGGGTGGTAGTACACTCCTATCACTATCCTTTTCCCCTTTACTCATGGAATTTCAATCCATACGGATTCCAAGATGAGTTTTGTTTGCTGTAGAATTTTCAATCTATTTGATTCAAGGCCCTCCTTATCATACAATGTTACCCCTCCACCAATTCGACCCACCCTATCACTATGATATAATTTGTACCCTGGTATGACAGTGTCCCACTGGTTATCCTCCTGCTACCAGGTCAGAGATGCCTATTATATCTAATTTTTCATTTAGTGCAATATATTCTAACACTCCCATATTATTTCTTAGGCTTCTGGTATTCGCAGATAGATATTTCAAACTATGTATGTTGTTCCTATTTACATCTTGCTCAGCAGCTGACAGTGTTAATTTGCAATCTTTTGTCTGCTTTTTATTTAAAGATACCTGGTCTACTATGGTATCTATTGCAACCTCGCTATTGGGATACCCTATCCCCCGGTGGTTTGACATCATAACTATACTTGTCATCATGCTCTTCGTACCCCCGTTTCTCCGTCACTTTGTTACGTCAATGAATATATTATCATGACGGTATATTTAGCAGCCATTTTCACCGGCTCAGTTTTGATGACTCTGAGGAGATGCTCGTCTTGTTTTGACAGTGCACACCAGAGAGAAATTTTATCTTACCACAGCTTTTTGAGGTGAGTCATGAGTTTTTATACATCATTAGGCTGTTTAGAAACCAGGAACACTTTTATTATGTTTCCCTGCTAGGGGGGAAGCCAGCAGAGTGTTCACGATGCTTCTTTTCACTACTTTAACTTGCTAATCTGCACGTCCGTATAGACGGTGGTTATCTTGCGTGTACTTTTCGACTTTGAACTTTCTGATTTGGGACAACCGACTTAGTTTTATGAATGTAACCCATTCCCACAAGATCTTTTGGTCGGTTTGTATGTACTTGTATTCTTTCAATGCGGCTCACTCACTAAACTCTGATATGAATTCATCTGGTGATTGAACTTTTAAGAACTTTAATCAGTAAGTCTTTACGCCCTCACAAACGGCGGTAGTTCCACACACACTGTTCACTTCTCAGTCTGGTACAGCCCACTCAGTTTTATGACTGTAACTCATTCCCATGTGATTAAATTTCCAGAAAGCTAGCGACTATCCCTCGTCAGGACCATCTTAGAGCACAGCAGAAAATGCATGCGTTGGCGTTCTTTAGTTCCTTCAGGTTTGCTGTACTCAATTTAATCTTTTTTAGAGTTTGGTAGCTGCACATCTTCAGAAGACATAGTCATCTTCCTGGAATTATTGTAGCAACTACACACAGGTATCTTCTCATTTATTATTTATTTTTATTTATGGTGTGATATCTATTTGAGCTATACTAAAAGACGTATGGTTACTACAATTTTAGTTTTCAAACATCAAAATACGTTATTGACTTCTGTCTAGACAAAATTTAAAATTCTTTTTTGCACAATTATAAGAAATTAGGTTAAGGTCGTTTTCTGCTTTATTGGTTTAAAATTTCATTTGGTAAAATTTTGAAATTTCATTTGGCAAGATGTTATATAATGGTGTTTTAAAATTCCATTTGAGAAGATGTTTTAAACACTTGTTTGTACATTTTTAAATATTTAGTTCTGATTTTTAAAATATACAATTCTTCTTTTGTATATTTGTAAGTAATAAGGTCAAGGTTGTTTCTATCTCATATATGCAGGGTGTTATATTCACCTGTCCTTATCCAATTTTAGTTCTTCTTCCTTTTAATGTCTTAATTTTGAAACATATATTTTTTATGTTAAAGTCACTTCTGCATAACTTTAGTAGGATTATATGTGTACTTAATTTGTAAGATGGGACATATATCTCTCTTTTTTTTTTCTCCTTTATTTTCTAATTTTACAAATTTATTTGTACATATATAACACTCATTTACATGTTTAAATTTTGGTCTTTTGCTTCATAGTTCAGACTATCAGGCTTATTTTCGAAAGAGAAGGGCGCCCATCTTTTGACACAAATCGGGAGATGGGTGTCCTTCTCTCAGGGTCGCCCAAATTGGCATAATCGAAAGCCAATTTTGGGCGTCCCCAACTGCTTCCCATCACGGGGATGACCAAAGTTCCCAGGGGCGTGTCGGAGGCATAGCGAAGGCAGGACTGGGGTGTGCCTAACAGATGGGCGTCCTTGAGCGATAATGGAAAAAAGAAGGGTGTCCCTAAAGAGCACTTGGGTGACTTTACTTGGTCCATTTTTTCTTATGACCAAGCCTCAAAAAGGTGCCCAAACTGACCAGATGACCACCGGAGGGAATCAGGGATGACCTCCCCTTACTCCCCCAGTGGTCACTAACCCCCTCCCACCCTGAAAAACAACTTTAAAAACTTTTTTTGCCAGCCTGAAATGTCCATCGCAGCAGTATGCAGGTCCCTGGGGGGGGGGGGGGTATGTGTGTATCAGCGGAGGCATAGCGAAGGCATGGACGTCCTTCTTTCAAACATTTTGGACATCCTGAACTGCAGCCCCCACAGGGACGGCCAAATTTCAAGAGAGTGGAGTGGAGGAGTGTCCTAGTGGTTAGAGCACTGGCCTTACAATGCAGAGGTGGCCGGTTCAAATTCCACTGCTGCTACTTGTGATCCAAAATCCAAATAAATAAAGGGGGTGTCAGGGACATAGCAAAGGCATGGATGTCCTTCTCACAGAAATATCCACATTTTTTACGTCAACGGAGGCATAGCGAAGGACGTCCTTCACCCATACTCTAAAAAAAGAAAAAAAAAGACGTCCCTGATGAGCACTTGGATGTTTTCACCTGGACTTGTGTTTTTCTAAGGTTGTAGACGGCAATTTATTTAAGGTTGTAGATGGCTATTATACACACAGCTTGTCTGCATGTATGAAGCCGTCTTTGGCATGTGCAGAGCAGCCATGCATAACGCTTGGCTGCTCTTCATTGGCTTCCCCTCCTTAGGAAGGAAATCGTGTGCTAATGAGCTAACAGCGAGCAGCTCATTTGCATGCGTTTTCCTTCATGCATGCTCGTTCCTTTCCAAATTGCTATGGGATCGGTAAGGGAAGGGCTTTTTCCGTTCAGTTAGTGCATCTGGCTGAAGGTAAGGGAGCTATGTACCTGGGAGCAATTTGTGAAGTCCATTGCAGTGCTCCCTAGGGTGCCCGGTTGGTGTCCTGGCATGTCAGGGGGACCAGTGCACTATGAATGCTGGCTCCTCCCATGACCAAATGGCTTGGATTTGGTCGTTTCTGAGATGGGTGTCCTCGCTTTCCATTATCGCTGAAAATCAGAAATGACCAAGTCCTGGAGACGACCATCTCTAAGGTCGACCTAAATTTGCTGATTTGGGCGTCCCCGACCGTATTATCAAAACGAAAGATGGACGCCCATCTTGTTTCGATAATACAGATTTCCCTGCCCCTTGCTGGAGCCATCCTGCAAGGACTTCCCCAGGAAAACTTGGGCATCCCTTTCGATTATGCCTCTCTACATGATATAGTTTTATTTCATTTGTATATTAGATAATATTTTTATATATTTTTTATATTTTATTTTTTTATATATATGTTATTTATTGTTTTAGGGACTCCTGAGGCAGGCCTGAGCGGCTCAAACATGACTCGTGTCGAGTACAGATTGTTTCAAAAAACTTTTGCTGTGAACTTTTTCGAGTCCAGTAGCAGTTTGTTTTGGGCATCATCTTCCTTGTCTCCTTCGCTGTGACTTTATACTTTGATGATATCTTTGACAGGTACTTTGTTCCGAACATGCACTTTTGAATGACTGTCAGCCTTCCCCCAGGTTCTAGTTTAAAAGCTGCTCTATCATCTTTTTAAATGCCGATACCAGTAGCCTGTTCCCACTCTGGTTAAGGTGGAGCCCATCATTCCAGAATAGGCGCCCCCTTCCCCAGGATGTTGCCTAGTTCCTTATAAATCTAAAACCCTCCTCCCTGCACCATCGCCTCATCCACACATTGAGACTCCAGAGCTCTGCCTGTCTCTTGGGCCTTGCGCGTAGAACAGGGAGCACATCAGAAAATGTTACCCTAGAGGTTCTAGATTTGAGCTTTCTACCTAAGAGCCTAAATTTGGCTTCCAGAACTTCTCTCCCACATTTTCCTATGTCTTTGGTACCCACATGTACCAAGTCAGCTGGCTCCTCCCCAGCACTCTCTAAAATCCTATCTAGGTGACGTGTGAGGCAGGGGTATAGCCAGACCGGCGGGAGGGGGGTCCAGAGCCTGAGGTGAGGGGGCACATTTTAGCCACCCCCCAGCGCCGCTGACCCCCCACCACCATTTTAACCCGCCGCCACCACCACCTTTGACCCCCCCCCCCCCCAGTGCCAACCCTTTTGACCCCATCTTCCCCTCGCCGCCAACCCTCCTCCACCACCGCTGTCGGGTACCTTTGCTGGCGGGGGTCCTCTTCTCAGGCACGGCCGTGTTGCTGATCTGCAAGGTCAGGCTTCTGTTTCTGTGAGTGTGACATCCTGCACGTACAGAACTGCTGTACTTCTGTCTGCATCTTAGTATTATAGAGTTGTTTAATTAAAACTTCTTAAGGTACTAGGGATATCAGATTACTATAAAGAGCCTTAAGATTATATGGTGTAATATGTAATTTATTTAGCGTTAATTTAATTAATATTTAATTGAATTAATTAAATGTTATTAAAACTCTAATGAAAACTCTCCTCTTGTTGTCCTAATTAGAATAATTGTCTATAAATGAAGCGTTAAGCTATGGGTGGGTGGGAGTTGGGGAGGGTGTGTGAGAATAAGGACAGAACTAGGCCCTGCTGCTCCTTCTAGAGTCTTTCTGTTAATCCCTCTTACCACAGATCCAGAATCTGTCTCTTGTCTTCCTCCAGCCCATCCACCCCCCCCCCCCCCCCCCCCCCCCCGGATTCAGCACTTTTTCCCTCATCCTTCTCCAGCCCCCTCCTCTCCCACCCCAGTCCTACAAACTTCATTTCTTTGCTGGCAACGGCAGCCATCACACACTGCTGAGCTGAACCAGAGCTTTTTCTCTGCCACACCCAAGCCTCCAAAAGATCAAGCTCAGATATTATTGGGCTATTTCTCAGAATAGACCTCCTACTATTCTACATTGATCGGCACCTTTCTCTAGAGCAGAGACCTAGAATATTCCTTCTGCAACTGCATAGGAAGGTACATTTGGAGTCCTGCTACGTGTGACGCCACCTTCAGGAGCTGACAACCTGCCCTACTGTGAGCTCTGAGTCAGAGTTACAAATTTACCTCAGGCAGGTTTTCTCTCTCTTAAGAATGGAGTGGAAGCGAAATAGAAAAAACTAACCTCATCCTAGATCCTGAAAGGACTAAAACTGAAGGACTAAAATATAAAAAGTTGACAAAACTTAACTGAATATATATTTGTATTACAACAGATAGAATTCAAGTGTTAAACTTTTAATCAAATTCTACTTAATGTATCTAGAAGAATTCTTTAGGAAACTTCACCTGAAAGTACATTTCTACAATAGAGAGACTCCCAACAGACTGGAATACAATTTTAAACAAAAGAACACGTATTTCACCCTACATGATGGATAAAACAATAAACTAGACAACTACACGGAAAGTTTCAGACATTGGGCCGTATTTACTAAGGAGCATTAGTGTTTTTAATGCACCTACAATTAGTGTGCGCACTAACTGTGTAGGCGCCTATAGGGATATTGTAGGGACATACATGGTTAACGTGCGATAAAAGATGCTAACATGCTTATAATGCGGCTTTGTAAACAGGGCCCATTGTGTGAAATCACAACTTTCTGGCATAGAAAAGAAAATTCTGTACAACCCCTCTCCACTAGAGCAAGCTGCCATAAAAACCTATAAAACAATCAAAACATTGACATCAAACCTGCAGACAAAGGAGGCTCTGCATTGATTACAGGCACACAAAAATATGTCGTAGAAGGACACAGACAGCTCTCAGATGACACATACTATAGGAAATGACTGAGGAACCCACACATGATTATTTTATTTATTTATTTACAACATTTATATCCCACAATATTCCCACCCATGGGCAGGCTCAATGTGGCGTACAATAGTTAATAAACAAACCATAACACAATAGCACAAAGTACAGTGGACAGGGTCACAGGAGGGGGAAAGAGAAGTCTGATGAGGGAATGGAAGAGAGGGTGGGTGATTGGGTATCACAGAGTGAGCTGTGGGCTAAAAGGCTGCAGCTCCTGCAGGACTTGTGGTAAACGCTCTGCCAAAAAGGAAGGTCTTGAGACGTTTCTTAAAGGTCGGGTGATCTGAAGTGATTTTGATCTCCCGAGGCAGCCCACTCCACAGTTGAGTGCTGAGATAAGGAAAAGAGGAGCCATAGATGGCCTTATATTTGAGGCCACAGGAAGCAGGGTAATGGAGAGTGAGGTACGAGCGGGCCGATCTTCCGGAGTTCCTGGGCGGTAGGTTAACAAGAGGGACCATATAGGAAGGGGCATCTCCATAGATAATTTTGCAAAACAGTTTTAAAAAATCTTATGAAAACACTCCCAAAGCAAGTACAGCCATAGCTAAAGAAATTCATACCAAACCACCCTTCTGCAGGCACATTCTATATGCTACCTAAAATTCATAAACCTAGAAACCTTGGCAGACCGATCATATCTGTCCTGCAGTGATGTACACTTTAGCTCAGTGATGCATGTGGGAAAGAGGAACCCGAATTATAGCTATGTCATGCAAGGTTCCATGTTAGGAGTCAGAGACCAAGAAAAGGATCTAGGTGTTGTCGTTGATGATATGTTGAAATCTTCTGCTCAGTGTGCTGCTGTGGCTAAGAAAGCAAATAGAATGTTAGGTATTATTAGGAAAGGAATGGAAAACAAAAACGCGGATGTTATAATGCCTTTGTATCGCTCCATGGTGCGACTGCACCTCGAATATTGTGTTCAATTCTGGTCGCCGCATCTCAAAAAAGATCATAGCAGAATTAGAAAGGGTGCAGAGAAGGACGACGTGCTGCGACGTCAGACTCCGAAGTGGATTTCAACAGCGCCTATCACAGCAGCACGGCCACGGAGGCCGAAGATGAATTTTAAACACCGCGGGGCGGCTGGCGGGGGTTTGGGGTCCCCCGCCGGCTGAAGAAGAAGTTTTTACGGCAGCGGCAGGTGGAAGCAGACCTCGGCTGGCGGGGGTTGGGGTCCCCCGCCAGCAAAAGTAAGAACGGCAGCGGGGGAGGGTTGGCGGCGGGAGGGGGGTGGAAAGAGTCATTGGTGGCGGTGGGGGCTCGGCGGCGGGGGGGGGGGGGCTAAAATGTGCCCCCTCCCTCTGGCTCTGGCCCCCCCTACCGCCGGAGTCCAGATACGCCCCTGTATGATAGAGGTCTATAAAATAATGAGTGGAGTTGATGTGAAGCGTCTGTTTACGCTTTCCAAAAATACTAGGACTAGGGGGCATGCGATGAAGCTACAATGTAGTAAATTTAAAACAAATCGAAGAAAATGTTTCTTCATTCAACGTGTAAATAACTGTGGAATTCGTTGCCAGAGAATGTGGTAAATGCAGTTAGCTTAGCGGAGTTTTAAAAAGGTTTGGATGGCTTCCTAAAGGAAAAGTTCATAGACCATTATGTACCCACTCACAGAGGAAATATCTGGACACTTAGAGGGTACATAGTAACATAGTAGATGACGGCAGAAAAAGACCTGCATGGTCCATCCAGTCTGCCCAACAAGATAAACTCATATGTGCTACTTTTTGTGTATACCTTACCTTGATTTGTACCTGTCCTTTTCAGGGCACAGACCATGTAAGTCTGCCCAGCAGTGGCGTACCAAGGGGAAAGGAGCAGTGGGGGGCGGTCCGTCCCAGGTGCACGCCGCTGGGGGGGGTGCCACGCGCCTGTCAGCTCTTCGTTTTCATGCTCCCTTTGCCCCGGAACAGGTTACTTCCTGTTCCGGGGCAGAGGGAGCATGAAAACGAAGAGCCGGCAGGCACGCGGCACCCCCCCCCCCATTGGCGTGCACCTGGGGGGTGGTCTTTCGCCGGGAGATCGGGGGGGTTCACCGGTGGGGGGGGCGTCGCGCTGCTCCGAGGGGGGGGGGTGCTGCACCCAGGTGCTGCACCCAGGTGTCAGCCCCCCTAGGAATGCCACTGCTGCCCAGCACTATCCCCGCCTCCCAACCACTAGCCCCTCCTCCCACCACTGGCTCTGGCACAGACCGTATAAGTCTGCCCAGCACTATCCCCGCCTGCCAACCACCAGCCCCTCCTCCCACCACCGGCTCTGGTACAGACCGTATAAGTCTGCTTCTTTCAGTTTCATCCGGTATTCCTCCTCGTGTTCCTTTTCTTGAGTTTCTCTGTATTTCTGGAACGCCAACTCTTTAGCCTTTATTTTTTCAGCCACTTGCTTGGAGAACCATATCGGTTTCCTTTTTCTCTTGCTTTTATTTTCTTTCCTTACATAAAGGTTCGTGGCCCTATTTATAGCTTCTTTCAGCCTGGACCACTGTCCTTCCACTTTTTGTATTTCCTCCCAGCCCATCATCTCCTTCCTCAGGTATTCCCCCATTTTACTAAAGTCAGCATGCTTGAAATCCAGAACTTTGAGTTTTGAGTGGCCGCTTTCCACTTTAGCTGTAATATCAAACCAAACCGTTTGATGGTCACTGCTGCCCAGGTGGGCACCCACTCGGTTATTTGACACGCTATCCCTATTCGTGAGCACCAGATCCAGCATTGCTCCCTCCCTCGTGGGTTCTGTCACCATTTGTCTGAGCAGAGCACTTTGTAAAGCATCCACGATCTCTCTACTTCTTTCCGATTCCGCAGACGGAACCTTCCAATCTACATCCGGCAGATTGAAATCTCCCAGCAACAGCACCTCTCTCTTGTTTCCCAACTTTTGAATATCTGCGATCAGGTCTTTATCTAATTCCTCCAATTGTTTCAGAGGTCTGTAGACAACACCCACGTGTATAGAGGTTCTATCCTCTCTTTTTAAGGTGATCCGTATCGCTTCTTCCTTTCCCCAGGTCCCTGTCATTTCGGTTGCCATGATATGATTTCTCACATATAGAGCTACTCCTCCACCTTTACGACTCTCTCTATCCTTCCTAAATAGATTATAGCCTGGTATGTTTGCATCCCATTCATGGGAACCATTTAGCCACGTCTCCGTGATTGCAACAATGTCTAAGTCTGCCTCTAACATCAGGGGTTGAAGGTCATGAACTTTACTGCTTAGACTGCGAGCATTTGTGGCCATCGCTTTCCATGTACATTTCTTGGTATGTGCTTCAACAATTGTGATTTGAGGTTGTCTTTTCTCTTTGGATACCTTCATATCCTTTTGTTCCAACTTCATTTCTTTCTCTTCTGCCTCAGTTCTATTTTCAGGATCATCACCATGCTGTAATGGAGCAAAAGAATTCTGTAGGGGCAACACTTTAAAACCTGTGGAATGTGTTTGTTTTAAAACATATCTCCAGGAAAGGAAAAAAGTTCTAATACTTGCTAGCAGTTTTGAAATCTGAAATCTCCTTTTTCAGATTTACAGATATCAATAAACCAGTTAGAAACAACAATCAAATCACAACAGTCAGAGCACACTATATGCAGAGCATATTAATAAAACAGATCACACTATTTGCAGAGCAGAATGAAACAGTCAGATCACACTATTTTCAGAGCCAAGAGGTTGTTTTTTTTTTCTAGGAAAGATAGAAATGCAGTGACAATGATAGACAAGGAAAGAAGGAAGAGATGCCCAGAGAAAACACAGCCAAAGGATAGGGATAACCAGGGATTTAGCCAGCACAAGTCTTAGCTGTGTGAGTTTCGTTCAGCCAGGAGATAAGGAAGACTTAGAGGGTATTCTTAAACAGTGCACAAAACAAACAATTTCATATAAGACTTTCTAAACAAATTGAGTAGAGAGGTGTGGTACATAAGTAATGCCACACTGGGAAAAGACCAAGGGTCCATTGAGCCAAGCATCCTGTCCACGACAGCGGCCAATCCAGGCCAAGGGCACCTGGCAAGCTTCCCAAACGTACAAACATTCTATACATGTTATTCCTGGAATTGTGGATTTTACCCAAGTCCATTTAGTAGTGGTTTATGGACTTGTCCTTTATGGACTAACCCCTTTTTAAACTCAGCTAAGCTAACCGCCTTCATCACATTCTCCGGCAACGAATTCCAGAGTTTAATTATGCGTTGGGTGAAGAAAGATTTTCTCCGATTTGTTTTATATGTACTACACTGTAGTTTCATTGCATGCCCCCTAGTCCTAGTATTTTTGGAAAGTGTGAACAAACGCTTCACATCCACCTGTTCCACTCCACTCATTATTTTATATACCTCTATCGTGTCTCCCCTTAGCCGTCTCTTCTCCAAGCTGAAAAGCCCTAGCCTCCTTAGTCTTTCTTCATAGGGAAGTCGTCCCATCCCCGCTATCATTTTAGTTGCCCTTCATTGCACCTTTTCCAATTCTGCTATATCTTTCTTGAGATGCAGCGACCAGAATTGAACACAATACTCAAGGTGCAGTCACACCATGGAGCAATACAACAGCATTATAACATCCCCACACCTGTTTTCCATACCTTTCCTAATAATACCCAACATTCTATTTGCTTTCCTAGCCGCAGCAGCACACTGCGCAGAAGGTTTCAGTGTATTATCGACGACGACACCCAGATCCATTTCTTAGTCCGTAACTCCTAACGTGGAACCTTGCATGACGTAGCTATAATTCGGGTTCTTTTTTCCCACATGCATCACCTTGCACTTGCTCACATTAAACGTCATCTACCATTTAGCCGCCCAGTCTCCCAGTCTCGTAAGGTTCCTCTGTAATTTTTCAGAATCCTGTTGCAAGTTAACGACTTTGAATAACTTTGTGTCATCAGCAAATTTAATTACCTCGCTAGTTACTCCAATCTCTAAATCATTTATAAATATATTAAAAAGCAGCGGTCCTAGCACAGACTCCTGAGGAACCCCACTAATTACCCTTCTCCATTGTGAATACTGCCCATTTAACCCCACTCTCTGTTTCCTATCCTTCAACCAGTTATTAATCCACAATAGGACATTTCCTCCTATCCCATGACCCTCCAATTTCCTCTGTAGCCTTTCATAAGGTACCTTGTCAAACGCCTTTTGAAAATCCAGATACACAATATCAGCTGGCTCCCATTTGTCCACATGTTTGTTTACTCCTTCAAAGAATTGAAGTAAATTGGTCAGGCAAGATTTCCCCACACAAAAGCCGTGCTGACTTTGTCTCAGTAATCCATGTCCTTGGATGTGCTGTGTAATTTTGTTTTTGATAATAGCCTCTACCATTTTCCCTGGCACCGACATCAGACTCACTGGTCTATAATTTCCCGGATCTCCCCTGGAACCTTTTTTAAAAATCGGCGATACATTGGCCACCCTCCAATCTTCCGGTACGACGCTCGATTTTAAGGATAAATTACATATCACGAACAGTAGCTCTGCAAGCTCATTTTTCAGCTCTATCTGTACTCTAGGATGAATACCATCCGGTCCATGAGATTTGCTACTCTTCAGTTTGTAGAACTGCCCCATTACATCCTCCAGGTTTACCGTGAAGTCAGTAAGTTTCTCCGACTTGTCCGCTTGAAATACCATTTCCGACACCGGTATCCCACCCAAATCTTCCTCGGTGAAGACCGAATCAAAGAATTCATTCAATCTCTCCACTACATCAAAGCATTTCAGTGACAGTCTATATGCATGGAGACAGGGGATGAGTGAAACATCAAAGCATTTCAGTGACAGTCTAATAGGTTGGGGGTGGGTAGGTGTATTGCTTTGGTATTGCAGCCTGCTCACTTGATCACCATAGACTGTTCACCGAATAAAATACCACAGATTCTTTTTTGGATTCGTATTGGGTAAATGAAACTCTTTATTTAAATGGAGAGTGTATAAATCATTATTGCACACTAATTAAACCATCTAACTAAAAGAAAGTTATAAAACATATATATATATATATATATATATTGTAAGGAGTATGGTAAGGAGCATGCAGGAAGAAATAGGCTGGGGAGGAACCCCAGCTACCAAAAAAGGAAAGAAGATACTGGGGAGGGTCCGATCCTGCCCAAGAGGGACATAAGGGTAGAAAACTACAAGTCCCAGAAAGCCCCAGGAGAGCACCTAGTAAAGAGGAGAAATAGGGTGCACATCCCAGAAGCTCCAGAAGGGGGCCAACCAAAAAGGGAGAAAGCTGAGGCTCCACCTTGGTGGAAAAGGTGGTGGAATAAGTGGGCGGGGAAAGAAAAGCCCCAGAGCCCGGTTAATGAGGAAAAAGGGAATCAGCTGCAAGAGGGGTGGGGAGAGGAGAAAATGGACTGGGCTCCTGAGGAGGGAGGGGGAGATGAGCCAGAGGAGATGGAACAAGGAGAACCAGAGGATGTACCAGAGGAACCCTTGGAACTGTTGGCTCTGACTCAGTCAGAGCATGAGGTATAGTGGGCTGCCCGGGTCAAGCGGGAGGAGGTCAGGAGAATAAGGCTGACCAAGAGGGTGGGACCCGAGGCTTTGACCCCACACAAAGCCTGAATGCGAGTGGGACTGTGTTTAAAAGAGCCTTACTGCAAGTAGGGCTGTATGTGGAAAAGCAGTGCTGCAATTGGGACTGTGTTTAAAAGAGCCTTACTGCAAGTAGGGCTGCATTTGGAAAAGCAGTGCTGCAATTGGGACTGTGTTGAAAAGAGCCTTACTGCAATTAGGGCTGTGTTTGAAAAGACTGGCTATATTTTGAGAGACTGTGTTTGAAAAGCCTGGCTACATTTTGGGGGACTGGGTTTGAAAAGCCTGGCTATATTTTGAGAGACTGTGTTTGACAAGCCTGGCTACATTTTGGGGGACTGGGTTTGAAATGCCTGGCTATATTTTGAGAGACTGTGTTTGAAAAGCCTGGCTATATTTTGGGGACTGTGTTTGAAAAGCCTGGCTATATTTTGGGGACTGTGTTTGCAAAGCCTGGCTATGTTTTGAGAGACTGGGTTTGAAAAGCCTGGCTATATTTTGGGGACTGTGTTTGAAAAGCCTGGCTATATTTTGGAGAGACTGTGTTTGAAAAGCCTGGCTACATTTTGGAGACTGGGTTTGAAAAGCCTGGCTATATTTTGGGCCTGTGTTTGAAAAGCCTGGCTATATTTTGGAGATTGTGTTTAAAATAGCCTGGTTCTAGTGAGAGGTATGAGAAAGGCCTGGCTGTAAATTAACCTGTGTTTACACAGCCCTGGCTCTAGTGAGCTGTAGAAAAAAAGCCTGCTGAAGAAAGAAAAAAAGGAAGAACAGGAGCTCTTAGCTGGTGGGGGCAGGGCTCCACCGCCGGGACCAGCAAGAGACTTTCTACAATATATATATATATATATATATATATATATATATATATATATATATATATATATTGTGATAAACACAGTGACCGCCCTACCCTGAGGAGACCGCCAGAGGGCGCTCTCCACCCAAAAACCTGGGATATGCCCATTCTGGTCACTAGAGGGAGCCAAAGGGGATATACCAGTGTAGTGACCTGAAGGGACAGCTAGGGGGTGCTCGTGGTATAGGACCTGTCCTTCCCTGAAGAGGCCACCCGGGGGATCTCTCAGAAGCTGGAAAGTTGGAGAGAGTTCTGGGTCTGGCCCTTTCTGGAAGTAGAGGGGAGAGGCCTATAGAGGTGGGGTGGATTATTGGCCACCCTATATAAAGCACCCTCTAAGCCAAGGAGAAGGCGATGAGACGAGAGCCTGGAAAGCTGGCTGGAGGAGGAGTACTGGGAAGATGGAAGAGAGAGAAAAGGAGACTCTAAAAGTCTAGGAAGGTACTTACCAGACCAGGTTGTTGATGGACTGGTGAACCAGGGCATGTGGTTGATGGATGTGTGACTTATTTAAAATGAACTAACAGCCGTGGGGTGGAGGATAGGACCGTAAGGTCAATGCGAGTGAAGAAGTCCTATCCAGGGGTGGTGGCTGTTTTACACTGAGACCCCGGTCTCTCCAAGAAAAGGGGTTCAGTCAGTGTATTTGCGAATGAAGGATACTTGGAAGGAAGTGGTGCCCCACAAGATTGAATCCAAGTCCTAATAAAGTGAATTTGCATTTTGATTGTCTCATTTGCATATATGGGAAGGCTGGAGAATCCTAGTTGCAGTTCCTGGAGAGTGTGAGGTGCCACAGCCCGTGGATCAGAGGGATGACCGGGGCACCCTGGACTGGACCGGAGAGGATTTCCAGCCGAAGGAAGGCATGCCTGAGCAGTCAACCTGAGTAAGGCAGGAGCCCCAGATATAGAGGTGGGTGCTTGCAAGTGACTAGTTGAAGACCAGCAAGAAGTCTGCTCAGCAGCCTGGGGCCAGTGAGGCTAGGTAGAGAGCAGGAAGGGCACAGGTCTTTACAGACTGTCCTGAAGCCAAGTGCCAGGGAACCTCAAGCGGGCTTAATTCAAGACTACCTTGAGGAGGGGAAGATAAAGGGAATCCCTTTGCTCTGGACTGTTTGCTTCTGTGCTGTGCTTACTGGAGTTACATTGAGGATTGTGTTGGAACTGTCAGTGGCTGAGCAGTTGGCCTGGCCCATTGCAATACATGGCTTGGCTGAGCCAAGGGAACTCCGAAGAGACTGGCAAGTGAGACCCCGGCCAGCAGAGGGCTGCAGTTCAGAGTCACCCAGTGGCCAGGAGTTTTACAATATATACATCACTGGTCGAGAAGCTCAGGCTCTTATCTCATCAGCCAGGAGGTCCGTTTCAGCGAAAGCTCAGAGTCTCCTCATTGACCAGGAACAAACCTGCACGACACATCTGCCCACAGATGAACCTCAGCTCTGCTGTGACAAGCCCTCCCTTTTTATTAGGCTCTGAGCTCATGTTCAGAGCTATGGAAAATTACAGCTAAGGAAAATTACAGAAAGCTTACTGTGGGAACATGGTCACATGCTTTCCAAAGTCCTGGTGGCCAAGCTGGGCCCGGAAAAACAAGTGCCATCCTCCCCTTCACATACCAAATTAGTTAGAGCTGTGTCTTATCTTCTGCATCCCAACTTGTTTTTTTATATTTACAAGAAAAGTTTCTTTCGGTCAAAGATAAGATTTCAGAGTGTATTATCGGACAAAAGCAGGGTTGAAAAGCAATCCTTTAAGGTAACACTTAAACAATCATTTTTAAACAGAATTACTTCTAATCAACAATACAGACTCCAAGTGCACTAGTCATTCAAGACAGGGTTGAAAAACAATCTTTAAAATTCACTTCCATTACAATCGGTCCTTGATTTTCAACTCTGTCTGAATGATAGTCCATACATAAGTTATTACTCTACATCTACATCAAGTAAAACAACCAAAAAAAGTAACAAGACAGATTATACAAATGGATAATATACTGAGCACTAATTTCAACAAACATACTAAAAATAGTAGGAAGGATAATTCAAGGGCAAATAGTAATAATGCTGCCCACTAATTACTAACCAAAATTCAGTATTACAAATAATACACACTGCTTGGTTTCACTAAACTACACAATTTGCCCATAACAAAAAAGGTCAGTGCACAAGGCAGTATTTGAAATTATTAATCAGGTTGTGGAAGGAACCCGCCGGTGAAATTCACCTCCGCAAGTGTTCAGAGTTAGTCATCTTGAGCCTTATTCCATTGTATAAAGGCAAATAAATGTTACAACATGCAAGTAGTAAATTATGCTATATTAATTCCTACTTGTAAATTATCTGAGTATAATCAACTATCTGAGTATAATTTTAAAAAAACCCTTTAGCTTATTAAAAAATAATAAGCTGATTAATATCAGTTCTAATACATTTTGTTTTGTCTAAAGTTTCAGCATCAATAGCATTTATTATCTCTACACCTGTACCAAAAGCTCTTAAGAATGTATCATACCAAGCTCACTTTACTTTACAATTAAGACAATCAAGAGTACTACAGTTTTTACACAGGTCTTCATAGGTGTAGTGTTCCTACAAGAAGAATTTAAACATTTGCTAATGGTGTAAATGTCAACAATGTCCGCATTTTTGTGTCAACAATACTGTATTGTCTGTCTCTGACTTGTGCAAGTCATATTAAACTCATTCATGTGACAGGACTTCTTTCCATATTTGAGTGTTGTTGACAGTTGCCACAGAACACATCTAGTTAGCTGAACATGTATGTCAGATTTCACTCTGATTCTCCCACTGCCAAATCAGCTTGCCTTGACTTTCGGTGGTAAGATGTAGTCGTCCACCGGGGGTAATGGCAATACCCAAAGACACCATAAGAAGGAGGTTTATACTGACTCTTACAAGGATCTATAAATGAAACATATTAACAGATTAATTACTCTCTAAGGTAACATTTATTCGCTGGGACATAAGTCCATTTTGTCCCCGCCCAGATTGGAGGATCAGGATGGTATTGTCCGCCCCTTGGGCAATAATTTCAGCAGGCTGTGGGGGCCCATTTTCTTGGGTAACACACACCTTTGCACCTGCAGACAGATTAGTGGATCCAAAGCCTTTATCCCCTTGTGTGGTAAAGGTGGTGGGTGGATCCACCTTCACAATTCCAGGTTGTAACACGGGTAATATTAATAATTAAGCAATTCTATCATTAGCCTGAATTAACACATCATGTGGACTTTGGTAATTAAGTATAACCCTTACTGCTCCTTGATAGTCTGTATCAATCACCCCTTCCAAAACCTGTATTTATTATTTAAATATCTCTTTGTAACAATTTAACCATTTGTAGAGCATATAAATCCAGCCCTGCCACTCTTGGAGTGGCCCTGTAGGGCATCATAGCTCCTGCTATAATTTCCCCAATATCCTAATTAGTCATGTTTGGTAGTCAAGACTTGTAGGTTAGGAGTAAACATTCGCATTTGGGGTGTTTATACCTCCCCAATAGGCCAATTATTAAGTATCCTTAAGGCCTCTACCAAATTTATATTCCAATTCTTTAATGATCCCCCTATTTTACGTATTTGTTGTTTCAACAGACCATTCATTTGTTCAATTAAACCTGCTCCAATATATATTATGGTCTGAAGCATATTGTTGCACCAATTAGCCTTCCAAAATGGGAACCATTATCAATTATGAATTCTAAAGTTTTAATAGTGTTGCCTGCAAGGATGTTCAATTACATATCTAGAATAATTATCTACTGATGTGCACACATTCTTACATCCTTGCAAATTGGGTAAAGGTTCTGTCTAATCCATCTAACAAATTTGTTCAGGTAATTTTCCCCTTTTTAATTACCTCTTAGATATGTGGGGAACAGATCGCCTAGTGTGGTATTAACAGGCCAGACATTCAACAATAACAATTTTAATAACATTCATAATTAAACTAATACCACAATCTGTTGCCCACCTGTAAGTGGCCTTTCTTCCCAGATGTTCATATTTTTGGTGCACCCATTTCACCAAACCTGAGCAATTATCTGGCTCTTCCACAGTCATCAGCCACTGCGCTGTAGAGATGTTCTAGAGTATCACCCTTGCAATGAGCATCTACATAAAAAACAATAACATTAGTATTTTATACATAATTCCAAATGTCTTGCCACAATTCTCTGCTTGCCACAAATCTTTGATATTAATTTTCCAGTTATTTTTGTACCAAGAAGGTAGCCACATGACTAATCCATTTGCCACAGGCCATGAATTTATATATATATATATATATATATATATATATATATATATATATATATATATATATATATAACATTGCCCTAAATTCTCACTTTTCAAAGCCTCATTAGTTCATTGAACTTTTCCCCACCTGACTGGGCTTTCCACCTGTTCCAGAGGCTCTAGCCCAATTTATCCTCTTTCTGGAAGGGCTGACACTTTTTCATGCAATAAGGGAATTCCTCCAATTCCTGATTTCGTTCTCTCCTGAATATACCATTTCCACTTAATTATGCTGGCTTCCTGTGCATGCCCTATCCTATGGATTTTCGGGGAACTTTGAATCCATTGCATTATTGGTATTTCGGGTTTCAGGACAACTATATGTCCTATAGTTAATTGCTCAGTATCTAGTTTTAATAACCCCCTTCTCCATTAACTCTTTTATAGTTTTACTGATCTCAAGGTGCCCCCCCCCCCTGGTATTCTCATCTAATGTTAATGCCAAACCTTTTAATATATCTATACCCAGTATATACTCAGGCACAATCATAACTTTATATTCTTTTTTAGGTAGATTTCCAATTTTTAATGCCATCCAAGTCTGTACAGCCTCAATTTTTTTTTCCCCGCAACCCAGTAATAACAGCTTTCTGACCCTTAAATTTACATGGATTCCCATATATTAAAGTGGCCTCAGCTCCAGTGTCCACTAGAGCACGTGCATTTTCATGCAGTAAGGGAATTCACCCAATCCCTGATTTTGTTCTTTATATTTTCTTTTCTAATTCTAAAAACTCTACGGCTCTAAAACCCCAGTGTTTTTGCCAAATCCATTTATTTTTGGCAAAAGATCTTATTAGCATAATTTTAATTCCCTGAGACACTTAATTCTACTTCTAGTTTCACTGGCCACAGATCTAAGGCAGTCTGTGTTGTGAAAAGCTTGTTTTAAAAAAAAACCTGTTGCTCGTTTCCCTTCACTAAAGGTCATTTTTCCTGATATGCACTACTTGGAAAAGCTAAGTAATTAACACATTCCTATATCTGACAGTTTAAAAGTTTCCCTGCCTGAAATGGTCCTTGAATCTTATAAGATTTATCTATGTGCAATTAATCACTGCAAATGAGTGCAAACATAATTTTAAATACTTTCTTTTTGTTAATTCTCCCTTCTTCATTTCTTACTGCGTCACACTTACGACGACACGGCACACTCAGTTATCATTTTAACTGCGTAAATCACACAGCATTCTAACTGCGTCACACTTTACAACAATACTCTCAGTGATCATTTTAACTAAAGTATTCTGGCAAGCATTTTAGCTGTAAATCACACACTTAAACATTCCAATTCTGTACCATTCTCATGTTGTTTATCCCTTCTCTAATGGGTTTTCAGACAAACAATACTGTTACATAGTAACATAGAAAATGACGGCAGATAAAGACCCGTACGATCCATTCAGTCTGCCCAACAAGATAAACTACATAAGTGCATAAGTACATAAGTATTGCCATACTGGAAAAGACCAAAGGTCGATCAAGCCCAGCATCCTGTTTCCAACAGTGGCCAATCCAGATCACAAATACCTGGCAAGATCCCAAAAAAGTACAAAACATTTTAGACTGCTTATCCCAGAAACACTGGATTTTTCCCAAGTGCATTTAATAAGGGTCTATGGACTTTTCCTTTAGGAAGCCGTCCAAACCTTTTTTAAACTCTGCTAAGCTAACCGCCTTTACCACATTCTCTGGCAACGAATTCCAGAGTTTAATTATATGTTGAGTGAAGAAATATTTTCTCCGATTCGTTTTAAATCTACTACATTGTAGCTTCATCGCATGCCCACTAGTCCTAGTATTTTTGGAAAGCATGAACAGATGCTTCACATCTACCCGTTCAACTCCACTCATTATTTTATAGACCTCTATCATATCTCCCCTCAGTCGCCTTTTCTCCAAGCTGAAGAGCCCTAGCCACTTTAGCCTTTCCTCATAGGGAAATTGTCCCATCCCCTTTATCATTTTCGTCACCCTTCTCTGCACCTTTTCTAATTCCACTATATCTTTTTTGAGATACGGCGACCAGAATTGAACACAATATTCGAGGTCGCACCATGGAGCGATACAAACATCCGCATTTTTGTTTTCCATTCCTTTCCTAATAATACCTAACATTCTATTTGTTTTCTTAGCCACAGCAGCACACTGAGCAGAAGGTTTCAACGTATCATCAATGACGACACCTAGATCCCTTTCTTGGAACCTTGCATGATGTAGCTATAATTCGGGTTCCTCTTTCCCACATGCATCACTTTGCACTTGCTCACATTAAACATCATCAGCCAGTTAGACGCCCAGTCTCCCAGTCTCGTAAGGTCCTCTTGTAATTTTTCACAATCCTCCAGCGATTTAACGACTTTGAATAACTTTGTGCCATCAGCAAATTTAATTACCTCACTAGTTATTCCCATCTCTAGGGAACCCCACTAACTACCCTTCTCCATTGAGAATACTGACCATTTAATCCTACTCTCTGTTTTCTATCTTTTAACCAGTTTTTAATCCACAGTAGAACACTACCTCCTATCCCATGACTCTCCAATTTCCTCTGGAGTCTTTCATGAGGTCAAACGCCTTCTGAAAATCCAGATACACAATATCAACCGGCTCCCCTTTATGCACATGTTTGTTCACCTCTTCAAAAAAGTGTAGTAGATTGGTGAGGCAAGATTTCCCTTCACTAAATCCATGTTGTCTCATTAATCCATGCTTTTGAATATGCTCTGTAATTTTGTTCTTAATAATAGTCTCTACCATTTTGCCTGGCACCGACGTCAGACTCACCGGTCTTTAATTTCCCGAATCTCCTCTGGAACCTTTTAAAAAAATCGGCGTTACATTGGCCACCCCCCAGTCTTCCGGTACCACTCTCAATTTTAAGGATAAATTACATATTTCTAACAATAGCTCTGCAAGCTCATTTTTCGTTTTTATCAGTACTCTGGGATGAATACCATCCTGTCCAGGAGATTTGCTACTCTTCAGTTTGTAGAACTGCCCCATTACATCCTCCAGGTTTACAGAGAATTCATTAAGTTTCTCTGACTTGTCAGCTTCGAATACCATTTCCGGCACCAGTATCACTCCCATATCTTCCTCTATGAAGACCGAAGCAAAGAATTCATTTAATCTCTCCGCTACGGCTTTGTCTTCCCTAATTGCCCCTTTTACTTCTCGGTCATCTAGCGGTCCAACCGATTCTTTTGCTGGCTACCTGCTTTTAATATACCTAAAAAAAATTTTTACTATATGTTTTTGCCTCCAATGCAATCTTTTTTTGAAGTCCCTCTTAGCCTTCCTTATCAGCACTTTGCATTTGACTTAATATTCCTTATGCTGTTTGTTATTTTCCAGCCTTCTTCCATTTTCTGAAGGATTTTCTTTTAGCTCTAATAGCTTCCTTCACCTCATTTTTTAACCACGCTGGCTGTCATTTGGTCTTCCGTCCTCCTTTTTTAATACGCGGAATATATTTGGCCTGTGCTTCTAGGATGATGTTTTTGAACAGCATCCACACCTGATGTAAATTTTTGACCTTCGCAGTCGCTCCTCTAAGTTTTCTTTCCACCGTTCTTCTCATTTTACTACTACACATCATTTCTATAGCGCTACCAGTCGTACGCAGCGCTTCACAATTGAACATGAAGAAAAGACAGTCCCTGCTCAAAAGAGCTTACAATCTAAATCAGGACAGACAGACAGGACAAATAAGGGATAAGGGTAGTACAGACAGATAGGACACATAGGGAAAAGGGTCTATTGAAGAGAGGAAGACAAGATAAAGGTTATGAACAAGTGACAAGTTAGGAGTCAAAAGCAGCATCAAACAGGTAGGCCTTTAGCCCGGATTTGAAGGAGGCCAAGGATGGAGCTCATTTTATCATAGTCTCCTTTTATAAAGTTAAACGCTAACGTATTTGATTTCCCACGTATACTAACTTCAAAGCTAATATCAAATCTGATCATATTAGGATCACTGTTACCAAGTGACCTCAGCACCATTATCTCCCGCTAAGGACTAGGCCTAGAATTTTTCCTTCTCTCGTCGGCTCCTGTACCAGCTGCTCCATAAAGCTGTCCTTGATTTCATCAAGGAATTTTACCTCCCTAGCGTGTCCCGATGTATCATTTACCTAGTCAATATCGGGGTCATTGAAATCACGCATTATTATTGTGTTGCCCAGTTTGTTTGCTTCCCTAATTTCCTTTAACATTTCTGCATCCGTCTGTTCATCCTGGCCAGGCGGACGGTAGTACATTCCTATCACTATCCTTTTCCCCTTTACATATGGAATTTCAATCCACAGTGATTCCAAGACGTGTTTTGTTTCCTGCAGAATTTTCAATCTCTTTGATTCAAGGCTCTCGTTAATATACAATGCTACCCCTCCACCAATTCAATCCACCATATCACTACGATATAATTTGTACCCCGGTATGACAGTGTCCCACTGGTTATCCTCTTTCCACCAGGTCTCAGAGATGCCTATTGTATCTAATTTTTCATTTAGTGCAATATATTCTAACTCTCCCATCTTATTTCTTAGGCTCCTGGCATTCGCATATAGACATTTCAAACTATTTACATCATGCTCAGTACTTGACAGTATTAATTTGCAATCTTTTGTCTGATTTTTATTTTTATTTAAGGACACCTGATCTACTACAGTGGGGGAAATAAGTATTTGATCCCTTGCTGATTTTGTAAGTTTGCCCACTGACAAAGACATGAGCAGCCCATAATTGAAGGGTAGGTTATTGGTAACAGTGAGAGATAGCACATCACAAATTAAATCCGGAAAATCACATTGTGGAAAGTATATGAATTTATTTGCATTCTGCAGAGGGAAATAAGTATTTGATCCCCCACCAACCAGTAAGAGATCTGGCCCCTACAGACCAGGTAGATGCTCCAAATCAACTCGTTACCTGCATGACAGACAGCTGTCGGCAATGGTCACCTGTATGAAAGACACCTGTCCACAGACTCAGTGAATCAGTCAGACTCTAACCTCTACAAAATGGCCAAGAGCAAGGAGCTGTCTAAGGATGTCAGGGACAAGATCATACACCTGCACAAGGCTGGAATGGGCTACAAAACCATCAGTAAGACGCTGGGCGAGAAGGAGACAACTGTTGGTGCCATAGTAAGAAAATGGAAGAAGTACAAAATGACTGTCAATCGACAAAGATCTGGGGCTCCACGCAAAATCTCACCTCGTGGGGTATCCTTGATCATGAGGAAGGTTAGAAATCAGCCTACAACTACAAGGGGGGAACTTGTCAATGATCTCAAGGCAGCTGGGACCACTGTCACCACGAAAACCATTGGTAACACATTATGACATAACGGATTGCAATCCTGCAGTGCCCGCAAGGTCCCCCTGCTCCGGAAGGCACATGTGACGGCCCGTCTGAAGTTTGCCAGTGAACACCTGGATGATGCCGAGAGTGATTGGGAGAAGGTGCTGTGGTCAGATGAGACAAAAATTGAGCTCTTTGGCATGAACTCAACTCGCCGTGTTTGGAGGAAGAGAAATGCTGCCTATGACCCAAAGAACACCGTCCCCACTGTCAAGCATGGAGGTGGAAATGTTATGTTTTGGGGGTGTTTCTCTGCTAAGGGCACAGGACTACTTCACCGCATCAATGGGAGAATGGATGGGGCCATGTACCGTACAATTCTGAGTGACAACCTCCTTCCCTCCGCCAGGGCCTTAAAAATGGGTCGTGGCTGGGTCTTCCAGCACGACAATGACCCAAAACATACAGCCAAGGCAACAAAGGAGTGGCTCAGGAAGAAGCACATTAGGGTCATGGAGTGGCCTAGCCAGTCACCAGACCTTAATCCCATTGAAAACTTATGGAGGGAGCTGAAGCTGTGAGTTGCCAAGCGACAGCCCAGAACTCTTAATGATTTAGAGATGATCTGCAAAGAGGAGTGGACCAAAATTCCTCCTGACATGTGTGCAAACCTCATCATCAATTACAGAAGACGTCTGACCGCTGTGCTTGCCAACAAGGGTTTTGCCACCAAGTATTAGTTCTTGTTTGCCAGAGGGATTAAATACTTATTTCCCTCTGCAGAATGCAAATAAATTCATATACTTTCCACAATGTGATTTTCCGGATTTAATTTGTGATGTGCTATCTCTCACTGTTACCAATAACCTACCCTTCAATTATGGGCTGCTCATGTCTTTGTCAGTGGGCAAACTTACAAAATCAGCAAGGGATCAAATACTTATTTCCCCCACTGTATGTTCTCTTTTGCAATCTCACTATCAGGATACCCTATCTTCCCTGTTTTGGTGATATCTTTGAAAGATACCTTATCCCGAACCATGCGCTTTTGAGCGACTGTTGGCCTTCTCCCCATTTCTAGTTTAAAAGCTGCTCTATTTCCTTTTTAAATGCTGATGCCAGCAGCCTGGTCCCACCCTGGTTAAGGTGGAGCCCATCCTTTTGGAATAGGCTCCCCCTTCCCCAGAATGTTGCCCAGTTCCTAACAAATCTAAAACCCTCCTCCCTGCACCATTGTGTTAGTGATATGCAATTTATCCTTAAAATTGAGCATGGTACCGGAAGATTGGAGGGTGGCCAATGTAACGCCGATTTTTTTAAAAGGTTCCAAGGGAGATCCGGGAAATTATAGACCGGTGAGTCTGACGTTGGTGCCGGGGAAAACGGTAGAGGCCATTATCAAAAACAAAATTACAGAGCACATCCAAGGACATGGATTACTGAGACCAAGTCAACATGGCTTTTGTGTGGGGAAATCTTGTCTGACCAATTTACTTCAATTCTTTGAAGGAGCAAACAAACTTGTGGACAAAGGGGAGCCAGCTGATATTGTGCATCTGGATTTTCAAAAGGCGTTTGACAAGGTACCTCATGAAAGTCTACAGAGGAAATTGGAGGGTCATGGGATAGGAGGAAATGTCCTATTGTAGATTAAAAACTGGTTGAAGGATAGGAAACAGAGAGTGGGGTTAAATGGTCAGTATTCAGAATGGAGAAGGGTAGTTAGTGGGGTTCCTCAGGGGTCTGTGCTAGGACCGCTGCTTTTTAATTTATTTATAAATGATTTAAAGATTGGAGTAACTAGTGAGATAATTAAATTTGCTGATGACACAAAGTTATTCAAAGTCGTTAACTCGAGACAGGATTGTGAAAAATTACAGAAGGACCTTACGAGACTGGGAGACTGGGCGGCTAAATGGCAGATGATGTTTAATGTGAGCAAGTGGAAGGTAATGCATGAGGGAAAAAAGAACCCGAATTATAGCTACGTCATGCAAGGTTCCACGTTAGGAGTTACGGACCAAGAAAGGGATCTGGGTGTCGTCGTCGATAATACACTGAAACCTTCTGCTCAGTGTGCTGCTGCGGCTAGGAAAACGAATAGAATGTTGGGTATTATTAGGAAAGGTATGGAAAACAGGTGTGAGGATGTTATAATGCCATTGTATCACTCCATGGTGCGACCGCACCTTGAGTATTGTGTTCAATTCTAGTCACCACATCTCAAGAAAGATATAGTAGAACTGGAAAAGGTGCAGCGAAGGGCGACTAAAATGATAGCGGGGATGGGACGACTTCCCTATGAAGAAAGACTAAGGAGGCTAGGGCTTTTCAGCTTGGAGAAGAAACGGCTGAGGGGAGACATGATAGAGGTATATAAAATAATGAGTGGAGTGGAACAGGTGGATGTGAAGCTTCTGTTCACGCTTTCCAAAAATACTAGGACTAGGGGGCATGCGATGAAACTACAGTGTAGTAAATTTAAAACAAATCGGAGAAAATCTTTCTTCACCCAACGTATAATTAAACTCTGGAATTCGTTGCCGGAGAACGTGGTGAAGGCTGTTAGCTTAGCAGAGTTTAAAAAGGGGTTGGACGGTTTCCTAAAGGACAAGTCCATAAACCACTACTAAATGGACTTGGGAAAAATCCACAATTCCAGGAATAACATGTATAGAATGTTCGTACGTTTGGGAAGCTTGCCTGGTGCCCTTGGCCTGGATTGGCCACTGTCGTGGACAGGATGCTGGGCTCAATGGAACCTTGGTCTTTTCCCAGTGTGGCATTACTTATGTACTTATTGTCTCATCCACACATTGAGACTCCGGAGCTCTGCCTGTCTCTTGGGCCCTGCGCGTTGTAAAGGGAATGTGGAAAACCATAGGGACCTGAGAGAAACACAGGGAACCAGATCCTACAACCCCCAAAAAGACACAGAGGAGATTCTCCCTTACCGGCCGCTTTTCCCCAAGAGACAACTTAGGGGCAAGAACTACAAATCCCAGCAGCCACCTTGGGAAAAAGAGAGACAAACCAGGGTGCATTCACAAGAGTCACCAGAAGGGGGCTACAGGAGAAGGAGTAATACTAATTCTCCAACCTGGGGGAAAGAGAGGTGGAACAGGTGGGAAAAAGAAGAGAAAAAGCCCGAAAGGGTTAATGAGGAAAATGAGGAGCAGCTGGGGAGAGGGTGGGGCGAGGAGAGTATGGACTGGGCTCCTGGAAAGGAGAAAGAGGAGTTTGGGCCTTGGCCCATGGAGCTGACAGTACCAGAGCAAACCCTGGAGGAGCCCATGGATATATCAGCCCTGGCCCAGAGAAACACACAGAGGTAGGACAGTCCCTGGCTAAACGGGCCCGAGAAAAAGGGGTCAAGCGGGAGGAGGTCAGAAGAGTAAGTAAAAGTCTGACCAAGTGGGTGGGACCCCAGGCTTTGAGCCCGCGCAAAGCCAGAGGAACTGTGGATTTATAAAGCCAAGGTATAGTCCTGTTTTGAGCGCTTGGTTACCTGAACTGTGGATTTATAAAGCCAAGGTATAGTGCTGTTTTGAGCGCTTGGCTACCTGAACTGTGGATTTAAAGAGCCAAGGTATAGTGCTGTTTTGAGCGCTTGGCTACCTGAACTGTGGATTTAAAAAAGCCAAGTTATATTGCCATTCTGAGAGAGCTTGGCTACCTGAACTGTGGATTTAAAGAGCCAAGGTATAGTGCTGTTTTGAGCGCTTGGTTACCTGAACTGTGGATTTATAAAAACCAAGGTGTCCTGAGCTGTTTTGTTTTTGGGTGTTTTTTTTTTTAACCCAGGCTGTATGGTGCCTGGGTTATAACAAGCCCGGGAGGGGGACTGAATTAGGGTTTCTCTCTTTTGGAGCCGCTCCACCCCAGGAAACCGAAAAGGGGAACCAGCGGCTGAAGCCTGGGCTGAGTTCTCCCAAGCTGAATGAGAGAACAATAAAAGGGAAAAGGTTGTATTTGATCCTGATGTGTTTTTTTGTTTGTTTCTTTGTTGAACAAGACTTGTATGCTAAAGGCTGCTGAGAAGGGCGAATAGCCCTAGAGGCTGAGCAACGCCCAGCAACCTATTACAATTGGTGTCAGGAGTGGGATCTAATTTTTTTTTTTGAACCTGTCGCTCGAGGAGGTCGAGACCAGCCCAGCAGAAAAGCCCGACGGAGGGGCCAACGCTGATAAAGGCGCAGACCCATCTGGGGTTCCGGTAAGCGGGGCCTAGACAGGTGGGGGGGGGGGGGCCGGAGGGATCTTAGAAAGACCCAAGGAAGTGGGGGAAATCGCACTTGGAGTGGTCCTCTGTTTTTTTTTTCTTCCAGGAGGCGGTTCGGGAGCCAGGGGATGGATCCGAAGGAAATCTTCGCGTGGATGACCATGCAGTTCCAAAAACAGCAGGAACTAACAGCTAAGATGGTGGAGGACTCCTTGACGGCGGCGAGAGACCAACAGCAGCCGGTGCTAAAGATGCTCCAGGAGTTCTTTCAGAGGGGGATCCCCGCTCCAAGGGACATGGACCCAGCAGCCTTAGGACCATGGACGGGAGACAGCGGTGCGGTAGGAACACTATCCATGAACACACTGACCTGGGGAAAGTTAACAGAGCAGGACAATGTGGATGATTTCCTAACAGCCTTTGAAAGGGTGGCCGTGGCTGCTAGTTGGCCACAAGAACAGTGGGCCATGCGTTTAGTCCCTTCCCTGGCAGGGGAGGCCCTGGCCGCCTTTAGAGACCTGTCTCCCGGCGATGCTGCCCACTATGGGAGGCTGAAAGAGGCCATTAAGGACCGTTATGGCCTTAGTACCCAGGCCTATAGGCGGAAGTTTCGCGCCACTAAGTGGGAAAAGGGAGAAACCCCGAAAGCTGTGGCCAATAGGTTGATGGACTTATTAAAAAGATGGTTAGAGCCCGACCACCACACTATCCAGGAAATTCTCCAAGAATTGGTGGTGGAGCAATTCCTCCAAGGCCTACCTGGAGAAATAAGAGCAGAATTGGTAAAAAGAGGCTGTAAGACAGTTGAGGGAGTGACTGCCGGGTTGGAGTGGTATCTGGAAGCCCAACATTGGGGAGGACCCGAGAGGGAGGGGGGAAAGCCCCGACCCCAGGGGGGTGGGGGTACCAAAAGTGGCTCCTCCAAGATGGGGCAAAAGGAAGGGATGCCGGACTCCACTTGGCTGGGGAAAAAGAAACGAGGGCTCCCATGGGAGGAAAAGAAGGTGGCCTCTTATGGGGTACAGAAGTGTTATAAGTGTGGGAGAACGGGGCATTTCAGGAAGGATTGCCCGGGTCGGGAGGGATGGATCTCCCAGGTTAACGAGGGATTTAAACCCAGGTATACGGCCCCTTTAGAGGTGGAAGGTTTACCGGTAGTGGCCATGTTGGACTCCGGGGCAGACCAGTCCATGATCTCCCGGCGGTTATGGGACCGAATAAGAGGGAGGAGGAATAGGGGACGGGATACCTATGAGGGAGCAGTAGCAATACAGTGTATCCATGGGGCCAGTACACGATACACCCTCCATAGAGTGAACCTAAAAGGGCCCACAGGCGACATAGAAATGGCTATGGCTGTTCTTCCAAGGTTACCCCAGGAGATGATTTTGGGAAGGGATTGGCCCCCTTTTTCCGATTGTATTAGAGAGAGAAGAGTATGGGTAACTACTCGGGCTCAGGCTCTTCGGGACCTAGAGGGGCAGGAAGAGGGAATAGAAGATATCTTTCCGTTCCAGGGTGAGGTCTTAGGGGAGCCGGGAAAAGAGAGAAAAGGGAAGGCCGTGAAAAAAAAGGAGAAGAGGGGTAGACAGGAGGCATTGGAGCAGGTGAGGGCCGAAAGCTATCTACCGGTAGCCCCAAAAGAACTGAGGGAACAGTTTCCTCAATTTCACAGGGAACAGGCAAATGATCCGACATTAGAATATGCCTGGGGGAGGGCTCGACAGGGGGAAGATCAAGAGGCTCCGGGGTTCCGGATAGAAGGGGACATCTTATATCGGCAAGTGCCAAACTGGGAGAGCCCTGAGGGGGGGCGACAGCTGGTAGTTCCCCAGGCTTTCCGTCCCCTGGTCATAAGGCTCGCGCATGATCACCCGTTAGGTGGGCATAAGGGCACCCAAGCCACCTTGACTCAGATTTTGGCTAGATTTTATTGGCCGGGAGTCTATAGGGAGGTGGAAAATTATTGTAAGTCCTGCCCCAACTGTCAGAAGGTGTCAGACAGGTTCCCACCCAAAGCCCCTTTAAATCCTATTCCGAGGGTGGAACAGCCGGGGAAAAGGATAGCAATGGATATTATTGGCCCAGTCACGAAATCAAAAAGGGGTTTCTTATATGTGTTGGTGGTAATGGATATGGCCACGAGATACCCATGGGCTGTGCCTTTAAGGAGCATATCCGCTAAAGTTATTGGCCGGGAGCTAATAAAAATATTCTGTGAGGTGGGTTTTCCCCGGGAAGCTCTGACAGATAGGGGATCCAACTTCATGTCCAGGACCCTAAAGCAAGTGTGGGAGGCGTTTGGGATACAACATCTCCGTACAGCGGCCTACCATCCCCAAACCAATGGGATGGTAGAGCGGTTTAATAAAACCTTAAAGGGCATGATAAAAAGAGCTCTAGGGGAAGATAGGACCAGCTGGGACCAACTGCTGCCTTTTGTGTTATACGCTTACTGAGAAAAGGTGCACGACTCCTTAGGAGTGTCCCCTTTTGAACTCCTGTTTGGCCGGAGGCCCCGGGGCATTTTGGACATACTGCAAGAACAGTGGGTAACCCCAGAGGCCACTGATCAGTCAGTAGTCGAGTACTTACAGGATCTGAGGGCAAGATTAGGTAAGATACAAGAATATTCCCAGGAGAGGTTCGAAGAGAGCCAAATTCTCCAAAAGGAATATTATGATAGGGGTACTAAAGAAAGGGAGTTTCAACCAGGGGATAGAGTCCTCATCTTAATCTCGGAGGACCCGCATAGGTTCGCTTCTAGGTGGAAGGGCCCCTGGGTGGTGAAGAAGCGACTAGGCCCCCTCACGTATGAGGTAGAAAACGAGAAGGGAAGAGTCCAAACTTTCCATGTAAACCTGATAAAACCCTGGGTAGCCAGGGTAGGCTTACAGGCTAGGGTGGAAGAAAAAGAGGGAGAGGAGTTGGGCCCCCAAATAAGGGATATCTTCCAGCCTGGGGAGCCGGGGGTTAATCCCCATTTGACCCCGGTACAAAAAAAGGAGTTAGGGAGCTTACTAAGAAGGTTTAAGGACGTATTAACAGCTTGCCCTGGAAGTACCTAGCTAGTGCAGCATGACATAGTAACGGAGAGGGGAAAGATAGTACGACAAAAACCCTATAGGCTTTCTCCCATGAAAAGGCAAGAGGTAATAAAACAAGTGCAGGAAATGTTAAACTTTGGGGTGATTGAGGAATCCAATAGCCCCTGGTCCAGCCCCGTGGTGCTAGTACCCAAGCCCGAGGGGGAGTGGCGGTTCTGTATCGATTTCCGCCAGCTGAACACCATTTCTCGGGCAGACGCCTATCCTATGCCCTATATTGAGGAGCTGGTGGACCGGTTAGGAACCGCCCAATATCTCACCACCCTGGACTTAACAAAAGGGTATTGGCAAATCCCACTTACTCCCGGGGCTCAGGCAAAGACAGCTTTTAGCACACCCATGGGCCTGTACCAGTTCAAAAGGTTGCCTTTTGGCCTGAATTCAGCAGCTGCGAGCTGTCAAAGATTGCTAGATCGGGTTCTTAGACCACATCAGGCCTACGCAGCGGCGTACATGGATGATGTGGTCATACACAGTGGGGAATGGGATACCCATGTGGTACAGGTAGGGGCGGTGCTGCAGGCTTTCCGAGAGGCAGGACTCACCCTGAACCCAAAGAAATGTCATTTTGCGCAATTTCGGGTGAAGTATTTAGGTTACAATGTGGGCCGAGGGGAGGTGAGGCCCTTGATAAATAAGGTTAAAAGCATACAGGAGTTTCCCCGCCCAAACACCAAAAAGCAATTGAGGCGCTTCCTGGGAATGGTAGGGTACTACCGCCGTTTCATCCCTCGGTTTCCAGCTATGGCCACCCCCTTAACGGACATGCTAAGAGGGAAGAACCCTGATCATTTGAGATGGGGGGAGGGGGAACTGACGGCTTTTGAACAGATGCAGAAGGCCCTGTGTCAAGAGCCGGTCTTGAAGGCAGTAGATTTCGAGAGGCCCTTTATCCTGCAAACGGATGCTTCAGGGAGGGGGTTGGGGGCGGTACTATCCCAGGAGCATAACAGGGAAGAACATCCCGTGTTATATTTGAGCCGAAAATTATTGCCCCATGAAGAGCATTACTCCACAATAGAGAAGGAATGCTTGGCCATACGGTGGGCCATACAGGAATGTAATGTTTATTTGGAAGGAAAAAAATTCAAACTGGTAACGGACCATGCTCCATTGAAATGGCTGAACATGATGAAAAACAATAATGGACGATTAATGCGATGGTACCTAGCTTTACAGCCATTTCAATATGAGGTGGAGCATCGTCCTGGGAAGTGTTTGGCTCATGTGGACGCCCTATCCCGGGTAGACGAAGAAAAGGGAGCAAATGAAAGAAAAGGGAGAGAGGCGAGCTTAAGGGGGGGGGTATGTAAAGGGAATGTGGAAAACCATAGGGACCTGAGAGAAACACAGGGAACCAGATCCTACAACCCCCAAAAAGACACAGAGGAGATTCTCCCTTACCGGCCGCTTTTTCCCAAGAGACAACTTAGGGGCAAGAACTACAAATCCCAGCAGCCACCTTGGGAAAAAGAGAGACAAACCAGGGTGCATTCACAAGAGTCACCAGAAGGGGGCTACAGGAGAAGGAGTAATACTAATTCTCCAACCTGGGGAAAGAGAGGTGGAACAGGTGGGAAAAAGAAGAGAAAAAGCCCGAAAGGGTTAATGAGGAAAATGAGGAGCAGCTGGGGAGAGGGTGGGGCGAGGAGAGTATGGACTGGGCTCCTGGAAAGGAGAAAGAGGAGTTTGGGCCTTGGCCCATGGAGCTGACAGTACCAGAGCAAACCCTGGAGGAGCCCATGGATATATCAGCCCTGGCCCAGAGAAACACACAGAGGTAGGACAGTCCCTGGCTAAACGGGCCCGAGAAAAAGGGGTCAAGCGGGAGGAGGTCAGAAGAGTAAGTAAAAGTCTGACCAAGTGGGTGGGACCCCAGGCTTTGAGCCCGCGCAAAGCCAGAGGAACTGTGGATTTATAAAGCCAAGGTATAGTCCTGTTTTGAGCGCTTGGTTACCTGAACTGTGGATTTATAAAGCCAAGGTATAGTGCTGTTTTGAGCGCTTGGCTACCTGAACTGTGGATTTAAAGAGCCAAGGTATAGTGCTGTTTTGAGCGCTTGGTTACCTGAACTGTGGATTTATAAAAACCAAGGTGTCCTGAGCTGTTTTGTTTTTGGGTGTTTTTTTTTTGAACCCAGGCTGTATGGTGCCTGGGTTATAACAAGCCCGGGGGGGGACTGAATTAGGGTTTCTCTCTTTTGGAGCCGCTCCACCCCAGGAAACCGAAAAGGGGAACCAGCGGCTGAAGCCTGGGCTGAGTTCTCCCAAGCTGAATGAGAGAACAATAAAAGGGAAAAGGTTGTATTTGATCCTGATGTGTTTTTTTGTTTGTTTCTTTGTTGAACAAGACTTGTATGCTAAAGGCTGCTGAGAAGGGCGAATAGCCCTAGAGGCTGAGCAACGCCCAGCAACCTATTACAGCGTGGAACGGGTAGCATTTCAGAAAATGCTACTCTAGAGGATCTGGATTTGAGCTTTCTACCTAAGAGCCTAATTTTGGCTTCCAGAACCTCTCTCCCATATTTTCCTATGTCATTGGTACTCACATGTACCAAGACAGCTGACTCCTCCCCAGCACTATCTAAAATCCTCTCTAGGTGACGCGTAAGGTCCGCCACCTTCGCACCAGGCAGGCAAGTCACCAGGCGATCCTCACGTCCACCAACCACCCAGCTATCTATATGCGTAATGATCGAATCACCAACTACAACAGCTGTCCTAACCTTTCTCTCCCGGGCAGCACTTGAAGACATATCCTCGGTGCGAGAGGATAGTACATCCTCTGGTGGGCAGGTCCTGGCTACATGAGTACTTCCTACTTCACCAGGGTGATGCTCTCCTTCTAGGAGACCTCTCTCCTCCAAGGTAGCACAAAGGCTACCAGAGTGGAGGTGGGACTTCTCTACAACATCCCTGTAGGTCTCCTCTATGTACCTCTCTGTCTCCCTCAGCTCCACCAAGTCTGCTACTCTAGCCTCAAGAGAACGGACATGTTCTCTGAGAGCTAGGAGCTCTTTGCATCGGGCACACCCATATGACATCTCACCAACTGGGAGATAATCATACATGTGACACTCAATGGAAAAGACTGGATAGCACCCCTCTTGCTGCTGGACTGCTGACTCCATCTTAGTGTTTTTGAGTTTTTCAATAATTTAAAACTTGCTACAGTATTAAGGATATTAGCCTAATATAAATGTGTCTTTTAGATTATATAGTATATTGTATGATTTATTTAGTGTTTCCTTCTTAGATGGTATTGAAATGTATTTAAAACTCTGTTAGAGCACTCCTTGCTTATTACCCTAATTACAATAACTGACTCTAAATGAAGAGTTGTCCTAGGGGTGGGCGGATGTTAGGGAGGGTGGGTGGGAAGACTAAACTAAATCCTGCAGTGCCTGCTAGGTTCTGTTAATACAGTGGTACAAAGTTTTTAAAACTAAGTGGAAAAAACTATGGAGATTAGTTGATAAAATTTGCTTTTTATATTTTTATTTTGCCTAACACTAACCTACAATTCCTCCTTTAAACCCCAATCTTTACGATCCCAAAGCACAAAGCAAAATAGCATTCACTTACCAGAGAAATGTCCTATTCTCGCGGAACTTCTCAGCAAGAAAATTCAGTGGGACCTTTCCTCTTTATATAGTTTTGAATCTAAGGGGCCTTTTTTAAACAGACTCCTTGAAGCTGACTCAGCAACCTATGCAAGTATTCTACTTCCCCACACCTTAATTAACACTTATTTGAGGTCGCTGGATGATCTACCTCTCCAGCAGCCAAGGAACAGAAAATAACTGACTTTTAGAACAAGAGTTTTTGGCTGTTTAGTTTTTACCTCTAGAAAAGGTTTCAGTTTAAAACTATGGGAAAAGGGTTTGTACACTATGGCAACTAGTTAATGATGCTTGCTTTTCTCTCTCTCTTTCTTTTTATTCCCCCCTTAATACTAAATTAGGTCCTGCTTGCTTTTCCCTCTCTCTCTCTCTCTCTTTTTATTCCCCCTTAATACTAAACTGGATCCTGCTAGATTCTATCTGTTAATGCTGTGGTACAATGTTTTTAAAACTAAGTGGAAAAGACTATGGAGATTAGTTGATAAAATTTGCTTTTTATATTTTTATTTTGCCTAACACTAACCTACAATTCCTCCTTTAAACCCGAATCTATAAGTTCCCAAAGCACAAAGCAAAATAATGTTCACTTACCAGAGAAATGTCCTCTTCTCTTGTAACTTCTCAGAAAGAAAGTTCAGTGGGACCTTTCCTCTTTATATAGTTTTGAATCTAAGGGGCCTCTTTTAAACAGACTCTTTGAAGCTGACTCAGCAACCTATGCAAGTATTCTACTTCCCCACACCTTAATTAACACTTGCATCAGGCGTGGATGCTGTTTAAAAACACCATCCTGAAGGTACAGGACAAATATATTCCGCGTATTAGAAAAAGGGAAAAAAAGACCAAACATCAGCCGGAGTGGCTAAACAGTAAGGTAAAGGAAGTCATTAGAATCAAAAAACAATCATTCAGAAAGTGGAGACGAGAACCGACTGAAAGTAACAAGATAAAACATAAGGAATGCCAAGCCAAATGCAAAGTGGAGATAAGGAGAGCAAAAAAGGACTTTGAAAAAAAGTTAGCATTAGAAGCGAAAATACATAGTAAAAATTTTTTTTAAATACATTAAAAGCAGGAAGCCGGCTAAAGAATCGGTTGGGCCCCTGGCGAAAATGGTGTTAAAGGGGCGATCAGGGATGACCGAGCCGTAGCGGAGAAATTAAATGAATTCTTTGCTTCGGTCTTCACCGAGGAGGATTTGGGAGGGACACTGGTGCCGGAAAGCATATTTGAAGCAGGCAAGTCGGAGAAACTAAACGAATTCTCTGTAAACTTGGAGGATGTAATGGGCCAGTTCTGCAAACTGAAGAGTAGTAAATCACCAGGACCTGATGGTATTCATCCCAGAGTATTAATAGAACTGAGAAATGAACTTGTAGAGCTACTGTTAGTAATATGCAATCTATCCTTAAAATCGAGTGTGGTACCGGAAGACTGGAGGGTAGCCAATGTTACGTCGATTTTTTAAAAAGGTTCCAGAGGAGATCTGGGAAATTATAGACCGGTGAGTCTGACGTCAGTACCGGGCAAAATGGTAGAGGCTATTATTAAGAATAAAATTACAGAGCACGTACAAAAACATGGGCTGATGAGACAAAGTCAGCACGGATTTAGTGAAGGGAAGTCTTGCCTCGCCAATCTACTTAATTTTTTTGAGGGGGTCAACAAACATGTGGACAATGGGGAGCCGGTGGATATTGTGTATCTGGATTTTCAAAAGGCGTTTGACAAAGTGCCTCATGAAAGACTCCAGAGGAAACTGGAGAGCCATAGGATCGGAGGTAGGGTATTACTATGGATTAAGAGCTGGTTGAAAGATAGGAAGCAAAGAGTAGGGTTGAATGGTCAGTATTCTCAGTGGAGAAGGGTAGTTAGTGGGGTCCTGCAGGGGTCTGGGACCGCTGCTTTTTAACATATTTATAAATGACCTAGAGATGGGAGTAACTAGTGAGGTAATTAAATTCGCAGATGACACTAAATTATTCAGGGTCATCAAGTCGCAGGAGGAGTGTGAAAGTTTACAGGAGGACCTCGCGAGACTGGGGGATTGGGCGTGCAAGTGGCAGATAAAGTTCAATGTTGACAAGTACAAAGTGATGCATGTGGGTAAGAGGAACCCAAATTACAGCTATGTCATGTAAGGTTCCGCGTTAGGAGTTATGGACCTAGAAAGGGATCTGGGAGTAGTCATTGATAAGACGTTAAAAACATCTGCCCAGTGTGCTGCGGTGGCTAAGAAAGCGCACAGAATGTTGAGTATTATTAGGAAAGGGATGGAAAACAAACACGAGGATGTTATAATGCCGTTGTATCGCTCCATGGTGCAACTGCACTTCGAGTACTGTGTCCAATTCTGGTTGCCGAATCTCAAAAAAATATAAAGGAATTAGAAAAGGTGCAGAGAAGGGCGACGAAAATGATAAAGGGAATGGAACGACTTCCCTATGAGGAAAGGCTGAGAAGGTTAGGGCTCTTCAGCTTGGAGAAAAGACGGCTGAGGGGTGATATGATAGAAGTCTACAAGATAATGAGCGGAGTAGAGCGGACAGATGTGAAGGGATTGTTTACACTTTCAAACAACAACAAAACCAGGGGACACAAGATGAATCTAGAATATGGTAAATTTAAAACAAATAGGAGAAAGGTTTTTTCTTTACTCAGCATGTAGTTAGACTCTGGAACTTGTTGCCGGAGAATGTAATGACAGCAGCTGGCCTTGTGGAATTTAAAGGGGGTTTGGACAGATTCCTGAGGGAAAAGTCCATTGAACATTATTCATTTTTTTTTTTGGGGGGGGGGGGGTCAAAGTAGTTATGAACTACCGTGTTGAATTTATCAATACTGTTCACATCAACTATGTTAAACAAATGTGCAGCACAAGGAACATAATGGATCAAAGGATTGTTTCTCATGAGGTGTGGTTGCAAACCATTGTAGGTTCCAGACATATTACTGGCACTATTGTACATCTGGCTGTGGCAGCTCTGTATATCTATCCCCAAATCTTTTACCATCAACTCCACAAAGTCTGCCAGACTTTCTCTAGTGTGTCTGTAGATTGGCTGGAATGCTACAAATAATTCTAAAGCTTTACTGTTGCTGTTCACAAATCTGAAAATAAATGTTAACAAGTCAGGTATTAGGCAACAATCACAGAAAAATACTTTGCCTCTTGCAGCTCTTCCTTTATCTTCTGTTTTGTTTTGTCACCCATTAGCTGAATGAATTCTTCACAAATGATTGATGACAGATATGAAACACTGCTGCGGCCCTGCTGGCTGTATTTCTTGAAGTGCTCTTTCAAAAATGGGTCGAACTCTGTCAGTAACTCCAGAATCCTCAGATAATTTCCATTCTTTGGCAACCCTATTATTTTGTCATCGTCCCCAAAAGCCAGTCCCCTCTTAGTCAAAAACTTTATTACCACCACCACTCTCTTCAAAACACTCCTGCCAATAGCACCTTTTCTCCATGACCTGCTGATACAGCCTATAATTCACAGTAGCTCCAGAACTTCGTTGCAGCAAGGGGAGCATGAAACTCCTGTACTCTTCACTTCTCACACATTCTCCCATACGTTCTTGATGCTTCCTTTCAGAAGCACCAAAGAAAGCTTTCATTTGTGAAGCATTTTTCACATGTAACACTTTGTAAATTTATACCTCAGATACATTGCCCTTAAATCTTACTCTTTGGGAGAGTCCACCCTTGGCATCCCTGGTTTTACTAAAGGCAATGGAAAGTGAAAATGACTTGCCCTACTTTCCTGTTTCTCAGCCCACTGCTCCAGAGCTGCCAAGTTACCCATTTCCAGGAGGGAGACTTTTTACAGTCCTGTTTTTGAAATTTTATCCCTAATTCAGTGTTTTATTTGTAGTCCCTGATACCACCAACTGAAATCAGTGCTTTAGGCCCATAATATACCAGGATAGGGTTGTCGGAAATCCAGGATGGGCTCAAAATTTCCCTCCTGGAACTGGGTAACTTGGTAGTCCTTCATTAAATGCAGGGGCAAAGGAGAGGGATGAGAGCAGTGATGAGAAAAGAAGTAAATCTGGAGAGGAGCCCTTGGTAGGCCTACAAATATATGTTTGCCTAGGGCCCCATACAGTGTTAATCCAGCCATCTTGTGACAAAATGTTAATGACAAGAATAAATGATGTAAGCAGAAGTAGATTGCACTGCATAAAGTACAAAGGAGAAATTATGCCTTACCTACTACCACTACTACTACTTTTTATTTATTTATTGCATTTGTATACCACATTTTCCTACCTATTTGCAGGCTCAATGTGGCTTACAGAGTTCTGTTATGGCTTTGCCATTCCAGGATATTAGATATGATTAGTGATATAAAAGTGTTAGATAGGGAGAGAAGAAAAGGATTAGGTGGATAGGTAAAGAGATTAGACTGTCGTAGCTGGGCTAGTTGGCGGGGTGATTTAGTAAGGTTATGGGTTCTCTTTGTAAGCTTTGTTGAAGAGGTGTGCCTTCAAAGATTTTCGAAAGGTGGTTATTTCTTCAATGGTTTTCAAGGTAATAGGTAATGCATTCCACAGTTGCGTACTCATGTAAGAGAAGGTGGTTGCATGCATCTGCTTGTATTTTAGTCCTTTGCAGCTGGGGAAGTGTAGATTCAGGAATTTGCGCGATGATCTTTTGGCATTTCTGGGAGGCAAGTCCACGAGGTTTAGCATATAGGTTGGGGCGTCTGCGTGGATGATTTTGTGAACAATCGTGCAGATCTTGAACGTGATGCGTTCCTTAAGTGGGAGCCAGTGAAGTTTCTCTCTTAGGGGTTTTGCACTTTCATACTTAGTTTTTCCAAATATGAGTCTGGCGGCGGTATTTTGGGCTGTTTGGAGTTTTTTGATGTTCTGTTCTTTGCATTCAGCGTACAGTGCATTGCAGTAGTCCAGGTGACTCAGTACCATCGATTGTACCAGGGAACGGAAGATGTATCTCGGGAAGAAAGGTTTTACTCTTTTGAGTTTCCACATGGATTGGAACATCTTTTTCGTCGTATTCTTCACATGGCATTGAGTGTGAGGTTTCGATCAATGGTAACTCCGAGAATTTTCAAATTTTGTGAGATGGGAAGGCAACAATATGGTGTGGTTATGGTGGTGAAGTTGTTTGTGTTATATTGTGATGTGAGTACAAGACATTGTGTTTTTTCTGCGTTGAGTTTTAGCTGGAATGCATCCGCCCAGGAGTGCATGATTTGGAGGCTTTGGTTGATCTCGTTGGTGATTTCATTTAGGTTGTATTTAAACGGGATATATATCGTGACATCATCTGCATATATATAAGGGTTGAGGTTTTGGTTGGCTAGTAATTTGGCTAAAGGTGTCATCATTAGATTGAAGAGGGTTGGTGAAAGGGGGGATCCTTGGGGGACTCCACATTCAGGTGTCCATGGTTCTGATATGTCCGTCTTCGTTGTTACTTGGTATGATCTTGTGGTCAGGAATCCTCTGAACCATTTGAGAACTGTACCTCCTATTCCAAAGTGTTCTAGTATATGTAATAGTATTCCATGATTGACCACGTTGAAGGCACTAGACATGTCGAATTGTAGGAGGAGTATGCTATTGCCCATTGCAATTGCTTGTTTGAATGAGTTCATTGCAGACACTAGAACAGTTTCGGTGCTGTGATTCGTCCTAAATCCTGATTGGGACTCATGCAGAATTGAGTGTTTATCTAAGTATTCAGTGAGTTGTTTCGTCACTATGCCCTCCATGAGTTTGGTTATGAGGGGTGGAGTGGCCTAGTGGTTAGGGTGGTGGACTTTGGTCCTGAGGAACTGAGTTCGATTCCCACTTCAGGCACAGGCAGCTCCTTGTGACTCTGGGCAAGTCACTTAACCCTCCATTGTCCCATGTAAGCCGCATTGAGCCTGCCATGAGGGAAAGCGCGGGGTACAAATGTAACAAAAAAAAAATAGATGCTACTGGGCGGTAATTGGTTATGTCCATTGTGTCTTTCTTGGCATCTTTAGGTAGAGGAGTGAGTAAGATGTTTCTTTTCTCCATGGAAAAAGCCTGTAGTTTATGTGTTTCATGAGTCTGTTTTGAATTGTTTAGGGGCTGATCTAATTAGGCTAGTCGGGCAAATGTCTAGTTTGCATTGCGACTTGGCGTATCTGCCAAGCGATTGTGAGATGTCGTCGAGCGAGAGCGTATCAAACTTGGTCCATGATCGATCTGCTGGATGTTCCCCCGGTATTGGGTCTAGGCATTCGAGGAGGTTTGTGTAATCAGTTGTGTTGGTTGGTATCATAAGTCGAAGCTTTATAATTTTTTCATTAAAGTAGTTCGCAAGATTGGTTGCGGATGGGGTGTCCATATTATTGGAAGTGTCCGGTGTAGTTTGTTTACGAGTGAAAAGAGTTTGTGTGTATCCTTGTAGTTTGGTCCTATTTTGGTTTTGTAATATGTTCTTTTAGTTTGTCTAATGATGTATTTGTATTTTCTTTGTAGTAGTTTCCAGTTTTTGAGTGTGGTTTCGTCTTTTTTCTTGCTCCATGCTCTTTCTAGTCTTCTGACATGTGTTTTTAGTTCTTTCAATTCTTTGTTAAACCATGGTATTAAGTTTTTTCTGCGTGAGGTTCTGGTTTGTAGCGGTGCTATGTTGTCTAGTACGGTTTTGCATTTGTCGTCCCATTGTTGGAGAAATTTCTATAGCGCTACTAGATGTATGCAGCGCTATACACTTGAACATGAAGAGACAGTCCCTGCTCGACAGAGCTTACAATCTAATTACCTGATAATTTTCTTTTCTTTAGTCAGCGAAACCGTTCTGCACAAGTGGGTTGTCATCCCTTCCTACCACACTTCCTACCAACATAAGTACATAAGTAGTGCCATACTGGGAAAGACCAAAGGTCCATCTAGCCCAGCATCCTGTCACCGACAGTGGCCAATCCAGGTCAAGGGCACCTGGCACGCTCCCCAAACGTAAAAACATTCCAGACAAGTTATACCTAAAAATGCGGAATTTTTCCAAGTCCATTTAATAGCGGTCTATGGACTTGTCCTTTAGGAATCTATCTAACCCCTTTTTAAACTCCGTCAAGCTAACCGCCCGTACCACGTTCTCCGGCAACGAATTCCAGAGTCTAATTACACGTTGGGTGAAGAAAAATTTTCTCCGATTCGTTTTAAATTTACCACACTGTAGCTTCAACTCATGCCCTCTAGTCCTAGTATTTTTGGATAGCGTGAACAGTCGCTTCACATCCACCCGATCCATTCCACTCATTATTTTATACACTTCTATCATATCTCCCCTCAGCCGTCTCTTCTCCAAGCTGAAAAGCCCTAGCCTTCTCAGCCTCTCTTCATAGGAAAGTCGTCCCATTCCCACTATCATTTTCGTCGCCCTTCGCTGTACCTTTTCCAATTCTACTATATCTTTTTTGAGATACGGAGACCAGTACTGAACACAATACTCCAAGTGCGGTCGCACCATGGAGCGATACAACGGCATTATAACATCCGCACACCTGGACTCCATACCCTTCCTAATAACACCCAACATTCTATTCGCTTTCCTAGCCGCAGCAGCACACTGAGCAGAAGGTTTCAGCGTATCATCGACGACGACACCCAGATCCCTTTCTTGATCCGTAACTCCTAACGCGGAACCTTGCAAGACGTAGCTATAATTCGGGTTCCTCTTACCCACATGCATCACTTTGCACTTGTCAACATTGAACTTCATCTGCCACTTGCACGCCCATTCTCCCAGTCTCGCAAGGTCCTCCTGTAATTGTTCACATTCCTCCTGCGACTTGACGACCCTGAATAATTTTGTGTCATCGGCGAATTTAATTACCTCACTAGTTATTCCCATCTCTAGGTCATTTATAAATACATTAAAAGCAACGGACCCAGCACAGACCCCTGCGGGACCCCACTAACTACCCTCCTCCACTGAGAATACTGGCCACGCAATCCTACTCTCTGCTTCCTATCTTTCAACCAGTTCTTAATCCATAATAATACCCTACCTCCGATTCCATGACTCTGCAATTTCTTCAGGAGTCTTCGTGCGGCACTTTGTCAAACGCCTTCTGAAAATCCAGATATACAATATCAACCGGCTCCCCATTGTCCACATGTTTGCTTACCCCCTCAAAAAAATGCATTAGATTGGTGAGGCAAGACTTCCCTTCACTAAATCCGTGCTGACTTTGTCTCATCAGTCCATGTTTTTGTATATGCTCTGCAATTTTATTCTTAATAATAGCCTCCACCATCTTGCCCGGCACCGACGTCAGACTCACCGGTCTATAATTTCCCGGATCTCCTCTGGAACCCTTCTTAAAAATCGGAGTAACATTGGCTACCCTCCAGTCTTCCGGTACTACACTCGATTTTAGGGACAGATTGCATATTTCTAACAGTAGCTCCGCAAGTTCATTTTTTTAGTTCTATTAATACTCTGGGATGAATACCATCAGGTCCCGGTGATTTACTACTCTTCAGCTTGCTGAACTGACCCATTACATCCTCCAAGGTTACAGAGAATTTGTTTAGTTTCTCCGACTCCCCCGCTTCAAATATTCTTTCCGGCACCGGTGTCCCCCCCAAATCCTCCTCGGTGAAGACCGAAGCAAAGAATTCATTTAATTTCTCCGCTACGGCTTTGTCCTCCTTGATCGCCCCTTTAACACCATTTTCGTCCAGCGGCCCAACCGACTCTTTGGCCGGTTTCCCTGCTTTTAATGTATCTAAAAAAATTTTTACTATGTATTTTTGCTTCCAACGCTAATTTCTTCTCAAAGTCCTTTTTTGCCCTCCTTATCTCCGCTTTGCATTTGGCTTGGCATTCCTTATGATCTATCCTGTTACTTTCAGTTGGTTCTCTTCTCCACTTTCTGAAGGATTGTTTTTTGGCTCTAATGATTTCCTTTATCTTACTGTTTAGCCACGCCGGCTGACGTTTAGTCTTTTTTCCCTTTTTTCTAATACGTGGAATATATTTGTCCTGAACCTCCAGGATGGTGTTTTTAAACAGCATCCACGCCTGATGCAAGTTTTTTACTCTGCGAGCTGCTCCTTTCAGTCTTTTTTTCACCATTTTTCTCATTTTGTCGTAATCACCTTTTCTATAGTTAAACGCAGGTGGAGATAGATATGTATGTTTGTATGTATATATAGATAGAGAGAGAGAGAGAGAGAAAGAGACATACATACATACATATTATAACTCAAGATTACCTCTACTTCAGGAAGCAGGTAAAAGTCTGGCTCTTCTCCTAAGCCTTTAATACATAGGGTAACTGACTATATACCCATTCTGCACCTGAACTAGCTTTCTATATACACTATAACTTAGACCAGTTCCTTATATCTTGATTAACTATATAAAGAACTTTATTTATCCCAACTGACTCTGTACAACGCATTTTGCCCTGAAAAGTTTTGGGGTTATCTATCACTCCCAATATAGTGGTAAGGCCACTGATATATGAGAATGATAAATAACTCCAAGGCTGCTTCTGGTAAGTTTTCCCTTGTTTATCTAAACTCCCTTATGCAACAGAGTTGTGCAGTAACTCTGAAGGACTCTGTCCAAGGCCACAAGACCATATTCATCTTGTGAGACAAGAGGCACTCCTATGCTCCAGAAACTAGGAAGAACAAAATTGTTTTTCATGCTAATCAGTGCAGGAGTTCTAATCCTTCAGAACCCTGGTTACTATCAAACTCTCCTGTGCTGACTCATTCCTAAATAGTCAAATATATAAATTTATTACTCCTTGACCAACATGTCACTGGGATCATGGCTAACCCAAAGTGAAAGAGCCTGTCAGTGAGGGATCCAGGATACTAAATCTGGTACTATCTTGTGGTAAACTTTGGAGGGAACATCCCTATATGTCCATGTGGAGAAATTCATAATGTCTGTTGTCATTCTGCATGGGGTCCCCAAGAATAGGTGGAGCTCTCTCAAGCCCAAAACCTGTGGTTCATCACTGGCCTAATATTTTCCTAAAGCCAACAGTGAGGGTGAAAGGAAATCCCTTTGCATAGTGTCCCACCACCCAAAGAGAAGACTCTACACCCAACTAATTTCTCTTCATCAATACTTTGTAATCCCAATTACTATGTAAGCCGCATTGAACCTGCTTTGAGTGGGAAAGCACGGGGTACAAATGTAATAAATAAATAAATAGGAGATAATAAATAAATCAATGGAAGCAGTAGATATGAGAAATAAAGTAAATAGCTTTTATTTGTACTTACCCAAAATAAATCACAAGTCATTAATCATTTCTACTGGAGAGATACAGCAAGTGAAGCTATCATTTCTCATCTGTACTGTAAGCTCTGTGACATTGGTCAATCAGACATCTTATATACCTATTTCTGTCCTATCAATTTCATTATTAACAATTAGTCACTTATTGCAATTTATGTAGAAATCATTACTCAGACCACAATGAATTTTTACTTTCGGACCTTCAAAGTTTTGTTAGCCCCTCCTGTAGCCCCTTTGAATTTCCCTAAATTTCTGTTTGTTTTCTTGCACCTGCCAACTACTCATATTATCTGACAGAATGCCATAGCCACAAATTTCCCCTTTTGCCATGTTTTGTCCTATTTTGCTCTGTACAACTTGGCATTTCAAAGGTTGGTACATCATTCTGTACACTTGCCAAGTTTCAGTAATGCTTAATCTGTCACAACACTTTATTGCACTCTATTGCATTAGGTTTCTGTAATACTGTGTAACTTGGTTTTCAGTTTGTTAGACTCAGAGATGGTCTTATGATTTTATTTCAAGCCTAGCTGACAGTTAAAAGCCTGCTTGACCTGTGTTTTACTATATATCTGCATTTGGCCCTCAGCTATATAGTGAGCTGTATTGTAGAAAAGCATTAGTATCATAGCAATGCAATTTAAATGTTCTAATTGTGTGCTTATTAGATTTTCCATCACTACTACGCTTGCATCATATTAAATCTCCGTTATTTGAATTTCAATGTTGTTAAACGTGTATATTTTTGAGCCTGTTTCAAGGTAGTCTTATTATTAGGTTTCAATTTGCTGTTTTCAAGTTTCCTCTTTCATTGTATTTATGTTTATGCTTATACATTTTATTATTGTTTTGCTGTTAACAAAATTGTAAGTTTGATGTTAAACTGTACCTACTGTACACCACTTTGGGTGAATCTCTTCATAAAGGCGGTTAATAAAGCCCGATAAATAAATAAAATAGAGAAAAGACTAAATTCTTCCAGTGACATCAATGGTAATAAGCTGTGGTGCCCCCTGTATGCATCTGTCAAAGCAAAAAGTCTCTTTGCAATGCACCCATGCCCCATCAACTACTGCAACTGCAATGAGCAGCAAGCGAGCAAAACACCACAGTGTGGTACTCGTTCCCTGCATACACCAGAGTAATGCAAAATTTAGCTATAAATTGGGGAGGGGGGGGGAAGAATTAATCATTCTATTTTGTTTTTTGTTTCTTTCTTTTTTTTATTGTGTCAAGCAAATGAGAGAATACTAAGCACATCTAGAACCCTGGGCTGAGGCCTTCCAAGGGCAGGATTGCAGAATTGTTTCACTGACTGAAGAAAAGAAAATTATCAAGTAAGGCATAATTTCTCCTTTCTCTGCATCAGCTCAACCGTTCTGCACAAATGGGATGTACCCAAGCAGATCTACTGGGTCGGGGAAGACAGGGCCCCTGAATGACAGCAATAAAGTCCGACTGGGCTCTGGCCAGCACATCCAAACTGTAATGCTTGATAAATGAATGAAGCGATGATCACATCGCCGCTCTACAAATCTCCTCTGGGGCCCCGCCCGAGCCTCTGCCCAAGAAGCGGCCTGAGCCCTGGAAGAGTGGGCCTTCAGCCCTTGAGGAACCAGTCTATTCTTGCTTATGTAGACGGAATCAATCATCACCTTAATCCACCTCGCAATGGAGGCCTTTGAGGCCACCTGACCCTTCTGAGGGCCATGGAAAAGCATGAAAAGGTGGTCAGAGAGATGAAATTCATTCGTGTCCATCAGGTACCGGAGAAGAGTCCTCTGGACATCCAACCTGTGAAGCGTTGATCTGTGGCCAAGGAACCACCCTCCACAAAGGAAGGCAAGCAGATCTCCTGATTCACATGGAATGGAGAAACCATCTTCAGCAGAAAGGAGGGAACACTCCACAAGGAGGACAAGGAATCTTCCGAAAAGGAAAGAGCCTTGAGCTCTGACATCCTCAGAGCCAAAGTAATGGCCACAAAAAAAACAGCTTTAAGGTTGAATCCTTAATAGAGGATGAACGCAAGGGCTCAAATGGAGCCTCAGACAGTCCCCTGAGCACCAGATTGAGGTCCCAGAAAAGAAGGGAAAGCGGAGGACACACGTGTGCCACCTTCTTCATAAACTGCGCTACCTCTCTGTGCATGGCTGCCATTCACTTTCCCACAGAAACTGGAGAGTACCACCACCTGAACTTTCAGGGAGCTCAAGCCCAATCCTTGGTCCAGGTCTCACTGCAAGAACCCCAAAGTATTGGAAACCTGAGCCCTCCAAGGCGACAAAGCATGCTCCTCACACCAGGACTGAAACAAGCGCCAGACCCTGACATAGGCTAGGTTTATAGAAGAGTTTTAGAAATGAAGCAGCATAGAAATCCCCACAAGCAGTACCCTCACCTCTCCAAGTACCTCCTTTCAATGGCCAAAGTGAAAGCCAGAAGGGATCCGGATTCTCCATTGCTACTAGTTGCTGCCAAAGTAGACCCCAACCTCTTGGCAGAGAAAGTGGGTCCTCCATGAGAAGATGCCTGAGGTCTGCATACCAAGGTCTACGGGGCCAATCGTGGGCAAAGGACGCCCTATGAGGGGCCATGGAGGGAAGATGTAAAGGGGCTCCTCCTCTGGCCATGGTTGAACCAGGGCATCAATTCCCTAGGAGGCTAGATTCCTCCACCAACTGAAGAAGTGATCCATCTTCATGTTGGCCCATGTCACCATCAAGTCGAAAAGTGGGAGCTTCCAGTGGTCCAGAATGATCTGAAAGGCCTGATGCCCCAGCTCCCACTCCCTTGGATCCAGGAGAGAGTTGCTGAAAAGTCTACTTGCACATTGTCCTTGCCCTCAATGTGAATCGCAGATGGTTCTCCACCCAGTGACAGAGATTCACCACCTCCAGAGCCACTGCCTGACTCTGGGTACCTCCCTGCTTGTTGATGTATGCCACAGCCATGGCATTGTCCGACATCACCCTGACTGTCTTGCCCTCCAGCAGTGGCCGTAATTCTAGCAAGACCAGGCTTACCATCTGGGTTTCCAGGTGGTTGATGGTCCAAGCTGCTTCTTGGCTCAACCAAAGTCCCTGAGCTATATGACCCAGGAAGTGAGCTCCCCCATGGAGGAGACTTGCATCCGTAGTGATCAAAACCCACTGAGGGAGATTCAGAGGGACCCCTTTCAACAGATGGGCGTACTGTTCCACCAGCCAAGACTGAGCCTCTCCTTGGGTGTGAGAGGAAGAGGACGGTGAAAGTCTTGACCGACTGGAAACCTCTGCATTACAAGAGGCCGCTGCAAAGAATGCATGTGGGCCCTCACCCAAGCGATAACCTCAAGAGTTGCCGCCATGGATTCCAGAAGCTTCAAGTAGACCCAAACCAGGGGCATCTGAAGCTTGCACAACCGTCGCTTCTGTACCCGCTCTTCCAGAAGGAACACCATCCCCCGGACCATGTCAAACAAGACCCACAGATGCTCCAACACCTAAGAAGGAACTATGTGACTCTTGGTGTGATTCTCTACACAGACCAAGGACTCCAGAAGATAAATCAACTGAGCAGTAGCTTGAACAGACTCCACCTCTGAATCGGTCTGAACCAACCAGTCGTCCAGGGAGAGGGAGAAGCAGAGCTGGACCCAACCATGCTTTCGCTCCATCCCCTCCCCCCCCAACGCCATTTCTAAATTTGGAAGCAGCCCATCACAATTTGGACACACCAAACTAACAGCTGTATTAAGCTGCCGGCCCTTGCAGGATCTGCAACGCCTGCCCAATAGCATTTCTGACCATGTGGCAAGTGCGGGAGGGCCTGCCAAACCTCAGGGAATTCCCTCAGCCTGAAGTCCGGGCAGCCTTGATGCTCATTGAGCTCTCCTTGGGTGCTAATTGTGGAAATCCCTCAATGGATTTCTCTAATTAAGCTCTATGCTGCTCTTTTTTTTTTTTTTACAGAGCTCTTAAAGCTGCGGTAGCAGAAAAAAATATAGTTCTATTCCCTACATAGGGAAGAACTGACAGGCTCCAAAAAAAAAAAAAGGAATTTGGAGTTAAAGAGAGGCCTGGGGAAAGTCCACCCCTCAGGGGTGCTGGGCAAGGCAGGGGAGGGGGGATGAGGATGGGGACCCATACCCCTTGACAAGGTCCCAGGGGATTGAGCTCAAAGCCACAACCAGTAGCACTATCAAATGTGCACTGAGAAGCTAAACTCCGTGCTTGACTTGGCACAGAGCAAATTTGTAAGCCTAGGAGTGGTCCTTAGACTTAACCATGCTGCGCGGTCATGACCAGCAAAGCAGGGAGTTAGGCCAGGGACTCACTGAACAGCAGCCTATTGCCTGCTGAAGGTAGAGAAACATACTGGAATCTTCCAGGGGGCATCACAGCTTATTACTGGTAATGTTACTGGTAGAATTTAGTCTTTCCTTCCACCTGCTAATAGGAAAGGATAACAACCCATTTCTGCAGAATGATTGAGCTGACTCTGAGAAAACAGATACTGGTAAATGGAAGAAAAGAAAATATTTTGCTTGGTCAAGTTACTATTATAGGGTATTGATGTAAAAAGCCAGCTATGAGATGCACACAGCCCTATATTTTACCTGTTTTGTAGTCATGGATTAGCTGAGTTACCTCAGACTGCATTCAACTCACAGGAGGGAGATATGACAAAAGAAATTACTCCATCCATAAAAGATGTCCGGATGAAAACTAATATAAATTATTGTGTGTAAGTGTAAAGCTATTAAGAAAATCAATTGATGTGACGTCTCATATATCACAAACAGATAAGAATAGATAAACACTTAAATAAAGTGCAAACACTACATTTATTGCACCTGTCATTAAATATAACTAATTAAAATATTAAAACTTAAATATCTTAAAACGTTCACAATAAATAATTAAAATTCAACCTACTGGATCCAGATTCTACAATTCTAATACTCTTTCTTTCACAGGTGTTTATATATCCACACAGAACATTTAGGTAAATATTGCACAAAAAGCATGTTAAATAATTTTTACATTAACAAAGCTAAACGAGTTTATACTAATAAATTCTTGTCCCTTTTCTTACAGGGTGTTCTATAAAAATAAGTATAACTTGCAGTTAATTTCTTACATTTGTATTACATTAAAAATTAAAATATCTTAACACATTTCTCTCTCTTTTCCAGGACTCAGGTCCTTCAGGGTAAGTATAGGTAAGTATATGTGAAAATGTTAATGTGTAAATTCTTTTATAAGTCCTAAAGTCCTTTGTAACTGTTTTTTCTTCTTCTTCTTTACTTATCTTTATCTTCCAGCTCTCTTGGCTTTCATTTTTTCATCTGTCTTGGATGATTTTATCTTTATCTTCACCCTAAACCTTTTCTTCAAATAAAAATAATTAGAGAGAATCTGCTTCCCTTCAGTGTGTGTAGATTATATGGATATATGCCTATATTGTAAATTCTAATTAAATAAAAATAAAATAAATTCACATCTCCTATTCTAGATTCCTGACTGACTTTATTTTACTATTGGTTCCTTAATCTGTCTGAGGAGAGCAGGTCCTCTTCACTGATGTAGACTGTTCAATGAAGTTCTTTTGGCACTCACATAAATACACACCAAATTTCATTCACTTCTCAAAATGTTCTAGGAGGTGTTAAATTAGAAAAAATCTTCCTTAGTTTTCTCTGGACTCAAGTGAATCTTATGGTTGATTCCGATTCTGAATCTTAATGGAGAAAATTTGTATGGCTCCAAATTTCTTTTCTTCAATTAGGTTCAAAACTTTTTTTAAATCTCTGAGGACAATTTATTTTCTCTCAGAAACAGTATTATATTAGTTCCTTATATAATATTTCAAAATTGTCCAGTTTATTTCCACATACTCTGAACCAACACAGAACTAATCAGTGAGAAATAGATTTGTTCCTCAGAATTATATTCAAATTACTCTTCAGATTAAATACTATCAATTTTCCTTAGATTAAACCATCTAAATTTCAAGTTTCTTCTTCAGAGAAGAATTAAAGTTAAGTTCTTCTCAAAAATTTTAATAAACCCCACAAACTTTAAATATTCTCAATTGCTACACATTCAAATATTCCTTTATTATTTCAAACTTTTACATTATTTCTCACTTTCCACTCTCTCGACATCTCAAGAAACACCTCTTCTCTCTTTGAAGTCTTCAATTGCTCTCTCTCTCTCTCTCTCTCTAACTGTTTCTTGTCAGGCTCCTTTCTTGAGCAGTGCAGCCAATCAGAGAGCTCGTTTCAAACCCTTAGGCCAACACTAACATTCCATTATGCTGTTTTAATTAAAAATACTACTTAAAACCTTCATTTTTGGATTTAAACTATATAATTAAGATCAGCACAATGCCTTAACATGAATTATGTAAAAATTTGCATTTAACTAGACCCTTAAATACCCAAAATAGAACTCTATAAAAACAGACTGATTTACATAAAGCCAGACCCCAAATGAAACCATAACACACATATGCAAGCTTCTCACATCTAAATACTATCATCAAAACTCTTGCACACACTTTTAAACTTTAATATTTATTTATTTTATATTGTAGGTGTCAGTGCAGGTTTCCGGTGACCTCACTACAGCTGCATGATTTTTTGCGTCGTTTAAAGGTCACCCGGGTCACCAAATAGCCTCTCTCAACTCCCAGCAGCCTCTGGGCTCAAATTAATTAAAAGTGCACCATACGCGCATCCGTTCACGCATGCGTGATCACACATAATCAAATAAATACAGCTACAATAATCAGACCTTTCCTAGGTTCAAAACAAGTGACCCCTGCTAATATTTTAATTAAATCATTGATGTTTCAGCGTTCCTGAGACCCCAGTACACCTCCAGAACCATCAAGCATATTTTTTCTACCACACATGCATGGATGACATGATCGATGACATCAGCATGCTTCGCCAGTGCTGCCCATGTATATGTTACTATTCCCAAGCCCCAGCAGGCCCCAGCAAGTCTGGGACTCCTCCTGCCGGCCATGCCTGACTCCCTACAACTCAGTGGTGGCCTGGAACCCCGTGGTTCATGTTGGAAATGTTATCCTGCAGCAAACCTGCCACTGGCTGCAGAAAAACCCCCAGAGCCCCCCCCCCCCAGAGTCCCAGAGCCGGGTAAATATATTGTTCTACTCTGGTTACATTGACATGAGCATTAATAAATGGTAAACATCAGAGTTTTGGAAAAGTTTACAGACATTCCAAGTCACATACATTTAGCATGTGACACATGCAATCAGGCTCCTTCTCCAGCTCACACGCTTAAGGAGCCTGATCTCATACACTGGCATCTTCCCCCGCTACCCAGTACTTCTTCTCTACTTTTAAAAGTTCTTTTTGCCACAATTTGTGCAGTGCCAGCACTCTTAGCAATAGCAGGTTGCTTTAGCCAATCCCCCAGGACCTTCCTGCAGCTACATTCCGCCCTTGCTGAAAGAAGGCCAAGGGATTGGCTAAAGAAGCCTGCTACTCAGCAGTAGCTGTTTCTGCCAATCCCGGGAGCCTTCCTTCAGCTGCATCCTGCTTTTGGTTAAGGAAGGCCCTAGGATTGGCTGAAGCTGCCTGCTACTCAGCAATAGCTGCTTCAGCCAATCCCGGGGGCCTTCTTTCAGCTGCATTTCACCCTTGATCAGTGTTGCTAGGTGGGCGTTTTTTTGCGACCCGCCGCGGGTAATTTTTGCCCGCGGCGGGTTGCGGTTTTTTGGGCTTCTTTTCTGTCTTTTGGGCGGTTTTTTAGGCGGTTTTTTCAGCAGTGGGGGCGGGGCTAGTGACATTTTGGGTGGGATTAGTGACATTCTGGGCGGGGCCAATGACGGGGGAGGCGGGGCTGATGATGGGGGAGGCGGGGTCGATGACGGTGGGGGCGGGGTTGATGACAGCGGGGGCGGGGTTGATGACGCGGGGGTGGGGTGTCAGGGGCGGGGTTTGACTTTGGGCGGGTTTTGGGCTGGATTTGGGCTCCTTTGGGTGGGAAAAAAATTTTCCACCTGGCAACCCTGCCCTTGATGAAGGCCCTGGGATTAGCTAAAGCAGGCTGCTCTTGCTGAAAGTGGCAGCACTTCATAGATTGTGGCAAGAAGAACTTTTAAAAGAAGAAGACAGGTACTGGATTGTGGGCGGGGGGGAGGACAAACAGGGAGAGAGATGCAGTATGGTGGGGGGCAAGGAAGGAAGGGAAGGGAAGGAAATGGGATGGATGCTGGAACTTGCAGGGGGAGGAAAGGGGACAAACACTGGACCAGGATAGGGTTGAAGGAGAAAGGGGACAGACACTGGAACCTGGAAGGGTGGGGAGAGAAAGGGGAGGGATGCTGGAACCGGGAAGGGGGAGGAAAGGGGCTAGACAGACGCTGGACCTGCAAGATGGAGAGGGAAAGACAGGTGCTGGACCTAGGCATAAAAAGATGAAGGAGGTGCTGGATCCAGGGATAGAAAGATGGAGGTGCTGCTTTACCAGAGAAAGGGGGTGGAGGGAGGGACAGACAAGAAGTGCTGGACCAAGGAGCTGGAGGGAGAGGGATAGGTGCTGGACCAGCTTGGGGGGGGGAGGAGTAGAAGGGAGGAAGAGAATGAGACTGGAGGACAGGAAGTTAGGGGGGAAAGACAATGGACCCAAGAGGGAGATATAATGAGGTGGGGGGGGGGGGGGGGGAGGAAGAGAGACAGTGAAGGATAGAGATATTGGCCCCAGGGTAGAGATTAGGGGGTAGGGGGTGTGAGGTATGGGAGGAAGGGAAAAGAGAGAGGAGGGACAGGAAGACAGAGAAGAGATACTAGCCATGGAGGGACCACAGGGACAGGGATACAAGAGCAAACCAGGACAAAGAGGAAATAGGGACACATAGGGACAATATTGGACACTGGGGGAGGGGGGTTGCTGATCACAGAGGAAGGGATATAGACTGCAGGACAGGTTAAGATAGGTCCCTATGCTGAAAATAGAGGAGGATAAGGACACCGAGTGGGCAGGTAATGAACGTGGAGTGAGGGAGGTATAGAGACAGATACAGAGGGGAAATGCTGGACATGACAGATAGGGATACAGAGGAAAGATGGATGGTGGATGTGAAGAGAGAAGAAAAGCCAAATAGACAGGAGACCCTGCAATGACAGGAAAAAAGCAGAAAAGAGACACCAGGAGCAACATGAATAGGACAAAAAATGCTCGGACAACAAGGGTAGAAAAAAGTATGTTATTCTGAATTTATTAATTGAAATATGTCAGCTTTTGAAAATGCTCATCTCTGGTATTTTGCATTTCAGTTTGTATCTCTCTGTTATTGTTGTGTGCAGAGTTTGGCATGGTTTACAGTTCAGTTTCATGCCTTCATACCTCTATTACTGATGTGTGGTCCCTTGTTTCATATTTGTTGAGGGCTATCTGGGTTTTTTGTCTCCAAATAAAGCAGTGATTCCCAAACATTTTACTATGGCAGAACCCCTAAAATATTTTTTCATACACCGAGGAACCCTCAATATATGTAAACATGTATATATTCATACAAACAGATTCTACAATCTTCTTACGGAAGAGAGTTTGAGGATCCCTTGGGTTCTGAAAAACCCAGTTTGGGAATCACTGGAATAAGGTATGGTACTCTGCTAGCATGTAGTGCCTGTGTAGAGATCTTGTTTCAGTCGTGTTTGTTTTTTTCAATGGGTAGGGTATAGATGTTTTAGGGCATGATATAATATTTACAGTGCTGCCTTTTCACGCGCAAGGTTGTCGCTTTTTGTGTCTTTGGAGCTAGTGCTGTTAAGATATGGTAAGGTTCTGAATGTGTTTTTTCACAAGTTTCTGCATAGTGTTTTGTAGTGGTGGGATTATGTGTTGGCCTTACTGAGGTGATACCTCCTGGTCTCTCACCTATCCACTCCCACCCTGTTAGACTGTCACTGAAATGCTTTGATGTTTCACTTAAATATGCTGTCATCTACCAACACTTGTTTATTTCCGATCTGACGAAGAAGGGCAACCTTCGAAAGCTAATAAGTACATACATAAGTACATAAGTACATAAGTAGTGCCATACTGGGAAAGACCAAAGGTCCATCTAGCCCAGCATCCTGTCACCGACAGTGGCCAATCCAGGTCAAGGGCACCTGGCACGCTCCCCAAACGTAAAAACATTCCAGACAAGTTATACCTAAAAATGAGGAATTTTTCCAGTCCATTTAATAGCGGTCTATGGACTTGTCCTTTAGGAATCTATCTAACCCCTTTTTAAACTCCGTCAAGCTAACCGCCCGTACCACGTTCTCCGGCAATGAATTCCAGAGTCTAATTACACGTTGGGTGAAGAAAAATTTTCTCCGATTCGTTTTAAATTTACCACACTGTAGCTTCAACTCATGCCCTCTAGTCCTAGTATTTTTGGATAGCGTGAACAGTCGCTTCACATCCACCCGATCCATTCCACTCATTATTTTATACACTTCTATCATATCTCCCCTCAGCCGTCTCTTCTCCAAGCTGAAAAGCCCTAGCCTTCTCAGCCTCTCTTCATAGGAAAGTCGTCCCATCCCCACTATCATTTTCGTCGCCCTTCGCTGTACCTTTTCCAATTCTACTATATCTTTTTTGAGATACGGAGACCAGTACTGAACACAATACTCCAGGTGCGGTCGCACCATGGAGCGATACAACGGCATTATAACATCCGCACACCTGGACTCCATACCCTTCCTAATAACACCCAACATTCTATTCGCTTTCCTAGCCGCAGCAGCACACTGAGCAGAAGGTTTCAGCGTATCATCGACGACGACACCCAGATCCCTTTCTTGATCCGTAACTCCTAACGCGGAACCTTGCAAGACGTAGCTATAATTCGGGTTCCTCTTACCCACATGCATCACTTTGCACTTGTCAACATTGAACTTCATCTGCCACTTGCACGCCCATTCTCCCAGTCTCGCAAGGTCCTCCTGTAATCGTTCACATTCCTCCTGCGACTTGACGACCCTGAATAATTTTGTGTCATCGGCGAATTTAATTACCTCACTAGTTATTCCCATCTCTAGGTCATTTATAAATACATTAAAAAGCAACGGACCCAGCACAGACCCCTGCGGGACCCCACTAACTACCCTCCTCCACTGAGAATACTGGCCACGCAATCCTACTCTCTGCTTCCTATCTTTCAACCAGTTCTTAATCCATAATAATACCCTACCTCCGATTCCATGACTCTGCAATTTCTTCAGGAGTCTTTCGTGCGGCACTTTGTCAAACGCCTTCTGAAAATCCAGATATACAATATCAACCGGCTCCCCATTGTCCACATGTTTGCTTACCCCCTCAAAAAAATGCATTAGATTGGTGAGGCAAGACTTCCCTTCACTAAATCCGTGCTGACTTTGTCTCATCAGTCCATGTTTTTGTATATGCTCTGCAATTTTATTCTTAATAATAGCCTCCACCATCTTGCCCGGCACCGACGTCAGACTCACCGGTCTATAATTTCCCGGATCTCCTCTGGAACCTTTCTTTAAAATCGGAGTAACATTGGCTACCCTCCAGTCTTCCGGTATTACACTCGATTTTAGGGACAGATTGCATATTTCTAACAGTAGCTCCGCAAGTTCATTTTTTAGTTCTATTAATACTCTGGGATGAATACCATCAGGTCCCGGTGATTTACTACTCTTCAGTTATGTCCAATAAAAAAGGTATCATCTTATTTTCTTTTCCATGTTTTATTTTGTTTTATTTCTATTGATTACCTTTAAAAGTGGAGTAACACCACACCTCTCTACTTCAGGTGATACCAAAACTTTAATCTAATTTTAGTTTGTTATAACATCAGACAGGGTTTTGGAAAATGTTGCAGAATCTGTTGTGTGTTGAGCTAGTTGTCTTTATAGTAGACATGTGTGTGATCAAGTTTAAATCATGAGATACTGCCAGATGAGGGATCTTTAAATACAGTTGAAGTGTTTCCATATGGTTTTGTGTTAAGTGTTTGAAATAATTATGTTTAAAATATGTAACGTCATCCATGAAGACACATTATTTTTCAATAAGTGTAGCTAGCAGTCTCTTGGACTTCAGTCTCTTCACCATCATTTCAAATTTATATATTGAACGCACTGCAAGAAAAACCTCAGTTATTGACCTTCAGTTTCACTTATTGGGAAGGTACATGTCACTCTTAGAAAAAATAATTATATTTTCTATTTATTGATTGAATATGTCAGTTTTTGGAATGTGCATCTGTAAGAACTAGTTTTAGACATGGCTGTGGCTCGCGAGGAAAATCTCACTCATTTGGTCTTCAATCTCCAGCATTGTGTTGGTAAATCTCCAGCATTGGGATGGGCCACCCTTGGCATCTCTGAGTTTATAAATAGATTTATCTCATTCCTGGAAAACAAAACCACAAGACTGCACAAGTAGCCTGTTGTGCACAGCCCGCTTAATAATGAGAAATGCTCCCCAAACGTTTGTGCCCATTAGGCCCATGTGAGGATTCATTTCTGTCGACCAACTCTGTCCTGTTTATATCTTTTTGAAGACATGGTCTTCAGAATTGTACACAGTACTCTAATGAGCCAATGATGAGAAGCAAACACAGGTGCTAGAGGCTACTAGTGACATACTAACGCCTGCATTTGCTTTCTCCCCATGATCGGAGCTCCCAAGCATGTGAAACAACACGCTCACAGGCTCTGACTGCAACTAGCATGCAAATGCTAAACAGGGCTCTTTGCACAAGTAGCATGCAAATGCATGCTAAACATATTCCTCCCAAATGAGCAGCGGACAGTGCGCCAAACATTGGCGTGCTGTCCATGGCAAACCCTACACCATATTGGTGCTGATGTTAGGGGTTTGCAGACCATTGGGAAGGAATGGTGAGCCATGTCCAGCATGCATTTGCATGCTAGCAGGCCCCCCCAATGCAGCCCCCTCCAGCATGAGCAGGAACCCCCACCCCAAGCCAGCAACACAGGGGCTGGAGGTCTGGTGGACCTCCAGTCCCCCTGACCCCCTCAACACAAGTTCATTGGGGGCTGGAGATCTGGTGGATCTCCAGCCCCCCTAACCCCCACTCACATCCCCCCCCCCAAAGGCCCTTTGAATGGGCTGTGTCAGCATCGCCACGTGGCAGCTGCTAGCATGGCTTAGTAAACAGGGGGGGTTTATCTATGTTCTGTGAGCATGGGAAGAGATAGTGAGACCCCCAGCCTCCAAAATACAATTTCATAGCCACTTCAGGGGTCACCCTCAGCCCCACTTATTAGAGGAATGACTACATGCAACTTTTTGTTTTTGATATTGGTGACTTGACATATGCTGTTGTTGTTATATACTGTATATTGATATATTGACATATATTATGGATTTTTAAAATATGTTTATGTATTACTGTATATTATAAGATGTAACTTGCTTTGAGTATATGTGTGGCTGCCATGTTAGTCCACTCGAAAGCATAGTAACCTCTATTTCTATGTATTTGTATAAAATTGTTTTTAAGTGTAAATTGAGGTTTGGTTAGAACAGCTGTGACATCTCCATGAATGCAAGGGAGGAGGAAAGCCAAAAAGTCTGATTTGCTTAGCCTGTTCCAGGTGAGATGGAATCACTGTACAATTTTCTTTTAGCCAGTCATTTCATGCTTGCAACCCCTCAGAGCAAATAACTTACCCAGAGCCAAAAGATACAAGTAAACCCTTTGTGAAAGGGATAGTATAGCTCTTCATTCCCAAAGCTGCAGAGCTCCATATGCAGACAGACCTATATAAATAACCATAATAATAATATTATTGTATCAGAACATGAGCAAAATCTGCATCTCCTTTTATTCAGGAAACTCTCACTGTATCACAGAGAATGGTGTTTATTTTACAGCAGGAGGTTTGCTATTTTGAGTTATAAATTTGTCACCAAGATAGAAAGGCACAAGGCAAAACAAAACAAAAATTGATCTCTTATTTTTCCTCCTTCTCAATCTGGTCTGCCAGTGAGGGGGAAGAAGGGCGTGGAAAAAAAACAGATTTATAAAATAAATGTTACTGTAACAAAGTCAGAGGTGAAAAAGGAAGGAGAATGTATAAAAATAGCTCTATTCTCTCAGCCCTGCCAAGAAAATGGTGGGAGGGGAACACAAGTTTGGCCCATGCAAATACTGTTTGCATGTGTGAACGGATGAGTAGATGGACAGAGACTTCCTCTGGATCGCTGCAATGGATTTGTACTGGAGCACTTTCAACCAATAACATCGCTAATTGGTTTATTTTGCAGGCTTACATGTTTTGTTTGGTCTGTCTCTACTTCTGCTGAGCTGATCACGCTGTGTTGTCTCATATAAAAACATAGCCCAACAGGAATACTTAACATAGGCCATCCTGTCTGCTCAGTTATTCAATGCAAGGATATATCCCAATTTCCTTCTATAGAAGCCTGACCTCTTATAGAATATTACTCATTATCCAAGCCTTCCACATGTCACCAAAGGAGAAGAAAATAAGCCAGTCAATATTTAGCCCACAGTGGTCAGCATTTTTTAAAACACTGACTGCTATGGGCAGAATTAGCCCCAGATATTCAATGCCAGACCATGGCTGGGTTCTGGTATTGAATATTTAGTGCTAATTATAGTTGTGCTGGCCACCGGAGCATATGTGGGTCCTGGCCAATATTCAGTCGGGACCCGCTTAAGCCACATAAGGGATTCAAATGCTCTCTGCTCCTCTGATTGCTCCCTCTATACCCCGTTATCCTGATCCCCCCCCCTCCCACCCCGGTGTGAAGAAGGGCCAAATGCAACTACCACTAGAGATCATGGCAGCCACTTTGCAAAAGGAGACGCAATGGGTGGGAGCAAGTGGGTATTGACCCTGCCCTTTGGAGTCTACTAGACCACCGGGACTCTATTAGGTAGGCCTGGGAGGTACTACAGGAGGGGGGGGGGGGCTTGGTCATCCTGGATATCAGGGGTATGGGTAGGGGAGAGGGGGATCTGGATCATAGGGGATAGAGAGGGGTGCCTGTAAAGCTGATGCTGCAACCCAGAAGTTAACTGAGCACAGGCCAATATTCAGATTGCTGCCTGGCTAGTTTGGTGGCATTTTTGCTATGCTAACTTTAGCCACTTAACTGGTTAGCAGTCTGAATATGACCACTAACCAGCTAAGTCCTACAGCAAGTAAAGTCAGTAGTCTGGGGACAGATATAAAACCTTATTATGTATACTTTAGAAGAAAGGCAGTTGAAAGGAGACACAATAGAGATATTTAAATACCTCTGTAGTTTAAATGTACAGGAGATAGGCCTATTTCAGAAAAGAAGCTTGGAAACAAGGGATTTAAGGATGAAAGTGAAAGAGGATAGACTCAGGAATACAGGTACTGAGGTAACAACTCTCCTAGTCCCAGCAACCGCAGTTCCTCCTCTGCCATGGGATTCCTTTTAAAACAGGTCATCAATAGAAATAAAACAAAAGAAAATATGGAAAAGAAAATGAGGGTGGGTTAGGTGAGAGACAGGGAGAGTCAGGTGAATGAGGGGCAGGGAGATGTGCATGGAGATAAGAGGGTGACAAAGCAATACAATTTTATGGTTTATAATGGGCTAGAAAACCCAGATCTTTGTTAAGTCCTGTCTGGTAGGTGTCAAAATATTTAATCATTCTGACTTCAAAGGTCTTACGTTCCTGTATTGTTTTAAAGTTCCCTTTTAGGATTCTTACCATAAAATCACTGGTACAGTGTTCTGGTTTTGTAAAGTGTTACCTCACAGAGGTGACATCCTGGTTGGTACTAGCATTTTTCATATGGCATCTATGTAAATGAAATCTCTTCTTTAACATCTGACTTGTTTCTCCAATGTAGCACCCTTCACTGCATTTTTTACACTGAATGGTATATACCGCATTGGAAGATGAGCGTGTGAAAGATTCCTTAATTTTAAATATTTTTCCTTTGTGAATGACCACGGGGTCCTGTGAAATTAGTGGTGTAGCTAGGGGGGTGCCAGGGGAGTGGCCGCTCCCCCAAACGGAGTTCTGCCGGCGCCTATTTTGTTTTCAACATATTGCATTGAAACTGTGCACCGGCGGAAGTCTGCTCTCGCGCCGCTTTCAGTCCCCCCACACTGTCAACCTGGCTCCGCTTCTGTGTGAAATGTTTTGGCATAGTTTGCAGCTGGATATATTGCAAGGATATGTACCATTCTCTTCTTTTTGAGTCAGTGTTGGGAGCTTACTTCTAATTAGCTTGTGTTTTAAGCTGGGTGGCTGTTGGAAGGCCAGCACTGGTGGGGATGGGAATATCTCTTTCAGTAATTCATCCTCCTGGAGTAGAGGCTGTAGATCTTTTATGATTTTTCTTAATTTTTCCAGCTCTGGGTTGTATGTCACTATAAGAGGGATTCTGTCTTTGGCTTTCTTTTCCTTGTACTGTAGCAGATTTTCCCTGGGTGTTTTGAGGGAGGAGGCAATATTCTTGGAGATTATTTTGGGGTTGTAACCTTTCTGTTTTAAGGATGCAGTCAGAATTCCGAGGTGTCTGTCTCTGTCCCCTGGGTCAGAGTAGATACGGTGGTACCTTGTGGTTTGGCTGTAAATAATGGATCTTTTTGTATGTGAAGGGTGGAAGCTGGAGTTGTGGAGGTAGCTGCATTTGTCTGTGGGTTTCTTGTATATGGATATTTGTATAAAGCCATCACTGATTGAGACTTCAGAAGCCAAGGGTGCATGGAGGTCTGGGCTTACTGAACGTTAGGTACCTTAACTAATGTTAAGTCACATAAACGTTTGGTACAGAGGGACCAATGACTTTTCAGCTACTCCCTTGGAACTAGAATTCTTGGGACCAGTTCACTTCAGTTGGCAGATTCACACAATTCCAAAACACAACATCAAGGCTCTGAGGACTAGTTTCTTTCTCTATACAGCACATGCTACATGGAGGTGGCTCTGCAGGCGTCATTACTGCTCAGCAGTGAGCACACCATACCTCTCCATGCATCATAATTCTGATTTCCCACCAGGCAGTGATTCTCCGGTGTTTGCACATTGGCGCCCTCAGGGACTTGTCTATTTGTATCACGTGCTGACAGATGAAGGGAAGATTCACCTCTTTCAGGAATTGCGAGCAGCACATGGTTTTCCACAATCTGACTTCTTTGCATTTACACAGCTACATCACTATGAGCAGAGTTTAGGCTGGGAAAACCTCAGCGAAGATATACAAGAAACTTTGCATGAGGCATTAACTCTGGGCTCACAAACTCATGTGCTATTGAAGTTTCATCATCTCAGAGATACCACAGAAGATCTCAACTATGCTTTCTATGTCTCCCACTGGTCCCAGGATTTGGAAGTTGAGATAACAATGACTCAATTAAGGGAGTGCCTTAATTGAATCAAGATGTGTAGTTGTGGGAATTACAATACAAATTTATTTTACGCTTATATGTGGCACCAGCTCAAGCTTACAGAGCAACACTCAGGGATACAACTCTCTGTGCCTGAGCTACACTGAGTCACATGTTATGGCACTGTCCGAAGGTCCTCATTTTTTGGTCACAAGTGTTTACTCAGATATCCGACCAATGGTCGCTTCATATTGCCATATCACCGTCTCTATTGTTTGACAGCTTCCTGTTCTAGGCTGCACAATTTGGTTTGCTATCCGCTAAAACACATGAAATATCACAAAATAAAACAGAAATAATTTATAGGAATTAGAGAGAATTAAAAGTCTTTTTAATTTCTCACCCACCAGCACCAGCTTCAGACATCAGTTTCAAGTTATAACAAACTTACAAAATCTAACATCAGTACCTCTGGTAATTATAAGTAATTAAACTAATTAGATAAAGAAGGAAGAAAAGTTTGTTCCTCATACAAAGGTCACAGAACAGAGAGAAAGCAGAGAAAAGGCAGAGACAGAAAGAATGAATGAAAGAAAGATTCATAGCTATAGAGAATTAGTTTCTATCAAGGGGTGGGAAGTAAAACCCCCGTGGGAAGGGAATTTAAACAAATTGGGGCAAACTAGGCAGTCGCCTAGAAAGGTTCTGTCTTTGTTCTGGGGCAGTACAAAACATTTTCTTTCAAGGTACACAAAATATCTTAACTTCCTCTTAATTTAAAAATTCATCTAGATTCACTTTTCCTGTAGGGAAATTTCTCTGGAATCTCAGTTACCTGAGGTACAGTGATATATATATATATATATATATATATATATATATATATATATATATATATATATATATATAATATCTTTATCATAAGAGTAATGAACTAAACACATTGAGTAAGTCAGGAGACAAAAATTTAGCAGGACTGTGTTAAATCTTGTGTTCATGATTCTCACTTGCAAAGGACAGCTGATTGCTCAGGGATATTAGGGAGGAATAGAATGTAAACAATATGAGAACCATAAAACTGCATCACAAAGTTTGAAGTGTAAAAGTATGTAGCATGTAGACATAACAGAATAATATAGGCAGGAACCTTACAGTAAATCTCACAGTTAAGTAAAAAATTATCCTTGTATGAAAACATAATCAGAATTTAAAAGTGAATGTCAAATTTTGAATCCAATGTAAGAAAATCAGCTTTAAAAAAGAAAAATCCTAATGAGGTAGACAAAAGCTGCATCCTTGGCTGACCTTTATAAAGATTCACATAGATCAGGCAAGAAATATAGCACATATGTCTGTATAATCAAGATGGGGCAAAGATATCATCCAGGTAAAAGTTATCTTTAAGGAAAAGTTTATTCTTAAAGAAAGAGACCCTAATTCTGTACTGAATTATTATTATTAATTACATTTGTACCCTGCACTTTCCCACACATAGCAGGTTCAATGCGGCTTACATAGTAAATAGAATTACAAAGTCTTGAAAGAGAATGTTACAAGTTGTAGTAAACATAGTAGTAGTGGGGTTTTAAGGATATGTAAATTGAGCATGGAGAGGTAAACAAAGATAAGATGGGCAAAAGGAGAAGAGATTGGGAGGGGTAAGGAGTAGGAAGGATGGAGAGGAAGAGATTGAGGAATGAGCATAAGGAGATTGTGAGACATGGTCAAAGGTATAATAATCGTCAGGGCAGGAATCATGTGGGTGGGCTTAAAAAGTTAAGTTGGGTCATTAGGGTAAGCTTTCTTGAAGAGATGGGTCTTCAACATTTTTCTGAATGGTAGATGGTCGTTGATTGTTTGGATGGGGCAGAGCGTTCCAAATCTGGCTGCCCAAAAAGGAGAAACTGGATGCATAGGAGGTCTTGTATTTAATACTGAATGTGAAAGCATTACACTTTAGCTGTAACTAATGCATTAAAAATGTTGATAAAAGACAGAATATAAGTAGTTAACATGTCTACTAGGGAATGCAGAAAAGAAATCTTTTGTTATAGTGCATACAGAACTAATTTGTATTCAGGAGAGAAACTTTTTATATGTACTGATTGTATTACCCACAAAATTGGAAAAAATTCAGACATGATCACTTACACTGATTGTATGTAAGGGGTAACATAAAGACAGACTAACAGATGAAAGACAAAGAATTAAGAGGTTGTAAATTAGATCATGCTATTGAAATTCAGTACTGGGCATAACCTTTAAATTAAACATGGTGTTATTCACAATTATGTATGATAAATTACCAAAACTCCTAGGACTAGAAGTACTTTTTATGTGCACAAATTAACATGAGACAGCTACTCCAGAAATAGGAAAAAATGTACAATAGTACTGTTTAAATGCGCCATTGAAATTCCGTATCTCTGTAGCTGATCAGAAATCTCGGTGGACTGCATTGAAATAATTAAAAAAGAGAGAAAATATTTCTTTATATTCCACTGGTCTAGCTATGTCATTTTTTAAGACACACATGTACATGTTTCATTCATAGTTTCATAAAACAGGCAGGGAAAAAATACCATAAATTTTCATACTGGAATGTGGACCAAACATTCCTAATATTTTAAATGTCCTGAAAATAAAACTATAGAATTCTTAGCAAGTTTATCAGGAAAACAAAATTGTAATCTAGAAATCATATGCACAAAAGAAAACACTAAAATAGAATTGTATAAAATAAATATTAAATTTAAGTCAGTAGAATTAAAACCATAGGGCATACTTAGGAAACTGTTTTTTTTTTTTTTAATTTTTAGAAGTCTTTATTGTACTTATTCAGATAAATGACAAAATAGTAACAGCGAGAAACATTTCAAAATTATAGCGGTAATAGGAATACAAAGGTAAACTATGATCTGAATTTGTATCAGAACAAACTGAACTCTTTAAGTAACTTCAACTTTTTCATTTTTGTACAAAAAACTCTCCCTCCCATCCAAACCAACCCATCCCTCCAACCCCCCCCCCCCCCTTCTCCCACTCCCCGTGTCCAACTATGAAGCCCTGTTTTAGAGACGCTCCGGTGACAATACCCCTACTCAGCGTTCAAAAAAGGGGCCCATATTCTCTCCCACTTAGGCAGAACCTGGGCTTTAACTGCAATCAATCTCTCCATCTCGCACACGTATCTTAACTTGGTAAGCCAGCGTGTTAATGGTGGTACCAATGGAGACTTCCAACTCTGAGCCAGATTCGCTCTGGCTGTCTGCAAGGCTCCCCTTGTCAGAAGCCATTCATGTTCTTTGAGGCCTACTGGTCGCTGTCCCAATATGTATATTAATGGATGCCACCGTACAGGTCCCCCTATCCATCTTTGAAGGCGCGCCTGGACTGCTCTCCAATACGCTCTAGCCTTTGGGCAGGTCCACCATATATGGCCCATTGTACCTATAGCGTCATATCTCCTCCAACATCTATCTGAGACCTGCCCAAACATATGGTGCAAGCGCGCCGGAGTAAGATACCAGCGGAAGAAGACCTTAATTGCATTCTCTTTCATAGGTATTGACCTCGCTGCACGCACTGTCCCCTTTTCCAGCTGTAACCACTTTTCATCCGTTAGGGTGAAACCCAATTCCTGCTCCCACTTTCTCCTATGCAACAAAGATGGTTTTTGGTGCCCGGCTAACACTGCATAAAGATAGGTGATCATCCCCCGTGTACTGTGATATCGCACACATACTTCTTCCATTGGGTGCGTTTCCCTCTTAAGACAAGTTACATAAACAGACCCTTTCAGAAAATGTCTCAATTGTAAATAAACGTAAAAGTCACTTTGCCGCAACCCAAAATCATCTCTCAAAGCCTCAAAGGAAACCACCTCTCCTCCTACATGCAATTGGCCCATCATGTCTAGTCCGGCTTCAGCCCAACGTACCAACACGGGGTTCCCCACACTCGGGTCGAACAACGGGTTGTCAACTATGGGCGCCAGGCCCGAGACAGGCGGTTGCCGATCAATAAACATCCGATCCCAATAATAAAAGGTGGCTTGTACCGCTGGTGGAAAGCACTCAACCCGCCCTCTATATTTGTTGGGTAGCCACATCAAATGACCCAGCTTACGGGATCCCACCATGGATTGTTCCAATTGTACCCAAAGCTTATGATCTTCCCCTCTGAACCACTCTACCGCCGATCTAGCCTGTGCCGCCCAATAGTACCAACACAGATTCGGCACTGATAGACCTCCTTGGTTTTTATTCCTATACAGAATTGCCCGTGCCAAGCGGGGTCTCTTTTGATTCCAAATAAACCGCATCAGGCGGTCCTGCAAATTAGACAGATAAGCCTGGGGTACCTTCAGGGGAAGGACCTGAAAAAGATACATTAGCCGAGGCAGGATGTTCATCTTAATTGCCGCTATCCGGCCCAACCAGGAGAGTCCGATAAGGGACCATCTGTCCAAGTCTCTATAAATCTCTTTCTGCAATATCGGGTAATTAGCTGAGAACAATTCCGACTGAGCCGCAGGAATCTGTACTCCTAGGTATTGTATGGATCTAGTTGACCATTTAAAGACAAATGATGCCTGCAAGGTCTCGTACACTCGTGGCGACACTCCCACCACCAGACCTTCTGACTTGTTAGCGTTAAGCTTATAACCTGAGACCCGCGAGTATTCCTCTATTTCCTTTAGTAGGTTAGGCAATGAGGTTAATGGGTTTGTTAACGACAATAACACATCATCTGCAAACAATGCGATTTTGTATTCCTGCCCCTTTACCTCCACCCCAGTTACATTCACGTTCTCCCGGATGGCAGCAGCCAATGGCTCCATTGTCAAGGCAAACAGCATTGGGGACAACGGGCATCCCTGTCGGGTGCCCCTCCCCAGCGAGAACGTCCCCGAGTTCCCTCCGTTAATCCTAACACACGCCTGCGGTCGTGTATAGAGCGATTGGGTCCAAGCTCTAAATAAGGGCCCTATCCCGAGCCTGTGCAGGACCCTATCCAGGAATCCCCAATGGACTCGGTCGAAGGCCTTCTCCGCATCCAGCCCCAACAGAACCAACGGACAGTTCCTCGACCGAGCCCAATGCATCAAGTCCAGAGTTCTACGCACATTGTCCATGGCCTGTCTCTTTGGCACAAATCCCACCTGGTCTGGGTGAATCAAGGTAGGTAAGAACCTCCCCAGCCGATTGGCAAGGACTTTTGCCAGAATTTTAACATCCGTATTTAAAATTGATATGGGGCGGTAGGAAGCACAGTCCGCTCCATCTTTCTGAGGTTTAGGTATTACTGCCACCCAGGCTTCTAACATAGTCCTAGGCAGTGCCTGCCCATCCCTAACTGAGTTAATAACCAATGTTAAGCAGGGCGCCAACTCTCGTGCGAATTTCTTGAAGAACTCATTAGTAAAGCCGTCCAGGCCTGGTGTCTTGCCCGTTGGCAAGTCCCTAATAACCTGCAATACTTCTTTTAGTTGCACTGGGTCATCCAGTTCTTTTTTCTGCTTTTCAGATAATACAGCCAGCCCTCTGTCTGCTAGATATTGGTCTATCCCCCCAACCTGTACGGCAGCATCTTCTCTATACAGAGACTCGTAGAACTGAGCAAAGCGTTCTCTAATTTGGGCAGACTTATACAGCATTGTACCATTCTCAGCTTTCACTCGCATAATATGTCTATCAGCTCTCATCTTTCTCAATTTCCGAGCCAACAATCTCCCTGGCTTATTAGTCCCTTCATAATACACCTGTTTCAATCGTGCATGCACAAACTGCAGGCTCTCCTCATGCAGCGCAGTCAGTTCCAATCTCACATCTTGTAACTTACGGTAATCAGCCACCCTACCCGATGTCCTGTATTTAGATTCTAGGTCCCCAATGAGATCCATACATTTCAACAAGCGCTCTCTATGGATCCTATTTCTATGACTGGCACATTTAATAAAATATCCTCGTGCCACCGCCTTAAAGGCATCCCACACGGTACTCAAAGCTGGCCCCGAATCCATATTTATTTCAAAATACTCCTTCAGGACCGGAAGGAAATCCGCTACAATCTGAGGATCCTGCAACAGGCAATTATTAAATGACCACCTGCAATCTCTTCGCTCTCCCTCTAACGAAGGAACCACAACCCACGCCGGAGCGTGGTCTGAGATTGTAATATGTCCAATAGCGGATTCCCCCCCCCCCCCTCCGAGAGGGTTCTGTCCAGAAAGACATAGTCTAGTCTCGAATAAGACAGGTGCGCTTGGGAATAAAAAGTGTAGTCTCGCCCCCTCGGATGACACTCTCGCCACCAATCACACAGACCCATTTCTTCTACTAAGTTCCGCAAAGCTTGGGAAATGTTGTAATCAGCTTTAGTAGGAGATGCTGACCTGTCCAGACCAGGTTGCATGGTTGCATTGAAATCTCCCGCCATGAATACCCTCCCCCGGGAGAACGATTGCAATTCCCTATGGAGATGTCTAAAAAACCCCTCCTGGTTTTCATTAGGGGCGTAGATATTGGCCAGAGTAAACTCCTCCCTCTCAAGCTGCACATGCAGAAAGAGATAGCGCCCCGCTACATCTCTCTTCAAGTGGAGAACCTGTACCTGGATATCTTTATGAAACAAAATAGCAACTCCTCTTTTTTTCCCCCCTTTAACATCAGAAGCACAGTATACCCCTGGGTACATTTTAGATGTCAATAGCCCCTCATGCTTTGGTAACATATGCGTTTCCTGTAAAAACACCACCTTCGGGCACATTAAGCGTAGCTCACGCTGAAGGGCGTGGCGTTTGTATGGGGAATTGAGCCCTTTTACATTGTAAGTAAGTATCTTAAAATCAGACATTAAACTTATTCAATAAATCATTCCTATAAAACAGTGTATGAGGAACATTCAAACCTTCTAGTGTCAGACCCTTCTTACCCCTTCTCCGGATTCTCCCCAAGTAGTATAGTTCTTGACCCCCCATCCTATACTTCATAGTACATTCATTCCCTAGTGAACAATCCTCCCCATCCCCCCCTATACTCCCTCCCTCCCATCTCCCCCTTCCCAGGAAACCACTAGCGAGGTTCTTAGTCCCTCGACTAGGAATATAGAAGGAAGAGCCCATTAACCCAAACAGCTACCCAAGACCCCCTCCCCCATCCCCCCTCACTTCTTACCCCTGCTTTTTACGCTATAATCCCTCCTCAATGTTACAGAACTTTCGCCCCTGTGAAAGTGGTTCATCTTTTTCCAATATTACTTTTACCTAATTCAAGTTATCCCATTCCCAGCACTCTTACTTATATAGTCATACTTAACATATACAAATTTATACGACTCTCCACTGCAACGCACAGCACGAGCTCATTTTATTACTTCAGGTGCCTGTTCGAGTCTTTTTCCCCTTGCCCTGGACTCGCTGCCATTTCTGCAGCTTAGCTCGCGTGATCGGATCCAGTTCAGTTGGTGGGCCTTCTGTGGACACCAGTCCCTCGGTTCTTAGTATCTTCCACACTTCTTCCAGGGTCCGGGTTCGGTACATACGTCCACCTGTAGTGAAGCAAAGGGCAAATGGAAACGCCCATCTGTAGGGGATTTTATTCTTTGTTAATACTTCCAGTGCTGGTTTCATCACTTTCCTCAGGGACAAAGTGTGAGCAGACAAGTCCTGAAAGACTTTAATTTGTGCATCATTATACTCAATGTGCTGTACTTGGCGCGCTTTCTGTAGCAACTGTTCCTTTATGGTGAAAGTGGTAAAGCAGACCACAATGTCCCGTGGTCTATTATCTGTCCGTCTCCCCAATGCTCTGTGTGCGCGCTCAAATGTAATATCTAGAGAGTCTATCAGCTTGCTACAAAGCAGCTTTACGATGGCGCCAACATCTTCATGGTCCCCCACCTCCGGGACTCCACGAAAACGCAGGTTGTTACAACGCCCTCGATTTTCCAAATCGTCCAATTTAAGCTGCATTTCAGCATAGGAGGTGAGTATTTTCGAAATACGGGTTTCAGTCTCGATCAATTTTTCTGCATTCTCGTCCACCCGCACCTCCAACTCTTCCACGCAGCCTCCCATCTCCCGGAGATCTACGCTCAACCCGTCCATCTTTTCTAGGATTTCCTCCTTTGACGCTTTGATTTCTTTGCGGATCTCCATTAAAAATCGCGTTAAGTCTTTGGGCAATCCCCGCTTACCGGTTGATTTTCCCGATTCGCACAGGGAGGGAGCGGAGTCCGAGTCAGAATGTGAGGCGGGTGCAGACGAAAGCACATGGCGCCGCGTGGTCCGGAGCGCTGGCTTCTCCAAAGTGTGTTCACTCTCCTTCCGAGACGCCGCCATTTATTTCAACAGGGAGTGTCGCTTTAGATTCCACACACCACGAGGAACGTTGCAATAGCTAATTTAGTTCGTCAAACAAGCAGAGGAAAGCTGTTATTGCTCAGTTACGGAGGATGGCAACGGAGCTAGCTCTCTAGGCAGCCATTCAGGTCCGTGACGTCACTTCCTCCGGGAAACTGTTTTTTTTTTTTCATTTATGATGCAAAAGGAGTGCCAGGTCAGCAGTTAATTGCTTCGGGCTAAAGACAAAAGGTAATTTAATCCTTATCATTACTGCTGGAATGCAAGATTCCAGAGCTCACATAGAGAAGAACATAACAAGAGATAAAACTGGAAAAACCTGTTTATCATTTAACTGAAGACAAAGCTATTTACAAAGAAATGTTGCTAAGTAAACATGACAAACAGAGACATCTATAATTTATTTAGGCCAAGCCATGCAGTCCAGAACAAAGGAAACAATTCATCTATGCTCTCAGTAATATTCCCTCCAAGAAGGAAAAGAAAAATGTTTTTAAAAGAAAGACGCTGCCTACAACTAAAATTAAATAGAAACATGATGGCAGATAAAGGCCATATGACCCATCCAGTCTGCCCATCCTCTGTAACCAGGGCCGTGCCTAGGGTCTCCGGCGCCCCCCTGCAGTTGGCCTCTCCAGTGCCCCCCCCCTCAGTCGGCCTCTCCGGCGCCCCCCCCCCCCGAAAACGAGCGCTACACTACTAGCGCTCTTCTCCCCAGATCCATTTTTTTGTTTAAATTTACCTCTCCGGCGCTTGCAGCGTAGGCAGCGTTAATGAGAAGGAGGCGGCGCTCCCCCGCCCCGACGTGTCTTGCCTTCGCTGTGTCCCGCCTTCTTCTGACGTCAGAAATGACGTCAGAAGAAGGCGGAACCGAGCGAAGGGAAGACACGTCGGGGCGGCCGGGGGAGCGCCGCCTCCTTCTCACTTACGCTGCCGCGCGCCGGAGAGGTAAATTTAAACCAAAAAAAAAAGGATCTGGGGAGAAGAGGGCGAGGTAAGCATGGTGCGGCGGGGCGCCCCCCAGAGGATGGCGCCCTCCTGCCATGCTTACCTCGCTTACCGCATCGGCACGGCCCTGTCTGTAACCCCTAATTCTTCCTGTTCCTAAGCGATCCCACATGCTTATCCCATGCCTTTTTAAATTCTGGAACAGTCCTCGACTCCACCACCTCCACCAAGAGGCCATTCCATGCCTCCACCACCCTTTCTGTGAAATAATACTTCCTTAGGTTACTCCTAAGCCTATTCCCTCTCAACTTTGTTGTATGCCCCCTCATTCCAGAGCTCTCCTTCATTTGAAAAAGGCTCTCTTCCTGTACATAAATGCCCTTGAGATATTTAAACATCTCTATCATGTCTCATCTCTCCCTCCTCTCTTCCAGCGTATACATGTTGAGGTTCATAATCCTGTCCCTATAATTTTTGCATTCAAGACCGCTTACTAATTTCGTAGCCGCTCTCTGGACCGACTCCATCCTGTTTATATCTTTCCGTAGGTGCGGTCTCCAGAACTGCATGCAGTACTCCAAATGAGGCCTCACCAGAGACTTATACAATGGCACTATCACCTCCTTTTTCCTGCTGGTCATGCCTCTCTTTATGCACCCAAGCATCCTTCTGGCTTTGGCCGTCACTTTTTCTACCTGTTTGAAAGCTTTAAGGTCTTCCGACACAATCACCCCCAAGTCCCGCTCTTCCTTCGCACACTGAAGCACTACACCCCCTATACTGTACCGTTTCCTCAGATTTTTGCCACCCAAATGCATGACCCTGCATTTTTGGGGATTAAACCTTAGTTGCCAAATATCGGTCCATTCCTCTAGCTTCGCTAGGTCCTTCCTCATGTCATTCACACCCTCCAGGGTGTCCACCCTGTTGCAGAGTTTAGTATCATCCGCACAGAGACAAACCTTACCAGACAGCCCTTCCGCAATATCGCTCACAAAGACGTTAAAAAGAGCCGCCCTAGGACCGATCCCTGCGGTACTCCACTGACGACATCATTTTCTTCAGAGTAAGCTCCATTTACCATCACCCTCTGTCTCCTACCATTCAACCAATTTTTTACCCAGTCAGTTACTCTAGGTCCCACACCAAGGGCACTCAATTTATTTATCAGTCAGCTGTGCGGAACCGTGTCAAAGGCTTTGCTGAAATCCAAGTATACCACATCAAGCGCCCCTCCCACATCCAACTCTTTGATCACCCAGTCGAAGAAGACAGTCAGATTCGTGTGACACGACCTGCCACTAGTGAAGCCATGCTGCCTCGGGTCCCGCATTCCATGTAGTTCAAGAAATGTCACAATCCTCTTCTTTAGAAGCATTTCCATTAGCTTACTCACCACCGAGGTCAGACTGACAGGTCTGTAATTTCCTACCTCCTTCTTCCACTCTTGTGCAAAGGAACCATATCCGCCCTTCTCTAGTCTACTGGGACCACTCCAGTTTCTAAGGAAGCATTGAAGAGGTCCGTCAGCGGAGCCGACAGAACTTCTCCGAGTTCCTTAAGCACCCGCCCCATCGCTCTGTCTACTTTTAGTTTGGCAAGCCCCTCAACAACACAGTCCTCCGTAAATGGGTCTTGGTCTACCATACCTCCATTCCCTTTAGCTTTTGCTTTCTGCAGCCCTACCCCCGATTTTTCATTCGTGAACACAGAGCTAAAATAATCATTAAGCAGTTCAGCTTTATCCTTATCCACATATTTCTCTCCCTCAGCTTTGAGCCTCACAATGCTATTATGGCACTTCCTCTTGTCACTTAAATATCTGAAAAAGGTCTTGTCCCCCCAATTTTACCGTATTAGCTATCTTTTCCTCCATTTGCCGCTTCATTTTCCTGATAGCTTTTCCAGCTATCCTGTAAATTATTTCTGTTTTATTTTGTGATATATCCCTGGTTACAGTGCTTTAGAGCCATGAAATCAAACATTTAAAAAACAAGGATGTAGAGAAGTTTCTTGTGGTCACTAAGAATTTTTTCTAGCAATCCTGTGCCTTTTTTTTTTAAAAATATATATAAAGGACTGTAGCTTTAGTAATCAGAAAAGCAGAAAAAGGAAGCATGGTTAGGAACAAAGAAAATTGAAACAGAACAGAAATGTGATAAAAAGCTCAAATAAAATAAAAATATGTATATTTTCTATGAGAATAGCAATTATTTAATTATGAATTTTGATGAAAATATGGGGAAAAAATTGGCATGGGATACCGTGGATCAGACGGATTATACTTCTCTTATATTCATACAGGCCAATTCCTGATCTCCACTGGCTAGAAACAGCAAATGCAAAACTTGAGACAAGAATATGGATATCATTAAAAATAAATTTCTATAAATTAAACTACAATCTTCTCTCTGACGAGCAGATAGAAGTTTTAGTAGTCGTTGTGGGCCACAATTTTGTTCTAGGCTGCGCAGTTTGGTTTGCTATCCGCTAAAACACTTATGAAATATCACAAAATAAAACAGAAATAATTTACAGGAATTAGAGAGAATTAAAAGTCTTTTTAATTACTCGCCCACCAGCACAGCATCAGACATCAGTTTTAAGTTATAACAAACTTACAAAATCTAACATCAGTACCTCTGGTAATTATAAGTAATTAGACTAATTAGATAAAGAAGGAAGAAAAGTTTGTTTCTCATACAAAGGTCACAGAACAGAGAGAAAGCAGAGAAAAGGCAGAGACAGAAAGAATGAATGAAAGAAAGAAAGATTCATAGCTATAGAGAATTAGTTTCTATCAAGGGGTTGAAAGTAAAACCCCCTTGGGAAAAACCATAGGCCATTGGATGGACCTGAAACACTTTCTCCAAGCATGCCTGGTTTTTCAGAGTTCCTTTGTCTGCAGCAGGAATTTATAGGCTGTTGTGAGCATCCACCACTCCTCTACCCTGGACCATCATAGGTGCTGCATATGGGCTGGAGACTTGTAATTGGGACTTTCATATGTGCTGGAAGCTTGCAATTTGTCCTTGCCACACCTTTGTAACAGGATATACCAGGTATCTGAGTTGCCTTAGCAACATGAGACCCCATCAGAGCATGTGGCCAGTCAGAAATTCCTTCATGTGGCTGATAGGAAAAAGAGAGTTTGGGGGGATGGGAAATAGTGCAGTATACCCGAAATAAGTTAAATAGTGCAGTATACCTGAAATAAAACTTAATTGTAGACATTTCGGTTGGCATCACCTAGGGCTCCGGGCTTGACTAGCTTTTTGAAGCGAGCAGTCTTGATGGGGAAAAAAGTGATTCTTCTCTGCTGGCTGGATTCATCAGAGCTATCTTTGGCACTGTAGTGCACACAGATGATCTCCTTACTGACCATGGAAAGACTAAATATTTCAGATATTGCCTTTTCCCAAGGTATAAGATTTCAACAGACTTGGGAGCGATTTTGGGCAACTTTACAGCCCACAGCACGTAATTGCATTCTTAATCTGTGAGCCTGGGCCCTCCATGCCTCAATGTTGTGAATATTGTAACTGAGGTTGGGTGGATATTGGAAGGAAAGGGAGAGGAGGGGTAGAAGGGAGGGTAAGGGGAGGGAAGGGGGAGGAGTGGTAAAAGGGAGGGTAAGGGGAGGGAAGAGGTTTCTTCTGTTGCAACTGTTATATAGAGGCGGAGTATGCTTTCTTATCCTTCCTTGAATTATGTATGGGATTTATGCATGGGAGGTTTGGACAGGAAGGTTCTAGAGCAAAGAGTTGTTCATAAGAATGATGCCCATTTCACTGGTGTTGATTGCATTGTTTACTTGTGTGCTGTTATCGTTCATCAATAAAAATGATTTAAACATAAAATTATCCTTTGGTCTATTATGATCGGTTTTTAGTAGTTCATTTTTGCAGTGGGATCCTATGAATTACCCATTCTGCTTTTCCTCCTTTTTATTTTGCAGTGGAGGTGTGGCACACTGTTTCAACTGTTTATTCCTTTTATCCTCCTGCCCATCCTCTGTCACATGCTTCCTTCTTTCCATCCTTTCTTCCTCTTTCACATGCTTCCTTCTTCCCATCTTTCTTATGTTTTCTTTGATTGATGGTGTTCCTTTCCTTTTAACTGATTACTCTGTAAACATCTTTGAGCATCCTCTTGTGAAGCAAAGCAGTATAACAAGTACTCTGTAAACAATAAACATAAGAATTGCCATACTGGGTCAGACTAAAGGTCCATCTAGCCCATCATTCTAACAGTGGCTAATCCAGGTCACAAGTATCTGGGAAGATCCCAAGAAATAGCAAGACTCTATGCTACTTACTCCCAGGAATAAGCAGTGGCTTTCTCCAAGTCTACCTTGTAGACTTTTCCTCCAGGAGCTTGTCAAAAACTTTTTTAGACCCAGCTATGATAACCACTTTTACCAAATTGTCTGGCAATGAATTCCAGAGCTTAAGGAGAGAGGTGTGGTAGCTGTGTTAGTTCACTTTTAAAGGTAATCAATAGAAATCAAAAAAATAAAACATGGAAAAGAAAATAATATGATACATTTTTTATTGGACATAACTTAATACAGTTCTTGATTAGCTTTTGAAGGTTGCCCTTCTTCATCAGATCGGAAATAAGTAAATGTAGTAGATGACAATGGGTTGTTATCCCTTCCTACCAGCAGGTGGAGGTAGAGAAAAGACTGAATTCTCCCTTTCTCCCATCAACTACTGCAATTGCAATGAGCAGCAAGCAAGCAAACTACTACTACTACTACTTAACATTTCTAAAGCGCTACTAGGGTTACGCAGCGCTGTACAATTTAACATGGAAGGACAGTCCCTGCTCAAGGAGCTTACAAACTAAAAGACAGGTGTACAATCTAAAGACAAGTGTGGAGTCCGTCTGATAGGGAATATTATATTTCACGAAAGGTTAGGTGCCGAACGCAGCATTGAAGAGGTGAGTTTTAAGCAGAGATTTGAAAATGGGTAGGGAGGGAGCTTGGCGTAGGGGTTGAGGAAGATTGTTCCAGGCAAAGGGTGAGGCAAGGCAGAATGAGCGGAGCCTGGAGTTGGCAGTGGTGGAGAAGGGAACTGAAAGGAGGGATTTGTCCTGTGAGCGGAGGTTACGGGCGGGGACATAGGGGGAGATGAGGGTAGAAAGGTAGTGAGGAGCCGCAGACCGGGTGCATTTGTAGGTAAGGAGGAGAAGTTTGAATTGTATGCGGTATCTGATCGGAAGCCAGTAAAGTGACTTGAGGAGAGGGGTGGTGTGAGTATATCGGTTCTGGCGGAATATAAGACGTGCGGCAGCGTTCTGAACGGATTGAAGGGGGGATAGATGGCTAAGTGGGAGACCGGTGAGGAGTAGGTTGCAGTAGTCAAGGCGAGAGGTAATGAGAGCGTGGACGAGAGTTCGTGTGGTGTGCTCAGATAGGAAAGGGCGAATTTTGCTGATGTTGAAGAGGAAGAAGCGACAGGTCTTGGCAGTCTGTTGGATATGCGCAGAGAAGGAGAGGGAGGAGTCGAAGATGATTCCGAGGTTGCGGGCAGATGGGACGGGGAGGATGAGGGTGTTATCAACAGAGATAGAGAGTGGAGGAAGAGGAGAGGTGGGTTTAGGTGGCGGTTGGACATCCAGGCAGCAATGTCGGATAAGCAGGCCAATACCTTGGCCTGGGTCTCCGCGGTGATGTCTGGTGTGGAGAGATATAGCTGGGTGTCGTCAGCATAAAGATGATACTGAAAACCATGAGATGAGATCAGTGAGCCTAGGGGGGAGGTGTAGATTGAGAAGAGAAGGGGTCCAAGGACAGATCCCTGGGGAACTCCAACAGATAACAGATAGTGGGATGGGGGTGGAGGAAAATCCATGAGAGTGTACTCTGAAGGTGCGGTGGGAGAGATAAGAGGAGAACCAGGAGAGGACAGAGCCTTGGAACCCAAAAGAGGACAATGTGGTAAGAAGTAAATCATGATTGACAGTGTCAAACGCAGCGGATAGATAGAGCAGGATGAGGATGGAATAGTGGCCTCTGGATTTGGCGAGGAGTAGGTCGTTGCAGACTTTAGAGAGTGCTGTTTCTGTTGAGTGTAGAGGGCGAAAGCCGGATTGAAGTGGATCTAGGATGGCATGAGAGGAGAGAAAATCAAGGCAGCGACTGTGAACGGCGCATTCAAGTATTTTGGAGAGGAAGGGGAGGAGAGAGATGGGGCGGTAGTTGGAGGGGCAGGTAGGGTCAAGTGATGGTTTTTTTTAGGAGAGGTGTGACTACTGCGTGCTTGAAGGTGTCAGGGACAGTTGCAGTGGAGAGAGAAAGGTTAATGATGCGACAGATGGAGGGGGTGATAGTATTGGAGATGGTGTTAAGTAGGTTGGTGGGGATGGGATCGGAGGAACAGGTGGTGCATTTCGAGGAGGAAAGAAGGCGGGAGGTTTCATCCTCGGTGATCTCAGGAAAGGAGGAGAAAGAGGCCATGGTTTGTTGGTTGTTGGATAGGGCTACAGGCTGAGGAGGAGGTGGCTTGGTAGTGAACTCAAGGTTGATCTTTTGTACCTTGTCGCGGAAGTAGTCAGCCAGTGATTGAGGAGAGAGTGAAGGGGGAGTGGGAGCGGGGGGCACTTTGAGGAGGGAGTTAAGGGTGGTGAAGAGACGACGAGGGTTGGACTGAGAGAATTGGTCAATTGGGTGTAGTAGTCCTGTTTTGCAAGGAATAAGGAGGACTGGAAGGAGGATAACATGAATTTGTAGTGAAGGAAGTCTGAATAGGTACGAGATTTCCTCCAGAGGCGTTCAGCGGATCGGGTGCAGGAGCGAAGGTAGCGGATGCAAGGGGTCAGCCAAGGCTGGGGACTAGTACGCTTTGGGGGATGGGAGGTGGATGGAGCGAGGGTGTCCAAAGCAGAGGAGAGAGCGGCATTGTAAGCAGAGACTGCTTTGTCTACAGTCTCAGAGGACATGATGGAGGGGAGGAGATTAGAGATACTAGAGGATAGAGTGGGGGGGGGGGGGGGTCAATAGCCTGGAGATTCCAGGAGGTGGTGGTTAAAGTTGGACGGGGCAGAGGGGGGGGGGGGGTGAAGAAGTTTGAATGTGATCAGGTGATGATCGGAGAGAGGGAGAGCAGAAGCGTGGAAATTGGAGGGTGAGCCGGAGGAGGAGAGGACTAGGTCAAGACAATGGCCGTCACGGTGAGTGGGGGTGGTGGAGCACAGCTGGAGGTTGAAGGAGGATGTTAGGGTGAGGAACTTAGAAGCATTAGAGTCGGATGGGTCCGAGAATGAGGGACGGTGATGAGGGTTCAAGAAAGACAGAGAGCCACGCATCAAAGTCGGTGAGGAAGGAAGAGAAGGATTTTTCAGGGGGGTGGTAGATGACTGCGACTCTGAGTGGCAGTGGGTAGAATAGTCGGATGGAGTGGGCTTCAAAGGATGAGAAGCAGTGAGACTGCGGTAGGGGGAGGGGTTGGAAACTACAGGAGGGCGAGAGTAATAGCCCAATGCCTCCACCGCGGCCAACTGGGCGGGGAGTGTGGGAGAAGAGATAACCTCCATGGCAGAGGGCCGCGACTGAGGCCGAGTCTTCCGGGGAGATCCAGGTTTCGGTTAGGGCGAGCAGTTGAAGGGAGCGAGAGATGAAGAGATCGTGGGTGAAGGGCAGTTTGTTACAGACTGAGTGGGCATTCCACAGGGCGCATGAGAAGGGGAGGGAAGAGGGGGGGAGGAGGGGAATAGAGACGAGATTGGAGACATCTCGGAATTGTTTGCATGGATAGGACGGGGACAGGCGAGGGGGACCTGGATTAGGGTTAATGTCTCCCGCGGATAGCAGGAGGAGGAGCAGGAGAATGCGGAGGAGGGTGGGGGAGGTCGGGCGGCGAAGGCGACGAAGACGAGGTGTACTAAGGAGGAATGGGGATGGGTTAATGGCAGGAAGGAAGTGTTGAAGGTTAAGAGCTAGGAAGGAGGCGGGGGACAGGAGGGATGATGAGGTGGTGGGGGATGAGGGTGAATAGGGTATTGCCGTTGCGGGTAGGGCGGGAGGGCAGCGGATTCTAGTGGTAGACAGTGGGAGTGGGGGGGAAAGAAGATTAGGAAGGGACAGGGCAAGGAAGAGAACGTGGACAGGGGCCAAAAGTAGTGACTGAGGTGAGACAGGTGACTATGTAGTGACTGAGGTGATAAGCAGTTAACAGGTGTTAACAGGCGACTGAGGTGACTGAGGTGTTAAGTAAGATAGAGCTGGAAAGCTGGGTTTTGGACTGGCGAGTAGGTAAGTCAATGGCTGAGAAGCTAGCAGGCAGGTAGGTAAGTCAATGGCTGAGAGGCTTGCGAGCAGGCAGGCAGGTTACTCGATGTGTTGACAGGCAGGCAGGTAGCAGCTGGAACAAGCGGTCAGGAACAAGCTGGGGTAGATGGACAGGAGCAAGCTGGAACAAGCTGGAACAAGTTGGAACAAGTCGTAACACGCCGGAACAAGCAGGAACAAGATGGGCAGGAGCAAGCTGGAACAAGCCGGAGCAAGTTGGAACAAGTCGTAACAAGCTGGAACAAGTTCGAACAGATACGCTGGAACAGATGGACTGACACAAGCGGGTCATGCAGGAACGGATGGAACAAGCTGGGTAGGTTGGGATGGACGGACTGGAACAAGCTGGAACAACAAGTTGGAACATGCTGGGGAAGGCTGGAGCAGATGAGCTGGAACAAGTTGGAATAGATGGACTGGAGCAGGCTGAGACACACTAGAGCCGGTGAACTGGAACAAGCAGGGGGTAAGCTGGATCGTCGGGCTGGAACAAGCTGGGAACAGGAGGACTGGAACATGCTGGAGCACGCTGGAGCAGATGGATGGAGAGTCTGGATCAGGCGGACTGGACCACACTGGAGCCGATGGACTGGAACAGGCCGGGAGTAAGCTGGATCGGTGGACTGGAACAGGCTGGGATCGCAAGCAGGAAGAATCTGGATCAGGCAGACTGGAACGGGGACTGGAACACACTGGAGTACACTGGAACACACTGGAGTTGATGGACTGGAACACGCAGGAGGAAAGCTGGGTCTGTGGACTGGAACACACTGGAGTCAATGGACTGGAACACGCAGGGTGAAGGCTGGATCTGTGGCCTGGACGGCAGGGGGAAGGCTGGATCAGTGGACTGGAACGAGCTGGGATCAGATGGATAGGAGGACTGGAAGAAGCTGGAACACACTGGAGCAGATGGAACACGCTGGAGCAGATGGATAGGAGCAGGCAAGGAGGAGCTGGATCAGGCGGACTGGAAGACACTGGAGCAGATGAACTGGAGCCAGCAGGGGGGAAGCTGGAGCCGTGGACTAGAGCTGGGATCAGATGGATAGGAGGACTGGAAGAAACTGGAACACGCTGGAGCAGATGGAACACGCTGGAGCAGATGGATAGGAACAGGCAAGGAGGAGCTGGATCAGGCGGACTGGAAGACACTGGAGCAAATGAACTGGAGCCAGCAGGGGGGAAGCTGCAGCCGTGGACTGGAGCAAGCAAGCAGGGAGAAGCTGGGGAGGGTGGACTGGGCTGGGGCAAGCTGGAGCAGCTGGGCAACTCGGTTCCTACAGAGCAGCAGGGCGCATGGAAGTCAGCCCCGCCGTGGATGCATAGTGCTCCGCCCCGACTGCCCCAGCTCTGAGGGCACCGCGATGGGGGCAGGCCGCGGGAGGACAGGCAGCGTGGGCGTCGGGTCGCCGGGACCAGGAGCGCCGCGGTGGTCCTGGACCGCTGGGTCGGATCGGGCCGCGCCACGAGGTCGGGTGCGCACCACGAGGCCACGGGTGAGCTTGCTCTGGCTCACCCGGGTCTCCTGGAGCTCTCACCAGATACGGTCCCAGGCAGTTCCTGCCGGGGAGCGCGGCGGCTGACCTGGACTCGCCCGCGGATTCAGCGAACTCAGCGCCCAGCGGCCGACAGCACGCTGCCGCCTCACAGCCTGGGAACCCACAGCGATGGAGGTCAGAGTCCGGGCCCGTCCAAAACGCAGCTCCCGGAGTCGGCAAACCCCGGGCAGCGGTGGCAGCCACATCGATCCGTGCCTCCGGCTCTTCTGGGGGGGGGGATCGCACCGCAGCGGAGCACTGGGGGGTCGACTGGGGGGACTCCTCTGCTCCTCTCTCTGACTCGCTCCCAGGCCTTCCTGCCGGGGAGCACGTCGGCGGTTCGAGAGTCCTCAGGGTCGGCAAACAGTCTCTGGGTCGCTGTACCTCTACCGCAAGAGGGTTCGGTGTCCTGGGTTCACGTGGGGCGCGCACCGCGAGTGCAAGGCAGTGGGGAGCGCTGGAGAGCCAATCTTCAGATCGGATCTCAGCGGAGCTCCTTACCTTGCATCCTCTTAGTCGGCCATCTTGTAAATCACTCGCTGCCCTGCATACACCAGAGAAGCGCCAAATCTAGCTACAAATCAGACAAAAAAAAAGAATTGTTCCAGGTTTTTTTGTGTTATTTTAATTGTGTCGAGCAACTGAAAGAACACAGGACACATCCAGAACCCCAGGCCCAGGTTTTCCAAGGGTGAGATTGCAGAACAGTTTTACTGATTATATTTCAACGTTTTTATTGAAGACACAACATAAACTTTCTTACAATCATTGAAACCACTTTTGACAAATAAAGTTTTTACAACAACTTGTGGATATTGTCTCCAAAGATTTTTTCTTTTTCCCCCTCCCCCTCCCACCTCCCACCTCCCTCAACCCCCCCTCCCCGCCCCCCATTTGAAATGATACATATGTTTTATTAACATCTTAGTGTGTTGAGGACCAAACTTCTTCCCTTATGAGACAGAGAGTCTATATAAGCACCCCAAATTTTCATAAATATGTTCTTTCTTTTCAATGAACGGTTGGCTTCTTTTGCTTCCCACATCATTAACTGGTGGGTGAGGTTCCGCCAGTGCCAATAATCTGGTCCTATGTCATTCGTCCAGTTTTGCAAAATACATTTCTTTGCCAACAATGTTGTTTTACGTAAAAATATATTATGTTCCGGTATTTGACCTCTAAATGATCCCGGTAAATTTAACAACATCTGCACTGATGTGCCTGCCAGCTTTTGGCCTAAAAGTTGTGATATGTAATGAGTTATTTTTCCCCAAAATCTTCTAACCTTCCAGCAGCTCCAAAAACTATGGTAGTATGTGTTGTCTGTTCTCCCACATCTCACACACAAGGGCGTCTGCAATCCCCCAAATTTTGCTAGTTGTGCAGGTGTCATATATGCTCGGTGTATAAAACGGAATGCACACTCCCTATACTGGGCTCCACTGACCAATTTCGGTATCCCCTTCAGTTGCCTTTCTACATCCCATCCCACTAGTGTAACTCCTAAGTCTTTCTCCCAGCGCTCTCGTAACTTTTGAAAGTTTTTGGGTTTCTCATGTGTCCACAGTGCCTTATGTATCCCTGAAATTGATGGTGCTTCTTCAGAAATCTCTAGGAAAAATTTTTTTAGCTTCAATCCCTGTTTCTGTTCCAATCGGCCTTGATCTAGTGAATGAATAAAATGCTTGAGTTGGCAGTGCGCAAATGTATCACCCCATTGAATTGTATCTGCACCCAACAGTTGATCTAAAGATTTAATTTTCCCACTTTCATCTAGTACGTCTTCCAGACATTCCAAACCTCTCTCTGCCCATCGCTGAAAAACTGGGTTTTCTATACCTGCTGTAAAGGTTGGGTTTCCTCTAATTGTTAATAATTCTGTTACTCCTCTCCCCATCTTCAATCTGTTCCCCAAGAATTGCCACGCTCTCCTAAGCGATTTTAGCAGTAAGTTATTCCTGTGTATCTCCGGGATCTGCGGCGTTTCTAATTGTATCAGGGATTCCAATCGCCACAGACCAAAATATTCCTGTTCTAACGCTAATGGTGTATACCATGTCGTTCCAAATATCCAGTCCCTCACATGTCGCATTAAGCAAGCCATATTGTATAACTTCAAGTCTGGTAATCCCAGCCCTCCCTGTTGCCAGTTACCCATCATGAACTGTTGTTTCATCTTAGCTTTCTTATTGGCCCAGCAAAATTGCATTACCATCTTAGTGAATGTTTTCAGATCTTTACCCATTATACATATTGGTATGGTCTGCATAACATACAACCATCTAGGTAGGATCACCATACGTATTAGGCATATTCTACCCATCAGCGGCAACTGCAATTGACTCCAACTTGCGAGTTGGTGTTTAGTCTGAGTCAACAGCATCTTAATGTTAAGTGAGTATAATTCTACTACTTCTGGCGTCAACTGTATACCCAAGTATCGAAACGATTTAGTTGCTCTTCTCAATGGAAACGTTCCCTGCCATGTCGCTGTATTCTGTATATTACTAACCAATGCTTCTGATTTCTCCAGATTTAGTTTGAACCCAGAATAGGTTCCAAATTCTTTAAACACTTCCAGTAATGCTTGTAAGGACTCTTCTGGGTTTGTAAGTATAACTAATAAATCATCTGCAAAGGCAGCCAATTTGAATTCCTGTTTCCCTAACACCACTCCTCTTATGGCCGGCATATCCACAATATCTCTAATCAGGGGGTCTAAGTATAACGCAAAAAGAAGTGGCGATAGGGGACACCCTTGCCTAGTTCCTCTTTGTATTTCAAAAGCCTCCGAGCAATTATCATTGACCGTTATTCTAGCCTGCGGGGATGTGTATAGTGTTCTAATTGCTGTGACAAACCACCCTGCAAAGCCATAGGCATTTAGCGTGTCGAACATATAGTTCCAGTCAACTCGATCAAATGCCTTCTCGGCATCAAAACTGATCATCAAGGTTGGCTGTAACTCCCTCTTTACATGTTCCAGCGCTGTGATAATTCTCCTCAAATTTTTAGCAACTGATCTTCCTTTGACAAATCCCACTTGTCCCTCCTGTACTAAATTTGGTAATACGCGGCTCATGCGTCCTGCCAATATCTTAGCAAATATCTTCATTTCACAGTTCAATAGAGAAATAGGCCGATACGACTCCGGCAAGGTATGATCTCGTTTGGGTTTGGGTAGCAAAATAATTTGAGCCATGTTCAGCTGTCTAGGAAGAAATCCTCTCTCTACCCACCCATTGAAAGTCTCTACTAGTGCGGGCTGTATTTCTTCTCCTAATAGTTGGTAAAATTCTACTCTTAGCCCATCCGGTCCTGGCGCTTTCCCTGGAGAGCTATTAGTTATTGCCCAATGTACTTCATCAATATTTATTGGTTCATTTAATACTTTTTGTTCCCTTTCAGAGAGAACCGGATGGGCCACCCCCTCTAAATATAAATTGCTCGGAAGACCTAAGTTATGTTCTTCTGCATATAAGTTCTGGTAAAAATTTTTAAAAATATTTTGGATTTCCACATCTTTAAAGCACATTTTTCCTTTCTCGTCCTTTAAAGTTATAACTCTTCTCGATGTCTGTTTCTGGGCAATAAGTCTGGCCAACATCTTTCCCCCCTTACTGCCATACTTATATAATTGAAATTTATAATAAGCTTGTGACTTCATCTCTCTCTCATGTATAATAGTATTTAGAGCCACTTGAGCTGATACCAATTCTTTCTTCATTTGAGCGCTGGAAGACCTATCATATCTTTTCCTCAATGTTACAATTTCTTTTTCTAGCCTCAGTATCTCTCTGTCTCTAGCTTTTTTAAATTGGCTTACATAACTAATGATCTCTCCTCTTAGGACCGCTTTCGCCGCCTCCCAGAATATTATTGGGTCGGAGGCTGTATTCTCATTAAAAAGTTTATATTCTTTCCAAGTTTTCATCAAATGTTCCCTAAATCCCACATTATGGGTCAAGTAACTTGGGAATGTCCACTGTCTAACTTTACCTCCCTCCTCCCCGGGTTTCCAATTCGCCCAAACTTCTGCATGATCCGATATTGCATAAGGTCCTATTTGCGTATCCTGTATCTCTCCCATTAATGTACGTGACACCAGCAGGTAATCTATCCTTGATTGTGTGTTGTGTGCTCTGGACATATGTGTGTAATCTCTATCTTGTGGGTGGAGCACTCTCCAGATATCCAATAGGCCCAAAAGTGAACACAAGTTCGGTAGACCTTTTGACATCCAGTGAGATGGTGTCTGTGTGGCATTAGATTTGTCCATCTGCGGGTCCCATACTGTATTAAAGTCTCCTCCCAAAATTAATCTGGAAGAGTCTTCTCCTATTAAATGCCCCAATAGTTGTTGATAAAATTTTTATCCATTTGGTTTGGTGCATAAATACTGCCCAGTATTATCTGCCTCTTTGCCAAAAGTACCTTACAAAAAATGTACCTTCCCTCTGGATCTTTAATTACATCGCAAATCTTGTCCACCACCCCTTTTCTTATGAGGACGACCACTCCGCCTTTTCTCCCCTTGCAGGCGATCCAATGCATTCTCCCCACCCACCATTTTTTAAGTTTATCCTGTTCTGTCTCCTTTAGGTGTGTCTCTTGTAAAAGAGCGACATCTGCTTTGATTCTCTGTAGATATTTTAATATCTTAGAGCGCTTCACTGGCGACCCGATGCCTCCCACATTCCAGGTCACTATTTTAACCATCTTTCACGTGTTGTGGTGGCTTCGGATCACCCACAGAAGCTCTCTATCATCCGGGAGTAACCACCCCAGCCTATGGTTCCCCCCTCTTATCATGTAGTCCCCACACATTCTCTTTTGCTGCATAGTATCATTTTCCTCTTCTTTGTTCCTTATCTTGTTAACGTCTATTTGCTTTCCCCTACACCCTATCCTTCCCCAACTCCTCCCTCCCCTTAACATCCCATCCCTCCCTTCTATTACCCTCCCTCCCATGTTCCCTATTAACCCTCTACGTTCCGTCCCTAGTATGGGACTAATCACGTTTACGCCTCTCTCTACATTCCTTATAATTAAGCTTCTATTGCAAGGTTACTTCCCTCTTCTATATGTGAACCCTTATATGAATTCCCCATTCCTCCCTCTCTCTTCTCATATTCAAGGGCAACTCTTATCATATTCAGTGATCTGTCATTTCTAAATAACTGTTTCAATATATCATTTTTCTATCTTGTGGTTATGTCCTCTCCTACAATTGGGGACCATTGTATATTATATATATTAACTCCAACATTAACCAATAACGTTATGATTTCCTTAATCTAATGTTTTCACAACTTGCATATATAGCATCATTCCCGTCTCCCTCCTTTCCATCTTAAAAAGATGACATGGTTTTATCTTCTAAGCATTGTCTTTGTAAATGTTCAATTCTAGCTTCTCCGGAAGACCAGCCGAAACTCTTCCAGTGTATCTTCCATGTTATTTCAAAAGTTCCACTCTTGTTGGTTAGCGATATTAATATTGACTGTGGCTGCTCGCCTTGGTTTTTTGCTTAGTCATTCAGCAGTTGTAATCCACAATCCGGTACACGGACGATCATGTTGCCTCATCCCATCAGCAATTGTAATCCAAAAGTGTAATAATAGTTGTTCAGGTTGCGGCCGCCACCTTTTATTCTTATTATAGCCCGTTACGGGTCTCTTGTATTCCGTGTTGGCTGCTCAAACCACGTCCTGATTATTTCTGTAAATTGTAGTCCCCATTATTCCACCCCGTTTCATATCTTCCTGGGCACTTGGTTCTGTTATTCAACTTCTGAAAGTTTCTTCTCGCAGTGTTTCTGCCGCTTCATTTCCAAATTTGTAATCCATTGTATTCCAGTTGTTGCTTCCATGTATGTCATTGCTACTCATCCCTGAGCCTCCGTCAGGGTCCGGAGCTGAGCCGATAATCATTCAGTTCTTATGTTTACTGTGACCCCAGAAGTTAGCTATAATCATACCAACTCAGGCTGTCGCTTTATATCACTGAGGTCATTTTATCCAAAAGATTTAACTTCCTTAAATCAACTTTTTCAGCAATGTCCATGATTTAATTCCAACATTCAACTGTTTTACTCCATGTCCTTCCCAGTCTCAGCCTGATCCGTCATTCATCTCCTTCACTCAGTATTTGTCTAATGTATTGCTGTGCTTCCAGGACCGTCTCACAAATTTTAACAGATGATTGGTAAAAGATCTTTAATTTTGCTGGGTACAACAGCGCGAATTTGATCTTGTGTTGCACTAGTTGCGAGCACGTCGGTGAAAAAGCCTTCCGCTGCGCGGCCACTGCGCTCGAATAATCTTGAAAACACAGGATTTTTTGATTGTTATAAGTCAGAGGTATTCCACCACGTATGGCCTGCATTATTGCGGTTTTATGGTTAAAGTTAAGTATTCGGCATATCACTATTCTGGGCCTCCCCGCGCTTTGTCGCATAGGGCCTATTCGATGGGCTCTCTCAATAATTAGGGGTCCCATTTCTGATTGCAGCTTTAGTTCTCTCATTAACCATTTCTCTAGGAAAGGGCGAAGTTCTTTTTCCCCTATATCCTCAGGCAGCCCAACAAAACGCAAGTTATTACGTCTAGACCTATTCTCTAGGTCTTCTATCTTTTCGGCCTGTGTTTCCACTGTTTTTAGGAGTTTACCATACCTCTGTTCCATAGTTGTAACTTGGTCTTCCAGGGCCCCCGTTCGTTGTTGAAAACCTGCCATATCCTGGGCGAGTTGCGCCATATCGCTCTGCAAACCTGCTAGTTTGGAGTCCAGTCCCTGTAATTTTTTGTCTAGAATAACTTCCAGGGCTGCTGTTACTTCTCCCACTATTTCGGCGGTCCATGCTGAGCTAACTGACAAATTCGATGGGCTCGCCGGTGCCGCCATCTTGTCTTCTCCCGCTTTTCCTTTACGAAGCGATTTAGCGGCCATTGCTACTTCGGACCTCCGATCCAAAAAGATAGGTGGATGGGTAAGCCTCGCGGGTTCTTTATTTTAAATTTTAGCCGGTTTCCGTTTTTTAATTCGAGGGTTTTAGCTTGGAATGCGAGAGAGGGCACGGAGCTAATCTTTTAGTGACCGCTCGCGTGCATCGCGTCACGTGACCTCCCAGTTTTACTGATTAAAGAAAAGAAAATTATCAGGTAAGGCATAATTTCTCCTTTCTCAGCATCAGCTGAATTGTTCTGCACAAAAGGGATATAGTGAAGCAGATCTACTGGGCAGGAGAAGATGCCCCCTGAAAGACAGCCCTTCCAAAGTCTGACCAGGCTTTGTCCAGCATGTCTAACCTGTGATACTTGATAAATGAATGAATGAAGCAATGTAGGTCACCACTCTACCGATCTCCTCAGGGGACATCAACCAGGCCTCGGTCCAAGAAGCGACCTGAGATAGAGTGCTGATGTAGGGAGGACTGAATCACTGCCTTAATCCAGCTCACAATGGAAACTTCGAGGCCACCTGACCCTTCTGAGGGTCATGGATAAGCACGAAAAGGTGGTCAGAGAGATGAAACTTCAGACATGCAGCCTGGGAAGCCTCCAATCTGTGGCCACTGAACTGCCCTCCACAATGAAAGGTCTCACTGCACCCTATGCCTGGAATAAACTTCCTGAGCCCCTACGTCTTGCCCCATCCTTGGCCACCTTTAAATCTAGACTGAAAGCCCACCTCTTTAACATTGCTTTTGACTCGTAATCACTTGTAACCACTCGCCTCCACCTACCCTCCTCTCCTCCTTCCTGTACACATTAATTGATTTGATTTGCTTACTTTATTTTTTGTCTATTAGATTTTAAGCTCTTTGAGCAGAGACTGTCTTTCTTCTATGTTTGTGCAGCGCTGCGTACGCCTTGTAGCACTATAGAAATGCTAAACAGTAGTAGTAGTAGTAGTAAGCATATCTCCTGATTCACATGGAATGGAGAAACCACCTTTGGCAGAAAGGAGGAAGCTGTCCACAAGGACAAGGAAGCCTCCAAAAAAGACTAATAAGGATCCCGATACGAAGGATCTTGGAGCTCTGTGACCCTCCGAGCTAAAGTTATGGCCACCAAAAACACTGCTTTAAGGGTGAGGTCCTTAACAGAGGTTGAATAAAAGGGCTCAAACAGAGCCTCAGACAGTCCCCACAGCACCAGATTGAGGTCCCACAATGGAAAGGAAGACCAAAGTAGAGGATGCATATGCGCCATTCCCTTCAGAAACTGTGTTACCTCTCTATGCAAGGCAAGAGAGATGCCATTCACTTTTCCCAGAAAACTGGAGAGCACCACTACCTGAACCTTCAGGGAACTCAAGGCCAATCCTTGGTTCAGGCCTCGCTGCAAGAACCCCAAAATATGGGAACCTGAGCCCTCCAAGGCAAAAAAGCATGTTCCCCACACCAGAACTCAAAAACACACCAGACCCTGACATAGACTAGGAATGTAGGGGATTTTTGAGAACAAAGCAGAGTAGAAATCACCGCAGGAGAGTACCCCTGCCTCTCCAAGCACCTCCTTTTGGGATCTGGGTCCTCCATTGCTACCGGTCCCTGCCAAAGGAGACTCCAACCCCTTGGCAGAGGAAGCAGGTCCTTCACGAGAAGACGCCTGAGGTCTGCATACCAAAGTCTGCAGGGCCAATCGGGAGCCACCAGCAAGACCAGATAAGCAAAACATGCAATCCTGCGCAAAGATACCCTATAAAGGGCCACGAAGAGAAGACATAAAGGGGCTCCATCTCTGGCTAAAGTTGTTCCAGGGCATCGATCCCCTGGGAGGCTAGATTCCTCCACCAACTGAAGAAGTGATCTGCCTTAGTGTTGGCCCGTGTCGCCATCAAGCTGAAGAGTGGGGGTCCCACCATCCAGAATGATCTGAAAGGCTTAATGCTCCAGCTCCCATTCCACTGGATCCAGAAGAGAGCGGCTGAGAAAGTCCACTTGCATATTGTCCTTGCCTGCAATGTGAACCACTGAATGGGTGTTTTCCCTTGGTATTGCAGCCTGCTCACTTAATTACCACAGACTGCTCAAAGAATGAAATAATGCAGATTCTTTTGGATTCGTATTGGGTAAATGAAACTCTTTATTTAAATGGAGAGTGTATAAATCATTATTGCTTCAGTCTATACAATAATTAAGAAACATACACGCTGACTGAGTCAAATTAGGAGCTATACACACTAATTAAACCATCTAACTAAAAGAAAGCTATAAAACAAGTATATAAATATATAATGGTTAGCACATATACAAGATTAGTTGTATAAACAATTATTACATCACTGGTCTCTACTTAGACCAGGAAAAGAAGCAAACACATTGATTAACTGTGTAAGCAATCATTACATCACTGGTCTCTACATCTAAGTCATGCAAAGAATTCTTTAGACCAGGAAAGGAGCAAACACGATGATTATAAACAATCATTACATCACTGGTCTTTGCATTTATTAGATCAGGGAAAGAAACAATACATTATATACACACAATCATCACTGGTCAGGAATTTCAGGCTCTTATCATCAGCTAGGGAAGCCAGGTCCAGCGAGAGCTTGAAGTCTGAACACAGGAATGGATCCATTGATCTCTACTTCTGCAAAGTACGTCTGCTTGCAGATGACCTCAAAGCTCTCGCCGCAGCATGACCTCCACTATAGAGAATTCAGAGCAGAGGAAAATTACCAGAATGAACAGGAAGATGCAGTCACATGCTCTCGGTTTTAGACAACAAAAAACACTGGCCAAGTGGTTTTCCTCCTGAACCTCAAGCACATCCTGCATCCCCCCCCCCCCCCCCCCCCCCCCCCCCGCACAAGCTGGCTTCAAGAACATTCCAGTCTGTTGTTTTTGTATTTACAAGAAAAGTTACTTTTGGTCAAAGGCAAGACTTCAGAGTTCATTATCGGACAAAAGCAGAATTGAGAAGCGATCCTTTAAGGTAACACTTAAACAATCATGTTTAAACAGAATTACTTCTAATACAGACCCTGAGTGCACTAGTCATTCAAGACAGAGTTGAAAAACAATCTTTAAAATTCACTTCCATTACAATGGGTCCTTGATTTTCAACGCTGCCTGAACAACAGTCCATACATGTCATAACTCTACATCAGGTAAAACAAGGAAAAGAAAGTAACAAGACAGATTATACAAATGGATAATATACTGAGCACTAATTTCAACAAACATACTAAAATTACCAGGAAATATAATTTCTGAGCAAATAGTAATAATGCTGCCCACTAATAATCAACCAAAATTCAGTATTACAAATAATACACACTAAACTACACAATTTGCCCATAACAAAAGAGGTCAGTGCACAAGACAATATTTGAAATTATTAATCAGGTTGTGGAAGGAATTCACCGGTAAAATTCACCTCCACAAGTATTCAGAGCTAGTCATCTTGAGCCTTATTCTGTTGTACAAGGGCAAATAAATGTTACAACATGCAAGTAGTAATATGCTATACTAATTTCTACTTGTAAACTATCTGAGTATGATAAACTATTTGAGTATGATAACCTATCTGAGGGCAAGATGCACTAAATTAAATGAGCCTTTAACGAACATTTAACGAGCCTTTAACGAACAAGTAGATTACCCTGGCATGCACTAAAGCCCAATTTCTGACGACGGTAGCAGCAAACGAAAACGGAATGCAGATGAGCAAATTGTGTAGAAACCCTATTGAAATGAGATGCACTAAGGTTTTCCGGGAAAGCTAACGAGAGGTCTGTGCCTCTCGTTGGGGCTGCCCAGCTTCCAAAACTTAAATGTAAAAAAAAAAAATCGGGAGGGGGCAAAAACGCTTGTCAGGAACGTCCTCCCTCCCTCTCTTTCTCCTCCTTTCTTTGAAAAGACAGCTCCCGCCATCCTCTGCTCCCGTGCCCCAACTCCGCTGCCCCCCCTGAGGTCGTCACTGCCGCTCCCCCTTCCACCGGGCCCTCCTCTGTCTGATACCGGGCCCTCACAGCGCCTCTCACCTCTGTGTGAAGGCGCTGCATGGGCAAGAACAGCTGATCGCCTACGTAGGTTACTTACGTCAGACGAGGGCGGGCCCAGGAGGAAAGGAGGGATGTCCGAAGAGGCGATCAGCTGTTCTTGCCCGTGCAGCACCTTCACAAAGAGGTGAGAGGCGCTGTGAGGGCCCGGTATCAGACGGAGGGGGGCCCAGTGGAGGGGGGGGGAGCTACGATGATGACCTCAGGGGGGACGGCGAGGGTGGGGCATAGAGGCGGAGGATGGTGGGAGGCAGAGCTGTCATTTCAAAGAAAGGAGGAGAAAGAGAGGGAGGGGGGCCGGGGCTGCCTAAAGTTATGATTTTAATGCAGGGGGAGCGAGGAGCAGCAGCGACCTCGGGCGGGGGGTAGGGGGGCAAAGGACGTGTTTGTTTGTTTTTCTGATGTCCTTGGCATGCGCAGAGCAGCCAGCATAATGCTTGGCTGCTCTGCGCATGCTCTATGGGCCGATTTTCCGACGGTTTTACGAAGGGTTAGAGAATGCAAGTGAGCTGCAACGAGCAGCTCATTTGCATTCCCATTCCTTCGTGCATAGCCGTTCCGTACCGATTCATTATGGAATTCGGTACGGAACGGCTCTAATGAGGACTTTGGTGCATCCTCCTCTGAGTATAATTAAAAAAAACTCTATCATATTGCAAAATAATAAGCTGATTAATGTCAGTTCTAATACATTTTGGTAGCAAAAGATGGAGTTTTTCCTCCCTCTGTGATTAGGATCTGCCCTCTCTAACTAACATTAATTACCTTTGGGCACAGAACTGTACTTTTATTTCAAGCAGTTCTTTCTTTCACTTTTGCCATTACTCTGGGAGAAGTGCCAAATTTAGCTTGGTTATCACTTCAGCCCTGGATCTTCAGAGCACAGCGGCAGTTCACATACTGTGTTAGGGGAAAAAAAAAACAAAAGTCATTTTATGTCCCTTGGCATATTAGTTCAGGGAACTTACTATCCTTGTACAGAGCAGTGGGTTTCTTTTCGGGTCCAGTTGTCCTTGTGAATACCAACAAGTGGTTTTTTGGGTTTGCCCTCATTCAGGTACTATAATTTTAGCTGACAATTACTTTTTTTTAGAGGTTTTGCAGTGATCAACCTGCAAGGGTTTTTTTTTGTTGTTGTCCAGTGTAAAGATTCACTGAGGGGTTGTCCGGTTTTAACTTTAACCGAGCGTTTTTTTGTCCGGTCTAAAAGAGTGACCGAGTGTTTTGGCGGTGTAGAGATTCGCCAAGGGTTTGGTCCAGTCTAGAGTTGACTGAGGGTATTTCCAGTTAAGAGTTAACTGAGAGTTTGTCCGGTCTAGAGTGCCAAGGGTCCGGTTCAAGGAGAACTGCGTTTTTTTATGATACAGGTATTCTTTAGCGACTGCGTCTTTAGTGTCCTGTAATGGCTCCTGCTGCGAGAGGTTATAATTGATGGACGCATTAATTAATAACTCAGGTTTGGACCGCGTGGTCTGCTAAGTACCTTGACTCATACATATACATATTGAAGTTTTTGTTTGAGTAGATATTGAAGTTTTTTTATTTTTGTCCGGTTCAGCTTCTTGGTCCCCTCCTCTTTTCTATCTACACTTCTTCCCTTGGTTCATTAATCTCATCCCATGGCTTTTCCTACCATCTCTATGCTGATGACTCCCAAATCTACCTTTCTACCCCTGATATCTCACCTTGCATCCAAACCAAAGTTTCAGCGTGCTTGTCTGACATTGCTGTCTGGATGTCTCAACGCCACCTGAAATTAAATATGACCAAAACCGAGCTTCTCATTTTCCCCCCCAAACCCACCTCCCCGCTCCCCCCGTTTTCTATTTTTGTTGATGGCTCTCTCATTCTCCCTGTCTCCTCAGCTCGAAACCTTGGGGTCATCTTTGACTCTTCTCTCTCCTTCTCTGCTCATATCTAGTAGATTGCCAAGACCTGTCGTTTCTTTCTTTACAACATCCGTACAATCCGCCCCTTTCTTTCCGAGCACTCTACCAAAACCTCATCCACACCCTTGTCACCTCTCGTTTAGACTACTGCAATCTGCTTCTTGCTGGCCTCCCACTTAGTCACCTTTCCCCTCTCCAGTCGGTTAAATAGTTTATATAGGAGTCCTGGTGGAAAGGCTGGGTTGCCACATAGCGTCAAAAAGGGGGTCACTCTGTGGGAGCAATGATGTAGTTTACATATCCATTTCCAGGTCTTTTGGACAGTTGGCAAGATATGGGAAACTCTGCTGCCCGTCTCATCTTCCGCCAGGGTCGCTTTACTCATACTACCCCTCTCCTCGACCCTTCACTGGCTCCCTATCCGTTTTCGCATCCTGTTCAAACTTCTTCTACTAACCTATAAATGTACTCATTCTGCTGCTCCCCAGTATCTCTCCACACTCGTCCTTCCCTACACCCCTTCCCGTGCACTCCGCTCCATGGATAAATCCTTCTTATCTGTTCCCTTCTCCACTACTGCCAACTCCAGACTTCGCGCCTTCTGTCTCGCTGCACCCTACGCCTGGAATAAACTTCCTGAGCCCCTACGTCTTGCCCCATCCTTGGCCACCTTTATATCTAGACTGAAAGCCCACCTCTTTAACATTGCTTTTGACTCGTAACCACTCGCCTCCACCTACCCTCCTCTCTTCCTTCCCGTTCACATTAATTGATTTGATTTGCTTACTTTATTTATTTTTTGTCTATTAGATTGTAAGCTCTTTGAGCAGGGACTGTCTTTCTTCTATGTTTGTGCAGCGCTGCGTATGCCTTGTAGCGCTATAGAAATGCTAAATAGTAGTAGTAGTAGTAGTAGCTAAAATTGTACCCTTATGAAATTGCCATAGGCAACCCTTGCTTTTTACTTAGACTTATCCACAGGTTTCCTTCCCTTTTGTGAAGTATCCTTGCACACTGGAAAGTTCTGAAGACAGGTAAGTATAAAATTCACTTCATTTTTGTTGGAATCAATTTCTAATGCAGATTTAGTTAGTCTATTAAACCCCTTTCACACTGTAATAAAGTTAAGCACATAATTACACAACACCAGTTAAACCACCCTTTGTGCCATATACTTTTCTGACCATGACCAAGCCCGTAGACACAATTCTAAAGTTCTTCCAGAATGAAAAAAGGCTCTCACCCGTATCTGTAAGAAATGGTTCAAAGTTTGGAATGCCAAAGATAAGACCCTTGATTGGCCCGTGTCCAGCTTTTTTGAACCTGCCAAATTACGTGGTTTAATTACTTACAACGACTCCCATAAGACAAGGAAGTCCAGAGATTGACATCTCAATGCCATAAACAAATTTATTCTTATTGGGGAGCAAGAAGGTAATTCTAATCCTCTGCTCAACTCCCAAAGCCCAGCACATCCACCTTTGGATGACACTGCACCCATGGCTGTACCTTCATATGAGGGGACTCCGCCTGCATATGAGCCAGGTTTTTCCAACAAACTTTTAAATTGTGGCATTGCCGGTTATACGCCCATACCACCCCACCTTCTGAATCCCACACCTCCACTTCCCCCCACCCATCCCATCACTCTGGACAAGCCTACATCGGTACAGATCTCCGGTACGGTAGATCTGTCACCTGTCCCTGTTCCTTCCGGTCCAGGACCCATGATTCCAGGTGCTGTTGCCCCTGCCATCCCCCAGCCCACTGATCCAGGTGCTGCCATTCCTGCCATTCCTTCAACCATTGTTCCAGGTGCAGCCACCACGGTTGCAGGTGCTGCTATCCCTATTATCCTTCAACCTGTCATCTCAGGTGCTGTTATACTACTACTACTACTATTTAGCATTTCTATATCTGTTCCTCCTCCCGTTCTTCCTCAACCTGTACCCCTGCCAAGTGTCCCTACTACTGCAATCCCTTCTAGCTCTGGACCAGGATCCCTGGCCAGACTTGCCCTTCAATGCCAAAATCTGTAACCTTTAATCAGCCATCGAAATCAGTGAAACCACCGTTACTCCCCATCCCTTCAGGTAATGCTTATCAGGCTCTCAGAATTTTAGGTCATTATGCTAACACGTGCCGCAAAAATCCACAGTCCTTTCATAAGCATGCCCAGCATAATACTCCCCCTTTCCAGCAATCGTTCCCCTTGTGGAACTCGGACCAACGCCATTCTCAATAACTAGGCGTGGACCGTACCTGAGCAAATTATTTGGACCCTATAATCACTTTGCTCAACTGTATAATTTGAAGAATAATGCTTAAGCTATTAGATTAAAGATTAGAAAATTCTCCTTTCTGTGCTATTTCTGACTTAATTCTAAATAGTGGTTACCTCCTACACTGTCTTGTATTATTGTCTTAACCATGTGTGTTTTTTTTAACATCTTATACTAACATGCCTTGGTCTCATGACGTAGGAATAAAATGGTCCCAGTTCATCAGGCTCTTCAACTCCTGAATTCCCTGTAATAGATTTGTTTTTAGCTAAATTTTTAAATATATTGTGCAAGTTATTCTTTTTAAAATGAACAGGATTGGTCTTGTGTCCTTGCTCTAATTAATCATAACAGCGAGCTATATCTCTCTTTCTACAGACCTGGCTGGTTGCCCAGATTTCAAGGTAGCTCTGTGGCTCCATCCCTGCTTTTCTGTTTAAAATGTAGGGAGACCAGATTTGCTTTCCTTTGCTTTTATGTTTTACTAGTAAAAAAGGCCCGTTTCCGAAACAAATGAAACGGGCGCTAGCATGTAGTTTTTTTTTTCTCCTGTAGTTTTTCCTTTGATGCGAAAAGCACTGTATGAAGCGGCGCTGTCTTTTCCCGGGGTGATTGAGGTCGGGGAATCCTTGAGGTGGGTTAGGGGTTGCCTTATGCTGGGGATGTTTTTTGTTGGTTGGCAGGAGAGCTGCACTGTCTGGGGCCGTCGGTTTTAATAGTATTTTTGGTCCTTGTGGCAAGCAGCGGCGTCTTGTTTTGGGTGGTGTGGTTTGCGGAAGGGAGAGTACGCCACTCTTTCGGTTCGTTATAGGGCAGCAGCATAGGAACGATGCAGGAGGAATGCAGGACGAATGCGCAGCGGGAAGCAGCGTGGTGTGCGCATCCTCGAGGTGGGTGACGGGTTTTTTGAGGCGGGGGATGGTTTTGCACGTCCTGGGTTGCTTGGTTCGTGAGAAGGTGAAGGGGGGGGGGGAGGAATTCCAGTTATGTGCACTGCGTGATAAGGGTTTTTTTTTCTTTGTTGCCTCCGGTTTTGTATATTGAAGGAGTTAGCAGTTTTGTATATTCAAGCAGTTTGCCAGCCAGTCTGTACCGAATCCTAGGCTGGGGAGGAGTAGGGAAACACGCTCCGCGTGTTTCCCTACTCCTCCCCCCGCCGGGGTCAGTCTGTGATGCAGGCTAGGTCGGGTTTAATTTTTGCAGGTGGCGGCGCACATTGCAGATGGCGAGGGGCACGCTGTACTCCTGTTTCCCCGGGTCCAACAACAATATTTGTGTACATACCCAGTGCTGGGATATTCTCTTTTTCCAGCGGCGTTCGTCTGCTCTCTGTGCTGCTCAGACAATGAGGCATTCTACAGCTGAATGCTCCTCCCTTCTTCTGTTTTTTTCTTCTGATAGGTGAGTTCTATGTCGCATTCCGTTGCCTGGTAACAGTTCTGCTTTGTTAGTGGGCAAGCCCCTTCTGATAGGTCCCTTCTGATAGGTCCGTGTTATGTCGGATGGCTTCACCACCATGAAACCATGAACCCTTTATCGTGTGCTGTGACTTCAGAATCTTTGTCCTCAGAATGTTCACGGTGCGTTTTATTATATTAGATTAGGCAGTATATAAGAATTACTGGCAACATGTTTGATTAAAACAAGAGAAAAGTTCCTCTAATGTCAGGCCTATACTAATTTTACAGATATGCAGATACCTGTCAAAGTTAAAAGGTACCTGCTTGTCTGCGTGGATGCTTTCTAATCAAATTTAAAACAAAATAATAATAATGAATAGAAGCTTATCCTTGCATCAGAGAAAGTGCCATGACCATGACTTTCTCTCTGTCAAGAGATTATTCCCATATTTGGTATTCCCTGCAGAATTACTATAGACAATGGTTTTAGTTTTTGATGAGTTCCTCAAGTCCTTTATTCCTGCATTGGGCATTTCACACCACACTGCTTGTATTTACAAACCTACTAGCAATGCCCTAATTGAGCACTACAATGGACCTTTAAAAACTAAATTGAGACAACTTATATTAAATGGAATTAAAAATTGGCTCGATGCTCTACCACTGGCCTTGTTAGCTCTTCAAGCCACCCCATCAGTTTAAAAAAAAACCTGTCTCCTTTTTAGATCTGTCCAGGCCACAATATGCACCTTCTTAAAGCTAATCCTAATAACCACCTGCCTGACCAATATTCTGTATATTAGGATGTATTACCCAATATCATTACTTTTTCTGTCTTTGATTTTCACAGGAAATCTCAGTCAGAAGAGGGGAGGGTAATGATAGCCCTTCCCCTGTCACCGGTCATCCAAAAGCTCTCAAAGTTGGAGATTTGATTCACCGGAAGTACTACATCCCTGTTTACATAGGACCCTTCCAAATTAGTCAAGTTGCAAGACCACACTTCCTGGGTCCACCTAAAGGACATCCGCATCTGCAAGGCTCCTGATTCAGTCCCTTTCAAGCCACTTGATGATTCCAGATCCATCACCACAAATAAACTAGTCACCCCCACCAGTTCCACAGGTGCCATCCCTGCAGCCGCCGCCACCACTACTGATTCACCTGGTTCCTGTACCTGAGGTGCGCATCCCCTACTTACAAGCCAGGATTCTGCATATACTTGATTTGGTTGAGGACTTAATTACTCTTGAAGCCCCTGATATTGAACATCTTCACCACCTTTACCATGACCTCTTTGATTTATAGTCTTTTTGACTACCATTTTATGCTGATGGACTAAAACTTTCTGTCCTATAACAACTACAGATATTACCTTACAGGAAGAAACCACCTCACCTGAACGGAACATTGCCCATCAAAGCAAGCCCACCGCTGTACTTGCCATCTTTCCAGTGGAACCGGGTGACACAAGTCCAACTACCCACAAGAGGACACTTTACTCTGTACTCCAAAAACTGTGTTGGGACTTGTTGTGCCTATATTATTTGTGACTAATCTATTATACATTTGTAAAGACTCACAGGTTTCTTCAGTATACATAGTAATAATCACAAGAATCTACCCTAGGTATGCCAACAGTTAATTCTATTATTCCTGGCATAACACCTGCCCGGCTATCAAATGGCTGAAGCTCACTTTAATGAGCCTCTGAACGGTACCTGTCCCACTCACCCCCTAGATTGGGATCCTGGAATGGACGATGATCCTACCTGGGGCCCTTTAACTAGATTTGATATCCTGTGTTACCCTTTATTTGATACATGGGCTACTGGATTTAGTTGGTCCGAGTATGATGACTTTGAAATTTTTCAGGGATATGGACAAGTTAGAGTTCGACAGACCACACATCCAATCAGACCCTCCACCAGAGAACCTGTATCTTTTTGGTATTTCACCTATAGCATTGGTCAAACTGGGTGGCATCCTTGGTTCTTTGTCCGGAAAATTGGAAATAGATATGTTGACATTTATAAACTTTACTCCGCATACAGTTTAACAGGTGCCGTACCTCTATTATCACTATAAATGCTATAGGAGTGTCAAGAGGGGTACTTGATTAATTTAAAACCAGAAATCATTGTTATACTTACATTCCCAGTGATAATGACACTGATGATTCTGTTATAAAGGCATTACAAGACCTTTTTGCCTTAACCTACAAAATTAACTACTAAATCAGGTGTTGATACTGTTGCATTATTCTATATGTTCGAGGGTTTGTCTTAAGCCTCCTTGTTACTACTCTCAGTACAAGACACACTACATTTCCACCATAAAAATCTGTGTAGGACCACTGCTATTTATTTTACTTATTTTATTCTTATTGCCTGTAACGCAAGTGTACCTCTTTTATTAAGGAAGATATTTATTCTGCTTATGCTGTTTAACTGAACTATCATATGTTTCTTTTCACTTTGTTACATCTTGCCAATTTATATAGACAGGTTTAGATTGTTTTCCCTCCATTTTTAGACTGTTGTACCTTTTATCACTGGACCTCAAATAGTAACTAAGCAGACTGTTTTCTACTGTTGATGATTTCTCAATCATCAAGAGGGGAGGTAATGATAACCTTGCCTCTGCCTCCAGTTGTCCAAAAGCTCCCACAGTTGGAGCCTTGATGCACTGGAAGTATTACACCAGCCACCCTCACCAGTCCAATGATTGCCACTCCTCCTAAACCATTAGCCACCACTTCCTGACCTGATACCTATGTCAGAATGGTGTATTCCAAATTTAAACAAAGAGAAACAAACAGCTGCCCTGTTAAACTATTTTCCTTTTCAGATGGTCAGTTTGTAATGAGCTAAGTTATGTGAAATGTTCAGCATGTATAGAAAAGATATTCAAGTTAGCTAGAAGGAATAAGAAATGTGAAAGTTTTTTTAACAGGATTGTATAAGGATTGTATAGTTTCAGAATAGTGACCCCTACAGTTGTGTTATCGTGACAGGATATTTTGAACTGTGCAAAGAATGACATCTGCAGAAAGCCCTTAAATTAATGACATGTCACTAATGAAGTGGTCAACTATTGGATGGACTGTTCAAGTAATTGGAAACCACGAGAAGCTCTTCAGTAGAAGTCTCCTAGATGTCTTCCATGCGAATCCCCTGCCTGCCTGAGTGGGCCTGCCCGAGTGAATCCTTCAACAGTATACAGACTGCTGTTTCACCATACCTGAACCACCTACAATGAACTTTTAAGTGACTTTGAATTCCCTGATTTCTAGCTGTTTACATTTTAAAACTACACATTGTGGATTCTTTTCCAAAAGATTTTATTCTTGTTACTGAATTATCCCTTTATATCGTAAGCTGTTTTAGGCATTGCGAATGTTATACAAATGTTCACCATGCTAGGGAAAACTTTTATACTGCTGTATAACATCCTGTATCAAAAGTTTAGTACAACAGTTAATTGTAACTGCTTTACATAAGAGAACCTACAGGCCCCTATGTCCTGTATGAACACCCTATAGCTGATACCAAGCTTATTGGCTGCAACAAAAGATGTTCCTATATATTTTCCAAAAACACTATAACTCAACAGTGCCTTCATATACGATCTAGATCTATTACACTCAGAATTTTGCCATTATCTTGCTCATAATTGCAAAACTATTATCTTGCCCATAATTATAAGACTACTGCAGGTTAAGCAGCAGGCCCTTCATATATAATGTAGGCCTATGACACCCATAGCTTAGCCTTTACAATACTTGTAATTATAATGCTCCTGAGTTTGCAGTAGTTATTCATTATTTGGCCAATATTAATCCTTTTTAAATGCTAAAATGAAATATTTGTTCCCTATTAACACCAGTTTCAGCTATATTTATAAAATCAAAGCTGATCATTAGTCAAACTTTGATTGAAAATTTTCTTTCCCCCGCCTTCCAACATCTGCTTTGTAATCATGATATATTAATTAATTGATTGCAATCATATACACTCAACCTTATTGATTCCATTGTATGGTACCTAGACTTAATTGACTTTACATATTTCCAAGTCTAACTCCGCCCTAGAGGGGTAGATCTAGGATAGTTAGACCCCTAGGGTTGGTTATGATAAAAGGGGAAACCTAACGCTGCATTTCATCCAGCATATAATTATATATCCACATACTGACTCTTGCTATGGCCTTGTCTCACTATGACAGAGCACCCCTGTCACCTCATCCCTATGCATCTCCCCACAGGACTCTAAGAGCCCTCTGGAAAGGACGGCCACACCCATACTAGTAGTCATTTGTGCCAGCCCCCCCCCCCCCTCCCCGGGGGGCCTGGCAAGAGGGAATGAAGGGTTATGCTAGCCCTTGCTCTCAGTAAAATACAGGCCAATAGCTCATAATAAGGGCTAGGCTTCTTAAAATCAAAATCATCTCTGATACAACAGAGAGCTAGCTTGTAGAAAACAGAGATCACCTTTGACACAGTTACATTTTACTGTAGCAAATCTAAAGTAAGTGCTCAGAGAGCTGACAGAGGGTGGAGGGAATCTACTCTGTAGATTATGAGGAGACTGGCACCTACAAGACATCATGAGCAAAAGTTGCTATGGTTGAGTAGAGATAGTACTGGGTCAGCTGCACCCCGGGTGAGAACATCCAAAGGAGGGGGCTAGGGGAGAGTTTGGGGAACATGCAAAGTCATCTAATAAGATGCGCTCTGAGCATATCTTGTTTATACTTAGAGCTTGATAGTATGTGAAGTCATTTTCATCAAACTGATAAGGGCCAAGAACCCTGGTGACAAAGCTGGGGTCCATTGAAATGAATAGGGTGAAAATAGTATAAAAGTAGGAGTCAGAAGGGTATTAGATCAGAAGAAGAGAGCAGAAGTCTTCAGAAGGCTGGAGAGAGAGACGTGTCGTGGACTGCTGTTCAAACCATACAAATACCTGATTTGCCTGTACTGCTATTGGTAAGATTGAAATAAACTATCTTCTTATATCCCAGCGAGTCCTTCTGATTATGGAGTTCGTTAATTCCTGGACTGTGTAAGAGCAGTCTGGGGGAGTATGAGATCAGAATAGGTGGTGGGAACACGCAAATTAAATACAGTTTCAGCATCAATAGCATTTATTATCTCTACACCTGTACCACAAGCTCCTAACAAGATCTCATACTAAACTCATTTTACTCTACAATTAAGGCAATTAAGAGTACCACAGTTTTTACACAGGTCTTCATAGGTATAGTGTTCACACAAGAAGAATATAAACATTTGCTAATGGTGTAAATGTCAACAATGTCCACATTTCTGGGTCAACAATGCTGTATTGACTGTCTCTGACTTGTGCAAGTCATATTAAACTCATTCATGTGACAGGACTTCTTTCCATATTTGAGTGTTGTTGACAGTTGCCACAGAACTCGTCTAGTTAGCCGAATATGTGTCTTGTTGTCAGATTTCACTCTGATTCTTCCACTGCCACCTCAGCTTGCCTTGTCTTTCGGTGGTAAGATGTAGTTGTCCACCTGGGGTAATGGCAATACCCAAAGACACCATAAGAAAGAGAATTATATTACAAGGATCTATAAATGAAACATATTAACAGATTAATTACTCTCTAAAATAACATTTATTCGCTGGGACATAAGTCCATTTTGCCCACTCAGATCGGAGGATCAGGATAATGATCCCCCTATTTTACGTATTTGTTGTTTCAACAGACCATTCATTCATTCAATTGACCCAATTAGCCTTCAAAAATGGGAACCATTGGAAGATTCAAGATGGCCGCTTAGAGCGAACACGTAGAAGCGGAGTTCTCGGCAAGCAATTACATATCTAAAATAATTAGCTACTGCTGTGCACACATATTTACATCCTTGCAAATTGGGTAAAAGTTCTGTATAATCCATCTACCAAATTTGTTCAGGTAATTTTCCCCTTGTTAATTACCCCTCAGACATGTGGGGAACAGATCGCCTAGTCTGGTATTAACAGGCCAGACATTCAACAATAACAATTTTAATAACATCCATAATTAAACTAATATCATCAGGGCCATGCCTAGGGTCTCTGGCGCCCCCCTGCAGACTATCAGTTGGCGCCCCCCCCCCCCGTGAAAATGATCACGCCCCCCCCCATGAAAATGATCGCTCACCACTTGCCACACTGAAAGGAATTGTCAGCAATATTCTTAGAAACAAATTGCTATACATTGCAAAATAAGATAGCAGATGTAAATTCTCAAAGTGGACATATTCCAAATGCTAAAATGAAAATAAAATAATTTTTTTCTACCTTTGTTGTCTGGTGACTTTCTTTTTCCGATCATGCTGGCCCAGTATCTGAGTCTGCTGCTATCTGTCCTCTTAACTCCATTTCCAGGGCTTCCTTTCCATTTATTTCTTTACTTTTCTCCTTTCTTCTTCATTTCTTGCTCTATATCCATTTCCAGCAATTTCTCCTCTCTCCCTGGGTCCTGCCCTCCCATCCATGTCCATTCTTGTCCCTCTCTGCCCTTCCCTCCTCCATCCATAGCCAGCAAGCCTCCTCTCTCCCCTCCCCTCCATTTCCAGCAATTTGTCCTCTCCCTGGGCCCCCAATGTCCATCCTTGGCCCTCTCTGCCCTTCCCTCCTCCATCCATAGCCAGCAAGCCTCCTCTCTCCCCTCCCCTCCATTTCCAGCAATTTGTCCTCTCCCTGGGCCCCCATGTCCATCCTTGTCCCTCTCTGCCCTTCCCTCCTCCATCCATAGCCAGCAATCCTTGCCTCCTCTATCCCCTCCCCTCCATTTCCAGCAATTTGTCCTCTCCCTGGGCCCCCATGTCCATCCTTGTCCCTCTCTGCCCTTCCCTCCTCCATCCATAGCCAGCAATCCTCTCTCCCCTCCCCTTCCCTTCCAGCAATTTGTCCTCTCCCTGGGCCCTGCCCTCCCATCCATGCCTCTCTGCCCTTCCCTCCGCACCCTGGGGCCTTTAAATCTTTTACTTCCGGTCGCAGCAGCGTCAGTGAAAGCGGAGCGCTGCCGACGTCTCCCTTCCCTTTGCGCTCTTGGTTCCCTCAGTGTCCGCCTTCTTCTGACGTCAGAAGAAGGCGGGACACTGAGGGAACCAACGAGTGCAAGGGAAGGGAGACGTCGGCAGCAGTGGCGTAGCTAGGGTAGTTGACACCCGGGGCCGGTCATTGTTTAACACCCCCCCCCCCCCCAAATCCAGTACTAGGCATACCGAGAATACAAAACACTCACGACCTATAGAGCAATTTTACCATACCATAAGCAGTCGTTTCTACGAGTCACACAAGGAAAAGGAAAGCATCTTAAACACTACAGTGAGCACTAGAACATCAATTCACCTATTGTAAAACGAAACCAGACAGAATAGTACAAATCGTAGATCCTGCACAGTCAATGCCAACTGAAAGCCATGTCTTTTTCAAACACAGATACACCCTAATCCACTATAGGATAAGTAATCATAAACTTTCTATTTAGACAAAAATTAAACTGAACCCCCGATGCCAGACTCTGCATACAATGCAACACCACAGAAACAGAAAATGTCCCCTAGTACTGTGCAAAATATAAAGACAGCAGATGTAAATTTGAAAAAACTAACAAATACCAATCACCACTTTACAAATTAACAAATAGAAATAAAACATATACAGAAAATAAAATAATACCATTTTATTGGACTAATACATTTAGCTTCCAGAGGCCAAAATCTCCTTCCTCAGGTCAATACAGTATAGTGCTGTTACAGTATCCTATCCTGATCTGAGGAAGGGGGTTTTGTTCTCTGAAAGTTAAGTCAAAATGTATTAAAATTAGTCCAATAAAAAGATTACCTTATTTACATGTTCTATTTATAAACATTTATTAACACAGCTAAAATACTATATCCTAAAGCAAAATAATAAAAATATATATTTACAGTTTGTTGTCTTTGGTTTCTGCTTTCCTTATCTTCTTTTCACCGTCTTCCTTCCATCCAGCATCTGTCTTCGCTCTCTCTCTGCTCTCCAGTGTCTGCCCTCTCTAATGTTCCTTCCATCCACATCTGCCCTCTATTTCTGCTCCTTCCATCCACCATCTGTCCCAGTCTGCCATCTCTCTCTCCCCCTTCCATCCACCATCTGCCCTCTCTCTCTCCTTTCCCTCTAGCATTTGCCCTCTATCTCTGCCCCCTTCCATCCACTGTCTGCTCTTTCACTCCCTTCTATCCACTGTCTGCCCTTTCTCTCTGCTCCTTCGATTCACCATTTGGCCTCTCTCTTTCCCCCTCCCATCCATTCAGGGTCTGCCCTCCCTCTCACTCCCCATTCCATCCAGGATCTATCCCCCCTCTTCTCACTGCCCCCTCTTTTCGGCTCCCAGTTCCCACCTGCGGCTGCCCCTAGTTCCAGGTCCATTGATTCTCCCATCCACCCCTGCCCCTGGCATGACCCCATTCTCCCTCCTGCTCACTTTTCAGACCCCAGTTCCAGCTCCATGCCCCTTCTCCCATCTGTCTCCCACCCAGTCCCTTCTGCCCATCTGAGTCCCCCTCACCCCATCTGTCTCCCTCCCAGTCCCTTCTGCTATCCAAGTGCCCCCCACCCTCACCCCATCTGTCTCCCACCCAGTCCCTTCTGCCCATCCGAGTCCCCCTCACCCCATCTGGCTCCCACCCAGTCCCTTCTGCTATCCAAGTGCCCCCCACCCTCACCCCATCTGTCTCCCACCCAGTCCCTTCTGCCCATCCGAGTCCCCCTCACCCCATCTGTCTCCCACCCAGTCCCTTCTGCCCATCCGAGTCCCACTCACCCCATCTGCCTCCCAACCAGTCCCTTCTGCTATCCAAGTGCCCCCCACCCTCACCCCATCTGTCTCCCACCCAGTCCCTTCTGCCCATCCGAGTCCCCCTCACCCCATCTGTCTCCCACCCAGTCCCTTCTGCCCATCCGAGTCCCCCTCACCCCATCTGCCTCCCACCCAGTCCCTTCTGCTATCCAAGTGCCCCCCACCCTCACCCCATCTGTCTCCCACCCAGTCCCTTCTGCCCATCCGAGTCCCCCTCACCCCATCTGTCTCCCACCCAGTCCCTTCTGCCCATCCAAGTCCCCCTCACCCCATCTGCCTCCCACCCAGTCCCTTCTGCTATCCAAGTGCCCCCCACCCTCACCCCATCTGTCTCCCACCCAGTCCCTTCTGCCCATCCGAGTCCCCCTCACCCCATCTGTCTCCCACCCAGTCCCTTCTGCTATCCAAGTGCCCCCCACCCTCACCCCATCTGTCTCCCACCCAGTCCCTTCTGCCCATCCGAGTCCCCCTCACCCCATCTGTCTCCCACCCAGTCCCTTCTGCTATCCGAGTCCTCCCCCACCTTCACGGTCACCCCATCTGTCCCCCACCCTCACCCTGCCTCGTCTTCTCCCTGCCACCCGTCTTTAAAAAGAAATTGTTTGCCGACGCGATAGCGAGCGCAGCACCTCGTGTGGAAGTAAAAGAAGCGAATCCGATCATCTCATTGGGCCTTCCTGCACTGTCCCGCCCTAGAGGAAATAGGAAGTTGCGTCAGAGGAGGGCGGGACAGTGAGGGAAGGGCCAATGAGATGATCGGATCCGCTTCCTTTACTTCCACACGAGGTGCTGCGCTCACTATCACGTCGGCAAATAAATTTAAAGGGCTGGTGCGGGGGGGGGGGGGGTGCCAGGATGAAGAGCAGCAGGAGGAGCGGCGGCACCCCCCTTTCTGGTGACACCCAGGGCGACCAAAAGATTTAAAGGCCTCGGCGGGGCGAGGGTAAGCACCGCGGCGGCGCCCTCCAGAGGTGGGCGCCCCCCTGCGGCGCTTACCTCGCTTACCGCATCGGCACGGCCCTGAATATCATGATCTGTTGCCCACCTGTGAATGGCCTTTCTTCCCAGATGTTCACATTTTTGATGCACCCATTTCACCAAACCTGAGCATTTATCTGGCTCTTCCACAGTTCTCCGCTAATTCATTTGCCACAGATCATGAATCAGTATATATGTATGACATTGCCCTAAATTTCCTGTTTTCAAAGCCATACAGGCAGCATACTGATCTGCATATTGACTACTTGCTCCCTCCCCACTGCATTCTAGTGAATGTTTTATTTTGGGATTATGAGCTACTGCTTAATTAATTATAAACTTTTCCCCCACCTGACTGGGCTTTCCACCGATTCCAGAGGCTCTAGCCCAATAACATGCTAATAACTATTGTAAACAGAACAAAAATTAGCTGGGTTTGAGGGATCAAGTGAAGGGTTTTTTATTTTTTAATGGGGTGGACTAGACTTCTGATGATGCCATGAACCTGAGCAGACACTGAAAGGCTCTGCTCCGCTCCCTACTCTGCAAATTACCTTGAAAGCACTCTTTGAACCCCCTTCCTGAAGGATTATATCTACCTGATAAACTGGGTGACTTCAGGATCGTAATTTGGAGGCCAGTAGCTTCATGGTAGCAAAATCTTTACGGAAGGAGCGGGACTATCTCAAGCCAGGAGAAGCCAAGATGGCATTGGCCTCAAGCTGCCCAGTCCATCTGTAAGCTCCGAATAGACGGCAGAGATCATCAACAAGGTTTCAGTGGCGGTGGAAGCGGCTATAGATAAAAAGCTCCAGCAATTGTTTGATAAAATCAACTCAGCTCATGAATGTATTGATAGCGTGGGGCTGGAACTGGATGACACTCAGCAGCACATTAGTGTGTTGGAGGATAGAATGTCGCCTTTGAAGGCTGGGCAGAGTTGGCATAAGAGAGAATGCCAAGCCTTATTACAACAAGTGGATGAGCTGGAAAATAATCTCCACCTAATTGGGCTGCCGGAAAGGAAACTAGATGGTGAACTTCTTAGTTTTCTTGAAACATGGTTTCCTCAAATGCTGCAACTGGGCACATAGACTAGGCCCTAAGTGCCCAGACAGAGCACAGTGTGATAAAGTCACCTCCAGGATAGTTGGGTTAAGGCAGTTTCAGTCTGAAATACAAGTCCCAGAAGGCATTGCAGGCAAGGAGCCAGAGGGGGGGGGATGAAGAACCCGGACTGGACTCCTAGCTGTAATCAGGGAAGACATGGGTGTAAGCTGGCAGGTTGTGTAGAGTGGCTGCCACTAGGCGGAAAGAGAGTTAGGAAACCCTGTGGGCAGGAGCTCATCATTGGTCTCATTAGTCTAATGCTTAACTCAGCTGGTTAGGGTGTGAGGAAGCTAATGGAAGGAGAATGATTGGTGGTGGTAGCTGAAGCCAGGGATTGATTAGGCAGATGGGAAGGAGTCCCAGCAGTTGAGTTCAGTTCAGGAGAGAGAAGCAGAAGGAGAGAAGCAGTTGCAGGCTGAAAACCCTTGGGCAGGGAGGTCCCTAAAGTATGGAAGCAGGCTGAGATTCCTTGGCTGAGAGGAAGTCCCAAAAGTATTGAATTCACTGTGAAGCTGATGCAGGGGAAAACCCTTGGATAGAAGGAGTCCCTAAAATATTGAACTTTCCTGAAGGGAAAGAGGATAGAAGGTAGAAACTGCTGCTTGGTGACTGAACTGTGATGATGAACTCAAAGAACTGTTTGTCTTGGGAATTGAATTACTGTTTATTATGCACTGGATAAAGAGCCCAGACTGGAGCCTGTAAGCCTGTATTGAATCCTGGGGTGTGCTATGCTGCTGTTGGAACTGTGTACTAGAAACCTGCATGGAATAAAAGTCCTTAAGATTGAAGTTACTGGTGGACATCTATTTCTTCATTGTACTGGGAGCCTGTGGCTGGAGGAGATTGTTCTATCCTTGGCTGCACAAGAGAGGTACCTGGTTACAACAGCCATGTGTGATCACTCTGAAGGTATTAAATTATGCCCATAAAACAGAGAATGTGCAGGCACTGTGTTCTGGAAATTTTCTAACATTTGAAAATAAGAAAATACTTTGTTTTCAAGATTATTCAGCAACTGTGGTATCTAAGTGAAAACGTTTTGCAACAGTGTGCACAACTTTGTTCTCCAAGCGGATTAAATTTGCTTTACTATATCCAGCACACCTGCATGTGGATAACAATGGACGGACACAATTTTATGACTCACCGACTGAGTCTGAGGAGCTTTTGTCTACCCTGCTGATACCTCAGTCTCTGAAGAAGAAATGGATCCAGCTACCACCTGATAGTCTTTTGATTTCTAGTGACCTGGATTTTATTACAAGTGATAAAGTTCAGAGACGACATCAGAGAAGCTCAGAAAATTGAGCTGCCAGTGTTTGTGATGTCTCAGCTGGCTCACTGAAGATTTTATTGTTGCTGCTTTTAACAGTCAGCTGTCGTCTGTCCAAAGGTTGGCCTGCAGGACATGGAGTGCACTGATGGTGGGGACTTACTGGCCTTTGGATTTGTGTTGTTCCCAGTTGTTTGATACTAATATAATCTTGAGGTTATTGTTCTATTGATTGTTAATTCTGGGTGCTCCTCTCCAAGGCAGGTCAGAGTTGCAAGGGGTTTTGGGTAGTTTACTTTATAATATTCTTTACTTTAGGTGGAGTGGGGGGAGAGGGTGTTCACATGAGATAGTCTAAGGATAGGGATAGGAATTGGGTCAGGAGGATTTAGGGGAAAGAACAGTTTAGGGTAGGCTTTCTTCGACGAGTCTGTGATTTTGGGTGAGGGGTGGGCTGGGTGGGCAGGAAGCTCTGGGTGGCATAAATGGGTGGGTGGATTTACTTTTGTGACCTTCCAACAATGGGGAGCAGAATAGGGATCTGTTGGTGGCTGGGTGACCAGTCCCTTATGAGGAGCTTGTAATTAATATTAGTGCTTGGGGATTGTGGGATTGTCCACCCTGAAGATTTGTTCCTAGAGTGTTACTGGTTGAAGAAACAAGGGATGCTAATAGCTTGCCTTCAAGGCCTTCAAGAAACACATCTGTGAGACATTAAACACCAAAAATTAAATAGGGGATGGGTGAAGGAAGTAATGTATTCTACAGGCATTACAGATAGTACTGGTGTATCTATATCATTTAGTAAATTTTTGCCTTATAATATAATAAAAAAAATGGAGCATGATGAGTCTGGTAGATGGGTATTGGTACATTTTGATTTGCAGGAGTCCGAATTGGTGTTGGTAAATATATTTGCACCTAATGTGTTTAATCTTTCATTTTTTTCAGCAGCTAATGTTACCCCTCCCCCACGCCTGAGTTGGATGTATGGTAAGCACTGGTCTCTAATTTCACCCGTTGTCAGTAGTCGTGGCGGGCTACCAGAAACTCAGTACCCAGGAGTGGAGAGGGTACAAAAAACACTAACCTCGCCTCTTGCCATCAAAGGACAAGAGAGGAAAATAAGTTAAATGTATGGATTTTTCCCAGATTTTGATGAAACACCCCAACATGTACTTCAATTAGATAAAGAACATTTAATAATTTTTTTTGTTACATTTGTACCCTGCGCTTTCCCTCTCATGGCAGGCTCAATGTGGCTTACAGGTACTTATTTGTACCTGGGGCAATGGAGGGTTAAGTGACTTGCCCAGAGTCACAAGGAGCTGCCTGTCTCTGAAGTGGGAATTGAACTCAGCTCCTCAGGACCAAAGTCCACCACCCTAACCACTAGGCCACTCCTCCACTCCAATTAAATTAAATACTTAACCTCATATATTCAGTACCAAAATCTGCAACCCATTAGCATTTATATCTGAACCAGTGAATGAACAACAATGTTTCTAATCAGTGTTTAACAATCCTCAAAATATTACAATGTAAAATTCGGAATGCTACAACTCTCATTTACTCTTATTTGTTCTTCTTCACAGGACTAAGCTCATCCCCCAACCTCTATCAGATAAGTATTCTTCCCGTGTCATACACCTTCATATATTTTCACGGAATAAGTCACTGTTCACTTCAACTTTGTATTCTTTCCTGTTTTATTACCCGTGTAAAGAATTTGATTCTTTGTCCCTAAATTCTTGTTTTACAGAATTTCCTTCAACACTTTCCAGGAATTGCAGTGCTCAGGCTAATTTTCAGGTAAGTATACTTCCATTCTCTCCCCTCTCTCTCTCTCCCTGTGCACTTTTATTTTCGGTAGGTACTCGCTTCTCGTGAAAGCGAAGGTCAACCTAGTTACCAGGTAAGAACAGTCTCTATCAACTTGTTGTGGTGCAAAAGTCACTTAGCTGGGGAAGTTTGTCCAACACTCCCATTGAAAGCAGGGTTTAAAGCTTGGCTTGCTTGTGTAGGGGCCCTTGGTTGCTGGTCCGGAATCTCCACTGGTGCTTCTTTGCAGCTACCTTCTTCTTCCTAACCTCCCTAATAAAAAAATAACTGGGAAGCAAAACCCTAACCTCCCTATTTCTTCCAGGAATGCCTCTATGGTGTCTTTAAATAGGGTTGATTACACTGTGGGAAGCTTACTAATTCAAACAAAATTAATTAAATTATTACTATCTTTCCAAACTATCTTTCACTGTGAGGTCCCTATTCTAATGGCGCTGGAGGAAGCTTTGGCACAGACCCTATGCTGCACTCACCGTCAAACCTTTTATTTTATTATTATTTATTATTATTATTTATTGCATTTGTACCCCACATTTTCCCACCTTTTTGAAGGCTCAATGTGGCTTACACAGTATTGTTATGATAAAGTCGTTCTATGATTTAAATACAGTCGATCATAAGCTGAGGTATAAGAGGATATAGATGGAAAGGTGTTAGGTAAGGTCGTGTGAGAGGTGTTTTTTGGTGTACTTGGGTGGTTTAAGGAATGATTTGTTTCATTGAGGATGACTTTTGTAAGGCTTTGTTGAAGAGATGTGTTTTCAAAGCTTTGCAGAAGCTGGTTAGATTGTTCATGGTTTTCAGGGCCATGGGTAAAGCGTTCCAAAACTGTGTGCTTTTGTACGCAAAGGTAGTAGCATAAGCCTATTTGTATTTCATTACTTTACAGCTGGGGAAGTTCAGGTTGAGGAATTTGCGGGCCGATCTTTTGGCGTTTCTGGGCGGTAGGTCCACTAGGTTTAAGCTCTGGTTAATCTCGTTGATTATTTCGTTTAAGTCATTTTTGTACGGGATATAGATCGTAGCGTCATCAGCATATATGTAGGGGATAAGGTTTTGATTGGCTAGGAGTTTGGCTAATGGTATCATCATTAGGTTGAAAATAGTTGGTGAAAGGGGAGATCCTTGAGGAACTCCACATTCCGGTATCCAAGGTGGTGATCTGTCAGTATTCGTTGTTACTTGGTAGGATCAGTTTGTCATTCAACATTCTATCATCTGCACACCAAACTATTGTAGAATTTCTTAATACTCACTCGGACCTAGCTCAGTACAGTATTTTCTCTTTTCCAGTTTACAACCCCCTTTTTCTCTTTTCCCTGTGTCTTTTAAAAACCTTTTTTAATTCTAAACTCTGTCACACTCAACTATTCCTCATACAGTATACTTACAGGCTTATTTTCAAACAAGATCGCCGGCGATCTTCCAACACAAATTGGGAGATGGCCGGCCATCTCCTAAAACCGGCCAAATCGGTATGATCGAAAGCCGTTTAGCTGTCTGTGAGTGGCTGAGAGAGACCTGGTTTTGTAATGCAGAGGTGGCTGGTTCAAATCCCACTATTAGTACTAAAAAAAGCTATGAGCAAAAACAGTTTTGATTTCCCCGTTTGACAGCCATTAAGGGAACGGAGAGAAAGATGGCCATTAAGGGAAATGCACGGCAGGGACTTTTTAAAATTGTACCAGTGCACTACGAATGCTGGCCCCTCCCATGGCCAAATGCCTTGGATTTGGCCGGGTTTGAGATGGCTGGTTCCAGTTTCCATTATCACTGAAAAACAAAGTCGGCCATCTCAAACCCGGCGATCTATGGCATTTGGCCGGCCCCAACTGTATTATCGAAACAAAAGATGGCCGGCCATCTTTTTCGATAATACGGTTCTGGACAGCTCTTTGCGGCGCCGCAAAAATAGATGGCCGGCCATCTATTTGGCCGACGCCGTTCGATTTGCCCCTCATTGTTATGCATCCCAGTCAACTCCCTTCCAAGCCACTCCCAAAATAAGTTCCCAATATTCCCTTTCACCTTAACCCTTTTCTAACTGACTTTAACACTATTCGCACTCTCCCATGCACAGAGCTTTCCAGGTGTGCGGATGTTATAATGCCGTTGTATCGCTCCATGGTGCGACCGCACCTGGAGTATTGTGTTCAGTACTGGTCTCCGTATCTCAAAAAAGATATAGTAGAATTGGAAAAGGTACAGCGAAGGGCGACGAAAATGATAGTGGGGATGGGACGACTTTCCTATGAAGAGAGGCTGAGAAGGCTAGGGCTTTTTAGCTTGGAGAAGAGACGGCTGAGGGGAGATATGATAGAAGTGTATAAAATAATGAGTGGAATGGATCGGGTGGATGTGAAGCGACTGTTCACGCTATCCAAAAATACTAGGACTAGAGGGCATGAGTTGAAGCTACAGTGTGGTAAATTTAAAACGAATCGGAGAAAATTTTTCTTCACCCAACGTGTAATTAGACTCTGGAATTCGTTGCCGGAGAACGTGGTACGGGCGGTTAGCTTGACGGAGTTTAAAAAGGGGTTAGATAGATTCCTAAAGGACAAGTCCATAGACCGCTATTAAATGGACTTGGAAAAATTCCGCATTTTTAGCTATAACTTGTCTGGAATGTTTTTACGTTTGGGGAGCGTGCCAGGTGCCCTTGACCTGGATTGGCCACTGTCGGTGACAGGATGCTGGGCTAGATGGACCTTTGGTCTTTCCCAGTATGGCACTACTTATGTACTTATGTACTTATGAACACAACCTTTCTCTCCCAGCGCTGCAGCGTCCTCTGGCAACTGCAAGCAGCAGCATTTGCCCAGGTAACGGAACCATGGCAAGTGCATCAGAGATCCCTCAGCCAATCAAAAACACCTTCAGAATTCCATTTTTTTACTGACCTACGGAATTCTGCGCAGCTCAACTAAATCTCCATTTTTCTTTCATTTTTCCCATAGGAAATAATAGAAAACTAGATTACTTTAAAAAAAAAAAACCCTTCAAACTTAACCCAAATTACACCAAATTTTCCCCAACAATTAAACCCCTCACTCCCTGCTGGATTATGTTTTTAATTTTTAAAAATAATTATCTTTAATGCCCATCCCACAATAAACTCCCATAAACCCCTTTAAAATTACTGAATTAAATTAAAATTAATATAAAAAATTAAACTAACCCTTTCTGAACCTACCCTGTCGAATTTACAGTTTTAAACCCCAATTTAGGCCCCTTTTTAGCCCCCCTTCCAAAACTCCCCCTAGAAATATTTAAATTCTAAATTTAACCCGCCAGAAAAATTCCATAAAATTCCCCGAACCCAAATCCACAAACCAAATTCAAATCCCTTTAACCCTTTATTTTTAAAAAATCAAAATCCCAATTTCCACAATTAAAAAAAAAAAAACAATAAAAATTTTGGGCTAAAAAAACCCCTTACCTTGTTCCTGATTTTTTCCTTACTTGATGACCACCAATGGATCCGGTCCCGATGAGCTGGATTAAAAAACGGAGCCAAAAAACAAAAACAGCCCAAAAACCGCCAATTCCTTGGAAATTTAGCCCTAGGCCTCCATGAGGCCTACCGGGCTCCCAAAACGGACCCTAGTGTGTGTGCGCACTTGCACGCTGCCTCCTCCCTCCTCCCTCTCCTGGCAGCCAGGCCACACACCGGCCATTTCCCCGCCAGGAGGCCGGCTCTAACCCGCCTCTAGCATCCCCGCTCAATCACGGTGACGCGAAATCGCAACTCTCCCTCCCACCAGAATGCCTGGAGCATCCCGGACCCGCCACCTGCCACCCTCGGCCCGAAAACGGGCCCCAATACACGGGGGCATCCGACCCACCTCACGATTGCCCGAGGACGTGAGGAACCGTCCCCGGCCCCGAAAACCACGCCACTGACCTCCCTCCATCCTCCTGCAAGCTCCTGACGGCCAGTCCATTCCTCTCTGCCGCCTTCCCGAAACCCGCCGCACTGTGCATCACCACGACGGGACGCTCGAACCACCACGGCCCTCCCCGGAACCGTCTCCGGCCTCAACCAGCCCAAAGCGAGCCCTAAAATGCTTGCGAGGGGGTCCACATCTTGACCCTGAGGATGTGCCCAAATGTCACCGGGCCTCTGGAAGCAGCGGTGCCCACTCCTGCCGCACTCCCGCCACGGACCAGCAACCTCATCTGGGTGGCAGCCTCTTGAGCCCTCCAAAGATGACCCCCAGGTAAATAAAAAAAAATTCCTTTAACCCTATGTTACATTAACAACTATTTGTGGCCCATACTTACATTTACCTGTTCTACTGGTTGATGATTTTAATTTAGTTATGAATCCACAGATGGATCAGATGGATGCAGCCTGTTTTGGTGACCATCGATCAGCATGGGTTGGGTCAATTTTGTAAAGTGTTGGGCTTGGAGGACCCTTGGTGAATTTTTCATCCCCTGGATAAGGACTGTACCCATGTAGCCCAGGCCCATCCTACAATGTTCCAAATAGATATGATATTTATGACCTCTACACTGTTTCCCAGGGTTTTGAAAGCTAAGATTGGGCTTCCTACATTATCCAATCATGCTTTTGTACGGTTGGAGATCCAAAGCTTCAAATAGGTGAAGCAACTAAATCTTGGCAATTTTACTAATTATCTCTATAGAGATGAAAATTATAAGATTCACACTTAACAAATAGCAACAGTTTGTTGAGGGTAATGTGGAGCATGTTTCTGATCTTGTTCTTCTCTGGGAAATGGGAAACACAGTCTTAATGGTTAAGTGGAAGGAGGCAGAGGGTAGTGATAAATGGAGTTCGCACTGAGGAAAAAGATGTTATCAGTGGTGTGCCACAGAGATTTGTCCATGGGGCGGCTCTTTTTAAGTTCTTTTGGAGTGATATTGCAGAAGGGCTGTCTGGTAAGGTATGCCTGCTTGTGGACGATACCAAATTCTGTAATAGGGTAGACACCTTAGAGGGTGTAGATAGCATGAGAAGGGATCTAGCAGAACTTAAAGAATGGTCCAGAAATTGGCAACTAAGATTCAATACAAAAAAATGCAGGGTCATGCACTTGGTCTGCAAAAATGCAAGACAGTGGTATAGTATAGGGGGTGAAGTACTTCTGTGTATGAAAGAAGAGCAGGCCTTTGGGGTGATTGTATTTGATGGGCTTAAGTTTGGCAAACAGGGAGAAAAGTTGATAGCCAAAGTGAGTCAGACAATTGGGAGCATAGGGAGAGGAATGGCCAGCAGGAAAAAAGATGTAATGGTGCACTTGTATAAGTCTCTGGTGAGGCACCATTTAGAATACTGTGTGCAGTTCTGGAGACCGTACCTTCAAAAAGATATAAATAGGGTGGAGTTGGTCCAGAGGGCAGTTACAAAATTGATCAGTGGTCTCCATCATTGTGAAAAATTGCAAGAGGACCTTATGAGATTGGGAGACTGGGCATCCAAATGGCAGATGATATTTAGGGGGTCTTTTACTAAAGGTTAGCTCGAGTTGTCTACAGCAGGTCCCATTTTACTCCTATGGACCCTGCTGCAGATAAGTCAAGCTAATCATTAGTAAAAGACCCCCTTAAAGTGAGCAAATGAAAAGTGAAGCATGTGTGAATGAGGAACCCAAACTATAGCTACATAATTCAAGGTTCCACATTATAAGTCACCGCCCAGGAAAAGGATCTATGTCATCATTGATAATACATTGAAACCCTCTGCTCAATGTGCAGCGGCATCTAAGAAAGCAAATAAAATGTTAGGAATTATTAGAAAAGGAATGGAAAATAAAAATGAGAATGTTGTAATACCTTTGTATTGCTCCATGGTACGATCGCACCTCAAATACTGTGTGCAATTCTGGTCACCACATCTTAAAAAAGATATAGCAAAATTTTTATTTATTTTTATTTATTTATTTGTATCATTTGTATCCCACATTTTCCCACCTATTTGCAGGCTAGTTGTGGCTTACACAATACAGTAGAGGCATTCGCCATCTCCAGTAGAGAAACAAGTACAAACAGTTATAGTGGTCGAAGAAGGTTCACTTGTTATGGACACGTTGGGGATTCATAGAGAAGAAGAGTTATGCAATGTCTGTTTCAGGCTTTGGTTTTGTTGTGTTGCAAGGTTTAGGCATCTAGGTTGGGTCGATGGGGTATGCCTTTTTGAACAGGTTGGTTTTTAGTGATTTCCGGAAGTTTAGGTGGTCTTATGTTGTTTTCACGGCTTTTGGTAGTGCGTTCCACAGTTGTGTGCTGATGTAGGAGAAGCTGGATGCATATGTTAGTTTGTGTTTGAGTCCTTTGCAGCTTGAGTAGTGGAGATTTAGGTATGTTCGTGTTGATCTGATTGTGTTTCTTGTTGGTAGATCTATGAGGTCTGTCATGTAGCCCAGGACTTCACCGTAGATGATTTTTATGGATCAGGGTGCATATTTTGAAAGCAATACGTTCTTTGATTGGTAGCCAGTGTAGTTTTTCTCGGAGAGGTTTGGCACTTTCGAATCACGTTTTCCCAAATATTAGCCTGGCTGCTGTGTTTTGAGCAATTTGAAGTTTCTTAATGAGTTGTTCTTTGCATCCCACATATAGTCCATTGCAGTAGTCTACATGGCTTAGTACCATTGTTCGTATCAAATTGCGGAATGTTTCCCTCAGGAAGAATGGTCTCACACGTTTGAGTTTCCACATTGCGTGAAACATTTTCTTTGTTGTAGAGTTAACTTGGCCCTCAAGTGTAAGGATGCGGTCGATAGTAACGCCGAGTATTTTCAGGCTGGCTGAGATAGGGAGAGTGTGCTTATGTTTGTGGGTTTGTACGTATTGTGTTTGGAAGAGAGGATGAGACAGTGTGTTTTATCTGTATTAAGTTTTAGTTGAAATGCATTTGCCCATGAGTTCATGATATTTAGGTTGAGCTTGATTTCATTGGAGATTCCTGTCAGGTCAAGTTTGTAGGGTATGTAAATTGTTTTGTTTTTGTTACATTTGTACCCCGCGCTTTCCCACTCATGGCAGGCTCAATGCGGCTTACATGAGGGTTAAGTGACTTGCCCAGAGTTACAAGGAGCTACCTGTGCCTGAAGTGGGAATTGAACTCAGTTCCCCAGGACCAAAGTCCACCACCCTAACCACTAGGCCACTCCTCCGCTCAGATGAATGGGTTGAGGCCTTGGTTGGCTAAGGACTTGGCTAGTGGTGTCATCATTAGATTGAAGAGGGTCGATGATAGTGGTGATCCTTGAGGTACTCCGCATTCGGCTTTCCACTGCAATGATATGTTTGAATTTGATTTCACTTGGTATGTTCTAGTGATTAGGAAACCCTTGATCCAACTAAGTATGTTTCCACCAATGCAGAAGTAGTCTAGTAGTAATATACTATGGTTTACCATGTGAAAAGCAATAGACATGTCAAATTGAAGGCGAAGAATGCTTTTTCCTGTTGCTATTTCCTGTTTGAAATTGGCCAGGAGAGTTATGAGTACTGTTTCAGTGCTATGAAAGGGGCGAAATCCTGATTGTGATTCATGTAGAAGTGAGAATTTGTTTATGTAATCTTTGAGTTGTTTGGTTACCATGCTTTCCAACAGTTTGACTACTAGTGGGATGGATGCTACTGAGCGGTAGTTGTTGAGTTCACTTGTCTTTTTCTTAGTGTCTTTTGGAATCGGGATGAGTAGGATGAGGCCATTTTCCTTAGGGAAGAGACCTTGTTGGAGCAGGTAGTTTAGGTGGGATGTGAGGTCTGCTATGAAGCGGTCGGGTGCGGATTTTATTAGGTAGCTGGGTTACGTATCCAATTTGCAGTGGGTGTTGGAGAACTTATGGATCGCCTGGGTTACTGTTTCTGTGGTGAGGAGGGCAAAGTTTGACCAGATTCGGTCCACTGGGTATTCTCTGGGAGATGGGTCCAGACCGTTGATGAAGTTTTCGATATCAGTGTTGGCAAGAGGGAGTGTTTTGCGTAGGTTTACTATTTTTTCATTGAAATATTTAGCACGTTTGTCTGCGGATGGGATGTCTGTATTGGTTGAGGTGACCAGGGTGGTGTCTAGTAGTTTGTTTACAAGTTGGTACAGTGGCGTAGGAAGGGGGGGCGGTGGGGCGGTCCACCCCAGGTGCACGCCGCTGGGGGTGTGTCGGCTCCACTGGTTCCCTGCTCCCTCTCAGAGAGAGCAGGGAACCAGCAGAGCTGACGCAGCTCCCAGTGACATGCACTCGGGGCGGTTCGGCCCTCCCGCCCATCCCTCGCCGCTTTCCCTTGTAAGTACGCGCTCCGGGGGGGTGCGCTCCGGAGGGGGGAGCGTGTGCCGTGCTGCACCCGGGGGGGGGTGCACAGCGGCGACCCGCCCCGGGTGTCAGCTGCCCTCGCTACGGCACTGAGTTGGTATAGTTTCTTCTTGTCTTTGTAGTCTGGTCCTATTTTAGTTCTGTAATATGACCTTTTGACCTGTTTTATTGCGTATTTGTATTTTCTTTGTGTTTGTTTCCAAGCGTTAAGTGTGTGTTCATCTTTTATTTTCTTCCATGCTCTTTCAAGTTTCCTGGATTGTGTTTTTAGTGTTTTCAGTTCGTCGTTGAACCATGGTATCGAGATCTGTCTTCGTGCTGTTCTTGTTTGTAAGGGTGCTATTTCATCTAGTATGTTTCTGCATCTTTTGTCCCAGTAATAGAGGTAGTGTATGGAGTCCGCTTTAAATAGTGTAGGAATCAATCTCAAACATGTGCAGCTGATCCAAGATGGCTGCCCCCATCAGGAGAGAAGCCCAACTCCCAAATATGGGCTTCCTTCCTGCAGCCAGCCAATCCCAAGATGGCCGCCACAAGCTGAGATGCCCATCCCAAGATGGCCGACTAATCCTGGAGAAACGCCACCAAGATAGCCGGCTATCTCTGCCGGACCGCGCCTCGCTGGCGAATCGGCAGCGCAGGCCTGGAACCAGGTGAGGAACGTAACGGTATCCCCCCCGAAAGGTCTGGAGCATGGAAATTGGTTGCTGGTTTCCAGGAGTTGTCCTCTAGTCCGAAGTGCTTCCAGGACAGCAAGTAGAACAACTTCCCACCACGCAGCTTCAAATCCAGGATCCGGTCCACTTCATACTCAGGGTCAAGATCGCTCTCTGGCACAACTACCTTCTTGGGCTCTGGGTGCCACTTGGACCTGCGGAAAGGCTTCAGGAGAGATACGAGGAAGGCGTTGTGCACCCTGAGCTGAGCGGGTAAGTGCAACTGATAAGTCACTGCTCCTATCCTGGAGCGCACCGCAAACGGACCGATGAAGCGTGGAGCAAATTTGAGCGATGGGAGCTGCAGTCTCAGGTACCGGGTACTCAGCCATACCTTCTCTCCTGGTTGGAGCGTGGGAGCCGCCTGTCTCCTGCGGTCGTATGTTTCCTTGGCCGCTGCCCGGCGCAGCTACTCCTGACCCTTCCTCCAAGCTTCTTGTATCGTTCGGACCGTAGGTTGTACCTGAGGTGGGACCTGCATAGGAGAAATAGGTGGAGGCAGACGCGGATGACGCCCATAGATGGTGCTGAAAGGTGTAGTCCGGGAGGCTGAATGCAGGCTGTTATTGTATGCGAACTCTGCCCAGGGTAACAAAGTGGACCAGACATCCTGGCGCTGGTTCGAGTAGGCCCGGAGGAAAGCCTTCACCGTCTGGTTGACCCTTTCCACCATCCCATTGGTTTGCGGATGGTATGCTGATGAAAAGACTGTGGTTACCCAAAGGCTGAACATAGCGCTCTCCAAAAGCGAGAGCTGAACTGAGAGCCACGGTCACTTATGATCCTTTGGGGCAGTCCATGGAGCCTGAAGATGAGGGTGATGAAACTGGAAGCCAGACTGGCAGCCGTGGGTAAGATCTTCATTGGCACAAAGTGGGCCATCTTGGAAAATCGGTCTATCACCACCCAAATGACTGTGTTGCCCTGGGAGGCCGGTAGATCAGTGATGAAATCCATGGACAGGTCCTCCCAGGGTTGCTGCGGTACTGGCATGGGCTGCATCAGACCCCACTGTCTCTGATGAGAACTCTTGGTTCGGGCACACACAGGACAGGTGGACACATATTGCAGCACATCCTGCGCCATCCGAGGCCACCAGTACAACCGGGAGATCAGATGGAGGGTCTTGTGAAACCCGAAGTGTCCAGCGAATTCAGAAGCATGCCCCCAGCGCAACACCTTCCTACGGAGACCCACCGGTACCGCCCTCCGGCAAGCGGCACTCGCCCCGGGTATAGAGGGAATACAGGCTGGGTTCAGCATGGGATATGGCTCCTCCAGATCCCCGGGAGCTTCGAAACTGCGAGACAAGGCGTCAGCCTGGACATTCTTCTCCCCGGGCCTGAAAATCAGGTGGAAGTTGAACCGTGCAAAAAACAGAGACCATCGAGCCTGGCGAGGATTTAATCTGGTCGCATTCTGAAGGTATAGCAGGTTCTTGTGGTCGGTGATCATCGTTACCTGATGCGCTGCTCCCTCCAACAGATAACGCCACTCCTCGAACGCCAGCTTGAGTGCCAAAAGCTCCCGATCCCCCACCATATAGTTCCGTTCCGCGGGGGTGAACTTACGGGAGAAGAAGAAACAGGGATGTTTCTTTCCGGCCGCGGACGTCTGAGAGAGCACAGCCCCTACTCCCAAAGCTGAGGCGTCTTCGTCTACCAAGAGGGGCTGAGCAGGATCTGGATTGCGGAGGACCGGTGCAGAGAGGAACGTCTTCTTTAGGGTAGTAAATGCATCGACCGCCTCAGGTGTCCAGTTCTTCACATCTGCCCCCTTCTGCGTAAGGGCCGTTAAGGGAGCCGTGATGAGGGAATAGTCCCTGATAAATTGCCGGTAGTAGTTGGCGAACCCCAGGAACCTCTGCAGGGCTCGCGGTCCCTGGGGAGCCGGCCAGTCGCGGATTGCAATCAATTTCCCAGGATCCATCTGCAATCCGGTGGCAGAAACGATATATCCCAAGAAAGGCAGACTCTTCTGATGGAAAGAACATTTCTCCAGCTTGGCATACAAGCGATGCTCCTGGACACGCTGAAGCACCATGTGGACATGGGCAACATGCTGCGGCAGCGAGGTGGAGAAAATCAGAATGTCATCCAGGTACACGATCACCGAGGTGTAGAGCAGATCCTGGAAAATGATATTGACAAAGTTCTGAAACACCGCAGGAGCATTATAGAGGCCAAACAGCATCACCCGGTTCTCAAAGTGGCCCTCGTGGGTGTTAAAAGCCGCCTTCCACTCATCCCCCTCCCGGATCTGTACCAAGTTGTAGGGCCCGCGCAGATCCAGCTTGGTGAAAATCTGGGCTCCCTGAAGGCGGTCAAACAACTCCGGGATGAGTGGAAGCGGGTACCGGTTCTTCACCATGATCTGATTCACGCCCCGATAGTCAATGCAGGAGCGAAGGGACCCGTCCTTCTTGGACACGAAGAAGAACCCGGCCCCTGCAGGTGACGTAGAGGCTCGGATAAAGCCTTTGAGGAGGTTCTCCCGGATATACTCCCTCATGGCACGGGATTCTTCACGGGACAGGGTGTAAAGATGCCCCCGGGGCGGATCGATACCCGTCAGGAGGTCTATGGCGCAGTCAAAAGATCGGTGTGGAGGTAACATATCAGCCACCCGGGCACTGAAGACATCACAAAAATCCTGATAGTCCTTGGGCAGCCCTGGCAACGCCTCTTACGGCGCCTGAAGTGGAGCAGAACAGAGTGGCAGAGGAGGCTTGACCTGCTGGAGGCAGTGCTCACCACACCAGGAACCCCATTGATCGATCTCTCCGGTGGCCCAATCGATAGCAGCAGTGGCGTAGCAGGGGGGGGCGGAAGGGGCGGTCTGCCCAGGTGTCAGCACAAGGGGGTGCTCCGCCGTTCCCGCTGCTTCCAGGCACCCCCCCCCGCACCCAAAATCCCCCCCCCATAGGCGCCTCGTATAACCCTCCTCCTCCTTCCTTCCCGCCCTCGGCAGCCCTCCTTCTCCTCCTCCTCTCCGCCCTCCCCCCCCCCCATGTCATAACCCTTTTACTTCCCATGGTGGATTATAGTTTTCCAATTAGTCAGCAATAGTTTTTTATTTTATTTTATTTTTAATGCATTTAAATTTTTACAAGTCATATACAAACTTGAACCAGCAATACGGAACTGATGTGATATGTGTTAGTATTTACAATAGAGCTTTAGTTAGCAAACATCAGGTCATCTTAGGCATGTAGACAAGTTGTTAGATGTAGTTTTTGACGCTGTGAACATTCAATATACAGTACTTATGCAATCGCCGAATAAGTACCATGATTGGCTGCATGTGCAGACTTCCATATTTACAATGGAGTCTGAGAGTAGTGTGTGCACAGCTGCATTTAGTCACTTGATTTTTTTTTTCAATGTTTATTTATATTTATTGAGTATACACATACCAAACAAAGATAATTGTAAACATGCAGTATTGCTACTTCCATCTGCAATATCAACACTTTTTTATTACTCTTTAACTCCCTTATATCCCCCCTTCCCCCTCCCCCCTCCTAATTAATTGGCAAGGCAGGATCAGGCTGCGCCGACCACTCAATATATGGGTCCCAAACTTGATGGTACACTATCAGGCGACCTTGTCGCATCGCAGTTAGTTTAGACATCAGCTGAATGTAATCCAATTTCCTTATAATAGTCCTTAGTCCCGGCAAAGTTTGTTGTTTCCATGCCGTTGCCAACACCAATTTACTAGCCACCAATCACTTGATTTTTGAAACATTGATTTGCATGGTGATAGGCATTTTATGCCCATTAATTCACATTATTTACACACATCACATCAGTTTCTGTTTTGGCACAGATTCACACATCTATTACTCACTATTTTTAGAATGCATTATTGCAATTCATAGGTATCACAATTTAGTAGTTTTCAATGTTTATATACACTAATACATTTATTTCACCTATTTTCAATTTATTATCCTTAAATATTATAGATATTTATTCTATATATCTTTTTATCATATTTTTCTATTTTTTATTATTGATATTTAGGTATTTTTTATTTTTTATTTTTCATTATTTATTTTATCTTTTATATTTTTTTATTCATTCAGGAAAATGCTGGTTTATGCTGCTTTCGCTGGTTTTTTTTATTAAGGAAATTCCTTTTATCCTTGCCCTGATATATGATTTACTAGTAAGTATTATATGCCTATCTAATGGACATTTTTTTCATCATTATTTTAATTTTTTTTTAAATATTTTTTAAATCATTTTCTCCAATCATGTGTTATTTATATATTTGCTCATCCTCTTTCAGCCGCTCTCATTTAATGAAGACACAGGTTTGGTATGTGTGCTTGATTTTTTGCTTCTCAATGGTTTTACCATCTATATATATTTTTTCTATTTATGTCCAAGCCAGTGCCCTTTCTTTGCTGGTATTTTATACAATTTATATGTATTATATATGTTTTTAATTTGTTGTTTTTAGTTTATAATGTTGAGGTTTCTGACATATTTATATATTTTATATATATTTATATGCATATTCATGTGCTAATATTTTTTAAATCATATTTTGTATTGCATGTTTTTCTATATATGTTTATCTTAACGTGCTTTTAAATATTCATATTAGTTTTGAATTTAAAAGAGACTCTCAACATTTATAATTCATGTCTATGTTTTACATGCACACTACTATTTGTTTTTATGCATATTTTTATAGAGATACATATTGTTTATGATTCTCTATGTTTTATAATTTGATATGTTTGTTGTTTATTATAGCCCCTGACGCAGCCCTATTGTTGGGCGAAACACGGTCTGTGTCGGGCATTTAATACGGTATCTTCAATAAAGTGGTTTGGATATTATATTGATCTGCCAGTTTGTTTTCCACATTGGATTTTGCAGATCGCTTGCCTTGTTGTTTTCTGAGTCTGAGTTTGGGGCATATAAATTTATCAGGAGGAATTGTTCATTTGAAAGCTATCTATCTTCTAAATCACTAATATGCTCTATTATGGTAATATTAAGATCTTTGTGAAAAAGAGTTGAAACCCCATGCTTACGACCTGCTGAGGGGGCATCCAAAGTATGAGAGATCCAAGGGAAGGCAGACATAAAATTGACAAGATTGGGTATGTGTGTTTCTTGAAGGAAAATTATTGAAGGTTTTAACTTTTTAAGGTTGTAAGCTAGTCACCCTTTGAGGCCCTGGCTAGGGCTGACCCTGCTTAGCTTCCTTCACACACAGTCACGGTAGGGCTCTACACTTCTCGGTAATTCACCAGGACCCTGTCTCAAACACAGGGGAGTTCTCTGCCTCCTCTTCACCTTTCACAAATGTTCACCAACACCAGGCTTCTCATAACTAAAGGTTTTATTAGTTGCCATTTAACATAATCTTCATGGCTTATTCCTTCATTAACTTAAACATCTCTTCTTCAATTCAAACATTTAAAGCAGTTCCTCAAACTTTCACAGTTCAAACAGCCAAACAAAAGCATTTACTTTTCTTTCTCAGAGGGTAGTGCAGCTGTCACCTTTTCAGCAGAGAGCTTCAAAAGTCCACAGAGTTCAGCCAGTACCTTCAAAGGGATCTTGTTCCTCCCACTGCCAAGTCTCCAGCTCCCCTCCTCTCTTTCACCACTCAGGCAGGATTAAGGTGGTTAATTAGCTCCTCCACCCCTTTAGGCTCTTCCCCCTAATTCCAGGCAGGACCTAGCCCATAACCACCTACACCTGTTTCCAGCCAGGACTCTCCTTGGTCTTAGCAACCTCCACCTGTACATTCCCCTACTGGCTCCCTCTAGTGGCTCATCCTGGACATTTCCCCCCCCCCCCCCCATTTCTATGGGAACAGCACCATCTAGTGGCCTACCCAGGATAGGACAGCCCCTTATTCTTCACAAGGTATGTAAATACTTTTTTTTGTTTGATTGGATGTTTTAAACCATTTACGTTCCAGGAAACTAGTGTTAGTGCATTAAGTGAGTATTGGCCATTGTAATAAAAGGAAGAACTTGAGCTAATGATAAGAACATAAGAGTAGCCATACTGGGTAAGACCAATGGTCCATCTAACCCAGCATTCTGTTTTCCAAACAGTGGCCAAGCCAGGTCACAAGTACCTGGCAGAAACCCAAATCGTGGCAACACTCCATACTACAAATCCCAGGGCAAGCAGTTGCTTTCCATGTCTGTCTCAATAGTGGGACTATGGACTTTTCCTCCAGGAATTTGTCCAAACCTTTTTTAAACTCAGATACGCTAACTGCTGTTACCACTTCCTCTGGCAAAAAGTTTCAGAACTTAACTATTTGTTGAGTGAAAAAAATATTTCCTCCTATTTGTTTTAAAAGTATTTCCATGTAACTTCCACAAGTGTCCCCTAGTCTTTGTACTTTTGGAACAAGTGAAAAATCGATTTACTTCTACTCATTTGACACCACTCAGGATTTTGTAGACCTCAATCATGTCTCTCCTCATCCTTTTCCAAGCTGAAGAGCCCTAACCTCTTTAGCCTTTCCTCATACAAGAGGAGTTTCATCCCCTTTATTATTTTAGTTGCTCTTCTTTGAACCTTTTCTAATTCCACTATATCTTTTTTGAGATACAGCAAACAGAACTGAACGCAATACTCAAGGTGCAGACGCACCATGGAGTGATAAAAAGGCATTATAGTATTTTCGTTTATATTCACCACCCCTTTCCTAATAATTCCTGTTTGCTTTTTAGCCGCTGCCACACACTGAGCAGAAGATTTCAGCGTATTATCTACAACGACATCCAGATCTTTTTCTTGAGCACTGACCCCCAAGGTGGACCCTAACCTCAGGTAACTGTGATTCGGATTATTCTTTCCAATGTGCATCACCTTGCGTTTGTCCACATTAAGTTTCATCTGCCATTTGGATGCCCAATCTTCCAATTTCCTATGGTCTTCCTACAATATTTCACAGTCCACACGTGTTTTAACAACCTTGAATAGTTTTGTATCATCTGCAAATCTGATCACCTAACTCGTCGTTCCGATTTTCATATCATTTATAAATATGTTAAATAGTACTGGTCCCAGTATAGATCCATGTGGCACTTCACTCTCCTCCATTGAGAGAAATGGCCATTTAACCCTACCCTCTGTTTCCTGTTCCTTAACATATTCCTAATTCACACCAGAACCTTGCCTCCTATTCCATGACTCTTTAATTTTCTCAGGAGTCTCTCATGAGGAACTTTATCAAAATCTTTCTGAAAATCTAGATACACTACATCAACTGGCTCACATTTATCCACATGTTTATTCACACCTTTAAAGAAATGAAGCAAATTGGTGAGGCAAGACTTCCCTCGGCTGAACCCATGCTGACTCCGTCCCATTAAACCATGTTTGTCTATGTGTTCTATAATTTTATTCTTTATAATGGTTTCCACTATTTTACCTGGCACTGATGTCAGGCTTACTGGTCTATAATTTCCCGGATCACCCCTAGAGCCCTTTTTAAAAATCGGAGTCATATTGGCCACCCTTCAATCTCCAGGTACTATGGATGATTTTAACGATAGATTACATATTACTAACAGCAGATCAGCAATTTCATGCTTGAGTTCTTTGAGTACCCTTGGATGTATGCCATCCGGTCCAGGTGATTTACTACTCTTTAATTTGTCAATTTGGCTTAGTACATCTTCCAGGTTCACCAAAATTTCTTTCAATTCCTCCACATCATCACCCTTGAAAACCATTTCCAGTACAGGCAGATCTCTTACATCTTCTTCCGTAAAGACAGAAGTAAAGAATTCATTCAGTTTCTCCGCTATGGCCTTGGTCTCCCTGAACGCCCCTTTTGCTCCTTTATGATCCAACGATATACCTTTTTCATTGAGAGTTAAGTGACTTGCCCAAGATCACAAGGAGCAGCAGTGGGAATTGAACCAGCCACCTCTGGATGTACAATGAATATAGTAATAACGTTGTGTGCGTCTGCTATGTAATAATAATAATAAATGTCATAAAGAGCAGAAGATGCTCAATCAACATGTGAGAAAAATACATTAGAGCCAGTGACCTCCCTATGGAGGTCTGGCGTGGTTCTTACCCGCCCCCATAGGATTAGGATAGGTGAAGGAATTCTGGAATTTTAAACAAGGCATAGTATATAAAGGAAGTAGAGACAAAAGAAAGGAATGGGCGGGAGTTGTTAATTGTAGACATTTTAGAACAAATTAATATAATATTAATTTGAAGAGAGACAATGCCGTCAATTTAAAAGATAAACAGGAATTAAGAACAATCATTAGCATAACAATATATAAAGCAGTTTAGTTTTATCTCACTATATGATAGATGTAATTATTAATATTTCCAAAATGTAATTGAACAAAATTGAGTTAGGAATTATGAAATGTATTAATAACTTTATAAACTATTTATAAGTAAGTCACAGGTAACATGTAAATATTTAAAATTTTCCCAGTGCTAATATCAAACAGGCAATATCAAACATCCATCAGAGGAGAGAGACTACCTTAAAAATAAGTAAATCCAAGGAGGAAAATTGCATGAAGGGAAAATAAATCAGAGTGGTGAGAATGAAAAAAACATTTTTATAATAAAGATTCAAACATTTGAAGAAGCTGTGAACAGTGCACTGAGAGAATCAAAATAACTCAAAGTTTAGCATATAGCAGAGCATGCAATGAGGGAGAATTGTCTGAAAATTTTCAGTCAAAAAGAATTAGCATGCTTCCTAAGAAGTTTTAGGGAAAGGGTGTGAAAGATAATTTATTATTAAGAATATTAAAGCAGTGAGGCATGCTGTCCCAGAGTTCATTCCAAAAAAATACCGCACTAGGTGTGGAGGTACCACACAGAGTGTGGAGGTGCACTTAATCCCCATGAAACAAAGTAAAGGGAAACAGAGGAGGGGTGGGGAAGATAGGCTCTTTCCAAACAATGGCGAAGATGTATGATTGTAAGTAAAAAGTAATGTTTATTACAACAACTTGACTCAACACAGCCATGTTTCGGCACCATAGCACCTTCTTCAGGAGTCTATAAAAACAAATATAAAACATAAATAATACAAACAGAAAGCTAATCAATAAACTAAGGGCGATCAATAATTAATATATAAAAACATTTTATCAAGCATATCAAGATCATAAAAATTAAAACATGGATAATACAAATACAGAGCAATCTTACATAAGTACATAAGTACATAAGTAGTGCCATACTGGGAAAGACCAAAGGTCCATCTAGCCCAGCATCCTGTCACCGACAGTGGCCAATCCAGGTCAAGGGCACCTGGCACGCTCCCCAAACGTAAAAACATTCCAGACAAGTTATAGCTAAAAATGCGGAATTTTTCCAAGTCCATTTAATAGCGGTCTATGGACTTGTCCTTTAGGAATCTATCTAACCCCTTTTTAAACTCCGTCAAGCTAACCGCCCGTACCACGTTCTCCGGCAACGAATTCCAGAGTCTAATTACACGTTGGGTGAAGAAAAATTTTCTCCGATTTGTTTTAAATTTACCACACTGTAGCTTCAACTCATGCCCTCTAGTCCTAGTATTTTTGGATAGCGTGAACAGTCGCTTCACATCCACCCGATCCATTCCACTCATTATTTTATACACTTCTATCATATCTCCCCTCAGCCGTCTCTTCTCCAAGCTGAAAAGCCCTAGCCTTCTCAGCCTCTCTTCATAGGAAAGTCGTCCCATCCCCACTATCATTTTCGTCGCCCTTCGCTGTACCTTTTCCAATTCTACTATATCTTTTTTGAGATACGGAGACCAGTACTGAACACAATACTCCAGGTGCGGTCGCACCATGGAGCGATACAACGGCATTATAACATCCGCACACCTGGACTCCATACCCTTCCTAATAACACCCAACATTCTATTCGCTTTCCTAGCCGCAGCAGCACACTGAGCAGAAGGTTTCAGCGTATCATCGACGACGACACCCAGATCCCTTTCTTGATCCGTAACTCCTAACGCGGAACCTTGCAAGACGTAGCTATAATTCGGGTTCCTCTTACCCACATGCATCACTTTGCACTTGTCAACATTGAACTTCATCTGCCACTTGCACGCCCATTCTCCCAGTCTCGCAAGGTCCTCCTGTAATCGTTCACATTCCTCCTGCGACTTGACGACCCTGAATAATTTTGTGTCATCGGCGAATTTAATTACCTCACTAGTTATTCCCATCTCTAGGTCATTTATAAATATATTAAAAAGCAACGGACCCAGCACAGACCCCTGGGGACCCCACTAACTACCCTCCTCCACTGAGAATACTGGCCACGCAATCCTACTCTCTGCTTCCTATCTTTCAACCAGTTCTTAATCCATAATAATACCCTACCTCCGATTCCATGACTCTGCAATCTTGAGAATAAAAACATGAATAATGCAAAAAACAATCAATAAATAATAGACATATGAAGCAAACGAAAGGCAATCAATAGTAAGTATATAAAAATATATCAAAATGCAAAAACAAGATCATAAGAATTAAAATATACTTAAAACGTACATGGTATTAGACACTGTAAAATGGTGTTGCAAAGGAAAATAAACATAAAAGGCATAAGAAATATATTGTATGATGTCATTTATCATGTATATAAAAAAAGTAGTACAGATATTCTATAATAATATGTGACAAATAGGAGACAAAATAATTGGTTTGAGGATGTGTGACAACGAAAGATACTGGAGTACAAAATAATGGAGTATAAAATATTAAGTGTGAAAATGTAAGAAAGCCAGAGCAAACAAAAAGCAGAGAGCATCACCCTGGTGAAGTAGGAAGTACTCCTGTAGCCAGGACCTGCCCACCAGGGGATGTACTATCCTCTCGCACCGAGGATATGTCTCCGAGTGTTGCCCGGGAGTGAAAGGTTAGGACAGCTATTGTAGTTGGTGATTCGATCATTAGGCATATAGATAGCTGGGTGGCTGGTGGAGTGAGGATCGCCTGGTGACTTGCCTGCCTGGTGCGAAGGTGGCGGACCTTACGCGTCACCTAGAGAGGATTTTAGATAGTGCTGGGGAGGAGTCGGTTGTCTTGGTACATGTGGGTACCAATGACATAGGAAAATGTGGGAGAGAGGCTCTGGAAGCTAAATTTAGGCTCTTAGGTAGAAAACTCAAATCCAGATCCTCTAGGGTAGCATTTTCTGAAATGCTACCTGTTCCACGCGCAGGGCCCAAGAGACAGGCAGAGCTCCGGAGTCTTAATGCGTGGATGAGACAATGGTGCAGGGAGGAGGGTTTTAGATTTGTTAGGAACTGGGCAACATTCTGGGGAAGGGAGAGCCTATTCCGAAAGGATGGGCTCCACCTTAACCAAGGTGAGACCAGGCTGCTGACGTCAGCATTTAAAAAGGAGATAGAGCAGCTTTTAAACTAGAAATGGGGTGAAGGCCGACAGTTGCTCAAAAGCGCAAGGTTCGGGATAAGGTATCTTGCAAGGATACCTCACAAACAGGGAAGATAGGGTTTCTGGATAGTGAGGTTGCACAACAGACCATGGTATGTCAGGTGCACTTAAATACAACTAAAGATCAGACAAAAGATGGCAAATCAATAGTGTCAAGTACTAAGCATCATGCAAATAGGAACAACAAACATACTCTGAAATGTCTATATGTAAATGCTAGGAGTCTAAGAAATAAGATGGGAGAGTTGGAATATATTGCAGTTAATGAAAAATTGGATATAATAGGCATTACTGAGACCTGGTGGAAGGAGGATAACCAGTGGGACACTGTCATACCGGGGTACAAAGTATATCGTAGTGATAGGTTGGACCGGTCTGGTGGAGGGGTAGCATTGTATATTAACGAGAGCCTTGACTCAGATAGATTACAAATTCAGCAGGACACAAATCACACCCTTGAACCATTGTGGGTTGAAATTCCCTGCATGAAAGGGAAAAGGACGGTGATAGGAGTGTACTACCGTCCGCCTCGCCAGGATGAGCAGGTAGACGCAGAAATGATAAAAGAAATCAGAGAAGCAAACAAAATGAGCAATGTGATAATAATGGGTGACTTCAATTATCCAAATATAGACTGGGTAAATGTAACATCGGGACATGCTAGAGAGGTACAATTCCTTGATGAAATCAAGGACAGCTTTATGGAGCAGCTGGTGCAGGAGCCGACAAGAGAAGGAAAAATTCTAGACTTGGTCCTTAGTGGAGCGCATGATCTGGTGAGGGACGTTATGGTACTGGGGCCATTTGATAACAGTGATCATAATATGATCAGTTTTGATATCAACCTTGAAGTAACTATACACAGGAAGTCAAATACGTTAGCGTTTAACTTTAAAAAAGGAGACTATGATAAAATGAGGAGAACGGTGAAAAAAAAACTTATGGGGGCAACTGAGAGGGTAAAAACTGTACAACAGGCGTGGATGCTGTTCAAAAATACCATCCTGGAGGCCCAGGCCAAACATATTCCACAAATTAGAAAAGAAAGACGGAAGTCTAAAAGACAGCCGGCGTGGTTGAAAAGTGAGGTGAAGGAAGCTATTAGGGCTAAAAGAAACGCCTTCAGAAAATGGAAGAAGGAACCGTCTGAAAATAACAAGAAGAAGCACAAGAAGTGTCAAAGCAAATGCAAGGCGCATATAAAGAAGGCCAAGAGGGATTACGAAAAAAAAGATAGCATTAGAGGCAAAAAACATAGTAAAAACCTTTTTTGGTATATTAAAAGCAGGAAGCCGGCAAAAGAATTGGTTGGGCCGCTGGATGACCGAGGGGTAAAAGGGGCAATCAAGGAAGACAAAGACGTAGCAGAGAGATTGAATGAATTCTTTGCTTCGGTCTTCACCGAGGAAAATTTGCGTGGGATACGGGTGTCGGAAATGGTATTTCAAGCGGACGAGTCGGAGAAACTTACTGACTTCACGGTAAACCTGGAGGACGTAATGGGGCAGTTCAGCAAACTGAAGAGTAGCAAATCTCCTGGACCGGATGGTAGTCATCCTAGAGTACTGATAGAACTGAAAAATGAGCTTGCGGAGCTGTTAGTGATATGCAATTTATCCTTAAAATCGAAAGTGGTACTGGAAGATTGGAGGGTGGCCAATGTAACTCTGATTTTTAAAAAGTTTTCCAGGGGAGATCCAGGAAATTATAGTCCGGTGAGTCTGACGTCGGTGCCGGGGAAAATGGTAGAGGCTATTATAAAAAACAAAATTATAGAGCACATCCTAGGACATTGATTACTGAGACCAAGTCAGCACGGCTTTTGTGTGGGAAAATCTTGCCTGACCAATTTACTTCAATTCTTTGAAGGAGTAAACAAACATGTGGACAAAGGGGAGCTGGTTGATATCGTGTATCTGGATTTTCAAAAGGCATTTGACAAGGTACCTCATGAAAGGCTACAGAGGAAATTGGAGGGTCATGGGATAGGATGAAATGTCCTATTGTGGATTAAAAACTGGTTGAAGGATAGGAAACAGAGAGTGGAGTTAAATGGGCACCTTTAAATCTAGACTGAAAGCCCACCTCTTTAACATTGCTTTTGACTCGTAACCACTTGTAACCACCTGCCTCCACCTACCCTCCTCCTTCCTGTACACAATAATTGATTTGATTTGCTTACTTTATTTCTTGTCTATTAGATTGTAAGCTCTTTGAGCAGGGACTGTCTTTCTTCTATGTTTGTGCAGCGCTGCGTATGCCTTGTAGCGCTATAGAAATGCTAAATAGTAGTAGTAGTAGTATTCACAATGGAGAAGGGTAGTTAGTGGGGTTCCTCAAGGGTCTCTGCTAGGACCGCTGCTTTTTAATATATTTATAAATGATTTAGAGATGGGAGTAACTAGCAAGGTAATTAAATTTGCTGATGACACAAAGTTATTCAAAGTCGTTAACTCGCGACAGGATTGTGAAAAATTACGAGACTGGGAGATTGGCGGCTAAAGGCAGATGACGTTTAATGTGAGCAAGTGCAAGGTGATGCATGTGGGAAAAAAGAACCCGAATTATAGCTACGTCATGCAAGGTTCCATGTTAGGAGTTACGGACCAAGAAAGGAATCTGGGTGTCGTCGTCGATAATACACTGAAACCTTCTGATCAGTGTGCTGCTGCGGCTAGGAAAGCGAATAGAATGTTGGATATTATTAGGAAAGGTATGGAAAACAGGTGTGAGGATGTTATAATGCCATTGTATCGCTCCATGGTGCGACCGCACCTTGAGTATTGTGTTCAATTCTGGTCGCCACGTCTCAAGAAACTTATAGTAGAATTGGAAAAGGTGCAGCAAAGGGCGACTAAAATAATAGCGGGGATGGGACGACTTCCCTATGAAGAAAGACTAAGGAGGCTAGGGCTTTTCAGTTTGGAGAAGAGACGGCTGAGTGGAGACATGATAGAGGCATATAAAATAATGAGTGGAGTAGAACAGGTGGATGTGAAGTGTCTGTTCATGCTTTCCAAAAATACTAGGGCTAGGGGGCACGCGATGAAACTACAGTGTAGTAAATTTAAAACAAACCGGAGAAAATGTTTCTTCACCCAATGCATAATTAAACTCTGGAATTCATTGCCGTAGAAAGTAGTGTCTTTAGTTCCTACATCCTGAGGTATGTTCTAAACGCTGTCTATTTATACATACATACTTTTGGTCAAGAAATGAGTGGGATAGTCTATTCACATTCCGTACTATTAATCACTTTTCCATACATATGTTCTTTCTTTCAGAAGGAATTGTGTACTCTTCAGTACATAGCCTTTTGATGTTTTAACTGTTCAAGCACCGTTTAAACGTTTGGTGTGTTAACTATCAAAGCACCAGTCAAAACCTCTGGAAAGTTAGTAAGATATATTTTTTGCTTGTTTTCTCTTTCTTTTTTCTCTTTATTTTTCCCCTTTCTTCCCCCCTTTTTTCCCTTCTTAGTTGTTTTTTCTCCCTTGTTTTCCTTTTTTTCTTTTTTCTATTATTCAAGAAGGTGCTGTATAAATTTTTTTATTATTATATTGTAAACCCCCTGGTGGCAGAGCAAGGTATTACAATGATGGTACCAAATATGTCACAGTGTTTCCCCAAAATGACTCAACACCAACCAGGGAGTTTAACAATAAAAAGAAAATATTTTTTTATTACTTGAATTATATTTAAATGCTAATGAAATTTTACCAACTTGCAAATTTAACATATGTATTTCAATTACAGGTTTGAAACACAAATCAGTTTAGTCTCTAGAAACATTGAAAGCATCCTCAGATAAATATAAATATTAGTTACATAAATCATTTAAGTACATTCAATTCCTCAAAACACCAGACTCTTCAAAGTCTCTCCTCTCCTGTCCCTCAGACCCCCAGAGACCCCCAAGGATCCAACATGTAAGTTTTCCTTGACTCTTTTTTTCTTCTTTTAGTTATCTCTCACTTATTGTTCAGGTTTCCTTTACTATTTTCTCATATGTGCACTTTTTTAAAATAGTTTCAGTCACTTAGCTGCTCTCTTTGTTTTCTCTCTCTGGCTCTCTTGAACGGTGGGCGCCTTTTCTTTCAGGTGATGATCTCCAGCATCAACTTTCTTCCAGTCTTTTCCTAGTAACATGTTCTCACCAATACAGCTCCCTCCCAACTGCCAGCCTGAGCTGTTTGTCACTCTCCTGAAAGTTCCATCACTACACTGCTGCTCACTGTCTCTACACCAGATCCAGAAGGAGCCAGGTAATCTTTTAAAATTTAACCCATAGGGTTACAATATTTTTTTTGATTAACCTGCAACATTGGTGAAATATTATGAGCAAATTTTCCTCTCCATGCCAATGACACTTCCATCAAGTTACATACATCAGTTCTCTACTGCTTTTTGTTTGCTCTGGCTTTCATACCTTTTCACACTTAATATTTTATACTCCATTATTTTGTACTCCAGTATCTTTCGTTGTCACACATCCTCAAACCAATTATTTTGTCTCCTATTTGTCACATATTATTATAGAATATCTGTACTGCTTTTTTTAATCTGTTCAGAACTCTGCTGCACGTCTCATATTCCGCCAGAACCGATATACTCATATCACCCCTCTCCTCAGGTCACTTCACTGGCTTCCAATCAGATACCGCATTCAATTCAAGCTTCTCCTTCTTACCTACAAATGCACTCAGTCTGCTGCCCCTCACTACCTTTCTACACTCATCTCCCCTTACGTTCCTGCCCGTAACCTCTGTTCACAGGACAAATCCCTCCTCTCTGTACCCTTCTCCACCACCGCCAACTCCAGGCTCTGCTCATTCTGCCTCGCCTCACCCTATGCTTGGAACAACCTTCCTGAGCCCTTACACCAAGCCCCCTCCCTGCCCATCTTCAAGTCTTTGCTTAAAACCCACCTCTTCAATGCTGCATTCGGCACCTAACTCTTACCGTTCAGTAAATCCAGACTGCCCCAATTTGACCGCCCCTATCGGACTGACCGTTCACTTGTCTCTTAGATTGTAAGCTCTTTGAGCAGGGACCGTCCCTCTATGTTAAATTGTACAGCGCTGCGTAACCCTAGTAGTGCTTTAGAAATGTTAAGTAGTAGTAGTAAATGACATCATACAATATATTTCTTATGCCTTTTATGTTTATTTTCCTTTGCAACACCATTTTAATGTGTCTAATACCATGTACTTTTTAAGTGTATTTTAATTCTTATGATCTTGTTTTTGCATTTTTGATATATTTTATATACTTACTATTGATTGCCTTTCGTTTGCTTCATATGTCTATTATTTATTGATTGTTTTTTGTATTATTCATGTTTTTATTCTCAAGATCGCTCTGTATTTGTATTATCCATGTTTTAATTTTTATGATCTTAATGTGCTTGATAAAATGTTTTTTATATATTAATTATTGATCGCCCTTAGTTTATTGATTAGCTTTCTGTTTGTATTATTTATGTTTTATATTTGTTTTTATAGACTCCTGAAGAAGGTGCTATGGTGCCGAAACATGGCTGTGTTGAGTCAAGTTGTTGTAATAAACATTACTTTTTACTTACAATCATACGTCTTCTCCATTGTTTGGAAAGAGCCTATCTTCCCCACCCCTCCTCTGTGTCCCAGAGTTCATGTAATGCAGTTGAAAAGAATATAGGTAGAAAACATTCATGTGAATGGATTATGCCATGCCTTGATGTTGGAGATGATCAATGTAATCTTGGAGCAGATCCGGAGAGTCAAAGGTTTTGATATTGTTGTTTATAGTTACCGTCATGCGAGCTGGATACTGTAAACCGAAGCGTGTTCTCAGGGATTTAAGCTGTGCATGCATTTCAAGAAACGCTTTTCTTTTCCTAGCTGTAACTTTAGTGAGGTCAGGAATGATTAAAATCTTCTTGCCTTCGTTCTGGAGTGAAGATTGTGTACGCACTGCTGTGAGTATTTGCAGTGCTGGAATCGGAGTTTTGCAACTACCGGTCTTGGGTATGGTTGATTGAGGCACTTCAGTGTTGACGTGTAGTGGGCGTGCTCGAATTCCAAGGGTGGATTGAAGGTTATGTTCAGAATAGTGGGAATCCACTTGGTAAGAAAATCGATCATGCTGGATCCTTCAAGACCTTTTCTAAGGCCAAGTATGTGAATATTATTTCTTCGGGAGTGATTAGAGAGATCTTCTAGTTCCATTTCTAATTTTTTTAAATGTTTAGTGGACGTGTCTTGAAACTGTGTGAGTTGAAGAGCAGCTTGATCAGAGCATCGCTCCAAATCTTCTATTCTCATTTGAAAAGCGCTGAGAGAAGAGGTAACGGAGGCAATTTCATTTCGGAGTTTGCAGGTGGTTTTGAAATGCTTAGATGTTAATTCTCGTAATGCACAGAGCTCTTCCATCATGGGGTCTGAGATATGAGATGAGCTTTTGTTTGGCGCCATTTTTTCTGGTGTTGGAGGATCAGTTTTTGATCTTTTATAGCCGGTTGTCAGGATTCTAGGTGAATCTTGTTTGGATGATCTTGTTCCTGACATGATAAAAGGTAGGCTATGATGAAACAAAATATTTTTAAAGGTGAAATTCCAAGAATCCAAGCGAAGACTGAGTTGATCAGGGAGGGACAGAGCAGGTTAGACATCCATTCCCATCAAGAGCTCAGTAGTGCCCCCCACCCCCCCGAAAGTTGGATTTCCAGCACATTTCACTAAGTAGCGGCTGCGGGGCCTCTATGTCTAGATAGAGCACATAGGCTGGGTCGTTGCTGTGATGGCGATTTGCAACCTAGGTCGATTATTGCAAAATTTCACAGTTACCCACAGAAGGTGAAGATCTTGTGTCACTATGGGGTCCTGTTATGAAGCTCAGGAAAAAGAGGGCCTGAACTGGCATCGACGTGCACCAAGGCCCACTTTTACCACAGTGGGTAAAAGACAGGTTTCCCTTTTCTTAAAGAAATGGCTGCGCAGCAAGTGATTTTGGGGAGGAGCAATTACCACCACCCATTGAGGTGGTGGTAAGGGGCTCCTGCACTAACCCAGCTGTAACCGGGCAGCTCGTGGCACTGCCCAATTACTGCCAAGTACACACTGTCGCTACAAAAGTTAAAATATTTTTGCAGTGCCGGAAATGGCGCGCACTAGGGGAAGGAACTACCACCGGGCTGCTGTGGTAGCTCAGCAGTACTTCCCTTTTAGCAAGCGATAAGCCTGTGTTGGGCTTACTGCCGTTTCGTAAAAGGGCCCCTACAAACATACCTGGGATTCAATGAAATATGAGGAACACCTGTGAGGATTTTTCAGGATTATTCAGCATCCTTAATGGAGCAGTGTAAGGATTTTACACCATTTTGCACAAAATTAAGTGAGAAGAAATTGCGTTTTGTTTTATACCCCGCAGTATTAAAAATATACTATGATGGCTGATAGCAGTCTTTTGAGTCTGCGGAAAAAGCCTCTGATTGGATCAATTAAACTGTATTGGTCACTTGATTCAGACTTGCAGCACTGCAGAGTTTAGGGTATGCATTTGTTATAACTGGATTTGCTGGCATACATGCTTTGTGGGCACCCCACAGATGGTATGATTACTAGCCTGTTGGCTGGTTGTTTATATTTAAGTATTTCCAGTGCTTTTTTTGTGCCGGTACGTGCTGGTACGGTGTACCGGCACCTTTTTTGAGGTCCGGCGTGCTGGAGCCGGTTGCTCTTGAGAGCGAGCCGGCTCTCCTTCCTTCCTTCCTCCCTACCCCCTCCCGAGCTAGCCTAAAGGGTCCGAGTCAGTGGCGTACTCCGTGCCGCCAGATGACCATTTTCGTCTGCCACCCGACCCGGCCGGCACCTGACTGCCTTTAGAAAAATATACGAAGCGGCGGCACAGTGCCTTGTGTCTGAATGTAAAAGAAGAAAAATCGCTTCGGCTGGCCTTCAGGGTTGCCAGGTGGAAAATTTTTTTCCAGCCCACTGGAGCCCAAAAAACAGCCCAAAAACCGCCCAAACACAAACCCCGCCCCTGACACCCCCGCCCCCGCGTCATCACCCCCGCCCCCGCCGTCATCAACCCCGCCCCCGCCGTCACCGGCCCCGCCTCCCACGTCACCGGCACCGCCTCCCCGTCATCGGCCCCGCCTCTTACGTCATCGACCCCGCCTCCCCGTCATCGGCCCCGCCTCCCACGTCATCGGCCCGCCTCCCACGTCACTAACCCCGCCCAAAACGTCATTAACCCCACCCAAAAACGTCATTAACCCCGCCCCCCCGCGGCCGAAAAAAACCGCCCGAAGCACAAAAACCAGCCCAAAAAACCGCAACCCGCCGCGGGCAAAAATTTCCCGCGGCGGGTCGCGGAAAACCGCCCAATTGGGCGGTAAAACCGCCCACCTGGCAACACTGCTGGCCTTCCCTCGCTGTGTCGTTCTGCCCTCTGATATAACTTCCTATTTCCGCAAGGGCAGGACGACACAGCGAGGGAAGGCCAGCCGAAGCGATTTTTCTTCTTTTACATTCAGACGCGAGGCACCATGCTGCCGCTTCGTATATTTTTTTTAAGAAAGTGACACTTTGTGGAGAGGCCTTGAACCCTGCCAGTTGAACATGCTGTGGCACCGAGGAAGAGCTGCTGGGAAGTTGAGGCAGTAATGAGGGCACAGTGCGGCATGGCTTGTAGAATGACCAGGTCCTGTTGGCAGTGGCAAAGCAGAAGCTGATGCTGGACCAGGTGAGAATATGCAGCTGGGAGGGGAAGATGGAGATCAGCTTGCACTACATGTTACCTCATCAAATCTGAAACACATATACCCTGTCCCCACTCTCATCTAGATCAGACATATTGTAGTGTGCTGGATAGCATGCCACAGTTTTTACACTGATGGAACAGAGCATGTAGGAGTGGCCTAGTGGGTAGGGTGGTGGACTCTGGTCCTGGGGAACTGAGGAAGTGAGTTCAATTCCCACTTCAGGCACAGGCAGCTCCTTGTGACTCTGGGCAAGTCACTTAACCCTCCATTGCCCCAGGTACAAATATGTACCTGTATATAATATGTAAGCCACATTGAGCCTGTCATGAGTGGGAAAATGTGGGGTACAAATGTAACAAAAAAATGAGCCACAGGACCACTGGAAGTTGCAGTGAGTACTAGATAGACAGGAAATGAACTCACAGAAGCAGGAATCTTGGCACACTAATAATAACAATTAAGCACCTGCAGCTAATCAGGCAGTCTTCTGGTGAATGTAAGGAAAAGTCAGGCTATTTACTGAAATAAAACAGGCCAGAGCACCAATAGGCGCTCAGCTGAGTAGCTATAGCTACTGAGCCAGATAGATGGATTTAGAAGAAAACCCCTTTTCTTCTAAATCCATCTATGGTGGCGAATGCTTGGTGTTTAATTTTCAGAATCTCTAATAAAGCAGAACCCCGAATGCTTTCTAGCTTTACATTTAAGGTATTAAGGAACCAGTAGTGTTTGAGCAGACAGAAGAATAACGTGTATGCTGTATGAAATGTTCTGATGGAAGCCATAAAACTGCATTTATCCTGTGCTGTCGCAGACAGAAAGGCTGTGATGGCACTGTAGTGTCACTGGAAATGTACCCTGGTTTAGAATGTTGCTAGAAAGCTCCAAGTCGCTGACCAGAGAGCATGGGTGGAGTAACTTTATAATTAGAATAAACGTAGTAGCATAGAGCTATCCAAACAGAAGTATTTTGCCTGCCTAGAAAATGTGCTTAGAAAAGTGAACTGTAAGCCTATTGGAAGATTCACCGGAACTGAGCTGTTTAAAACCACTGACTGAAGTCTGGATCAGAAAAGGTCTACTGCATGTTATGGTTTGAGGAAAGTACTATTGGTTAATTGGTATGGAGGTGGCTTTATAAGTGGCTGTATGTTAAGCATGGAAATTTGCTAATAAGTTTATGGAGAGGTTTCCCATTTAAATTGGTAAATAAAGTATATAAATAGTACACCAGCGGACAGTTGAGTTCCTGTCCAAAAGAGCTAACCCAAAGGTACCTTTACTACAATATTTAGACTCTCAATTCTCATCTTGTATGTCTTCTGGTGCAGGCCTTGCACCATTTTGCTTTTCTCTGGACAACCTCTAGCCATGTTATATTGTTACCAAGACATAGCTTCCAAAACTAAAGTATTCAAAGTGAGGTCTCACAAATAGCCTGAATGGGTGGATGGAGGGGAGGCAGGGAGAGAGAAGAAATGCTGGACATGGGTGGATTGAGGAGAATGAAGGGAGAGAGAAGAAATGCTGGACATGGGTGGATGGGGGAGAGGAGGGTTGCTGGACATGAGTGGATGGAGGAGAGGGAAGGGAGAGAGAAGAAATGCTGGACATGGGTGGATGGAGGGGAGGGCAGGGGAGAGAAGAAATGCTGGACATGGGTGGATGGGGGAGGAGGGTTGCTGGACATGAGTGGATGGAGGAGAGGGAAGGGAGAGAGAAGAAATGCTGGACATGGGTGGATGGAGGGGAGGGCAGGGGAGAGAGGAGGGTTGCTGGACATGGGTGGATGGGAGGGGAGGGCAGGGGAGAGAAGAAATGCTGGACATGGGTGGATGGGGGAGAGGAGGGTTGCTGGACATGAGTGGATGGAGGAGAGGGAAGGGAGAGAGAAGAAATGCTGGACATGGGTAGGTGGATGGAGGGGAGGGGAGGGCAGGGGAGAGAGGAGGGTTGCTGGACATGGGTGGATGGAGGGGAGGGCAGGGGAGAGGAGGGCTGCTAGACATGGGTGGATGGAGGAGAGAGAAGAAATGGAGTGGAGGAGTGGCCTAGTGGTTAGGGTGGTGGACTTTGGTCCTGGGGAACTGAGGAAGTGAGTTCAATTCCCGGCACAGGCAGCTCCTTGTGACTCTGGGCAAGTCACTTAACCCTCCATTGCTCCATGTAAGCCGCATTGAGCCTGCCATGAGTGGGAAAGTGCGGGGTACAAATGTAACTAAAAAAAAAAAAATGCGGGACATGGATGGAGGCGAGGGAAGAGTGAGGTAGGAGATGAGATGAGGGGAAAGGAAGAGAGGAGAAAAACTGCACATGGATGTAGAAAATAGGCAGAAGCTGGATCCACTGGACAGTCAAGTCTGCGGAGGACCCAGCTTTTACTTATGGATGTAGGGCAAGAAATGAAGAAGAAAGGCGGAAAGTAAAGAAATAAATGGAAAGGAAGCCCTGGAAATGGAGTTAAGAGGACAGATAGCAGCAGAATCAGATACTGAGCCAGCATGATCAGAAAAAGTCACTAGACAACAAAGGTAGAAAAAATCATTTTATTTTCATTTTAGTGTCTGGAATATGTCCAATTTGAGAATTTACATCTGCTGTCTTATTTTGCACTGGGTATGCTGGAGCTGTAACAGCTTACAGAAATTATTTATAATGAAAAAAAAATCACATTATTTTTTTCTCCTATACTAGTATAATATTTTCAATGATGTCTGTTTATATGCGCTGTGGCTGGTATAAGGGGTGTGGCTAATGTGGGTGTGTCTATAATAGGGGTGGAGTCATATGTGGTGACTCCATCCACAATGAGTACCGGCACCTTTTTTTCTACAAAAAAAGCACTGATTATTTCCTTTTAATTTCTCTAATGTCAGAGATGCTGTTTGCTGTAGTATTTTGTAATGTTAGACACTGGTTCTAATGGAGAGTGGATGGGAGGAGACACTGGTGGGCACAGAGACACGTGATTAGCACCTTCTCTCAGGTTATCCTTGGAGGCAGCCTCCATAGTCAGATGCTGTTGGTAGGTTCTTGGGGGGGGGGGGGGGGTCAGGGATTGACACATGGTTGCTTCATAGTACATTCTTCACTTTTATTTTATTGTGGTTTTGCTATGGGGCTTATTGGGAGTTTTGGGCAGGGATTGGAGGGTATTCTGTTCAAGGGTTCGAGACATTTAGTGGTGGTGCCGTGTGATGACTGCTCTATCTCTGTGATGGCTGATTCACCTTGCATCCTGACATGGGGTACTTGCTTAGGCTTCTTACCCTCATGATGATATTACAGGATACATAGCTGAGAGGTTCTAACCTACATATTCTTTCTTGGAATGTCTCAGGTATTACCTCCCCCAAAAAAAGAAGTAAAATCCTGATACTGTTAAAACATCATAAAGCTGACATTGCCTGTCTCCGGGAGACTAACATCAAAAGTTATGTAAGGGCTGGGTGAGTGATCTTTTTTAATCTTCAGTCTTGGTTAGAGAAGGGGGATGGTGATCTTAATATATATATCACAAAAAACGTTCTTCCTTTAAAATATTTAATTTCTTTTATTACAGTACATATATCACATAAAACCACTTATGCTGTGTAAGTTCCGGAACTTGCCCAGTCACACCCTTCACTTCACCACCCATTCACATAAACCTTGTGTGGGCACATTTCTATATATCCATAATCTGTGTACATGCTCCCCAATTGTTGTTTCCTCAATTTCAAATCTTCCACTTGTGTCTTAGATATCGTCCTTAAAGGTTCAAATTATAGTCCTTTTAAATCATAAAAATCTTCTAAATCACATCAAGCAGGAGCACAGTGTTCACAACAAAGTCTCTCCAGCACTCTTCTTGGAGTAGTGTTAGTTCAGCAGAGTGAATCAGTGCAGTGTGTCAAGGGCTTCCTGGAATTTACATACTGTTTCCAGACTTTAAGCACCTTCTAACTCTTCACACCTTCTCTCTTTTGTTCCTCGATGCGAGACCGCATTTCGAACACTCCTTCTTCAGGAGGAACATTTCCCTTAGGAATCATGAGTCCAGCACAGGACCCTCTGTGAGCGTCTCAGCAACTTAAATGACTTAATATATAAACATCTTCCAGGCAACATTCAGTTAGTTACCAGAGATTCATATGAGTGCTACCTGCTGTTGCAAGTTTGTTTGCAGGATAAGGATTTTTATCTCTTGGTAGTATATGCCCCGAATGTTTATGAACATGTATTTTTAAATAAGTAAATTCACCTCAGCCTGCAGGACACCTCAATTCCTTTGATCCCAGTGGGAGACTTTAATCAAATCTTGGACCACATAGTAAACAGGTCAACTCGGAGGATGTGTGTGGAGTTGGGATCCACAAAATGGTAATCATTACTTTGTGCTTCCTTAAATTTGTTTTGGGATGCCTTAAAGGTGGTACTGCGAGGTGATGTAGCCTATATAGCTGCTAGGACAAAGTGCATCGTGCAGGGTATAGTGCAATTGGAGGCTAGTTATAAAGCTGCTAAAAGTAAATATATCTCTCAACCCACTATTTCTTATAAGGAGGTTCTGGTAGCAACCCAAGTAGCCTTGAATTCTCTTATACATGATGTCACGACTGTAACCGTGACCCCTCTTTTGACTCACCTTTTCTGCCGGTCCACTCATGAGCTGGCTTCTTATCTGCATGGTTGTGTTTGTATTCCAAGCCACACTTCAGTGTTGAGTGTGTATTTCCTGTCTCTGTCCAGTAGGGTTTCCACTTCCTCTGTGTTTCAAGACTCACTTTGGGTATTAATATTATTATTACAGCTATGAGCTTTGGTTTAAGGCCTGAGACTTTGGTTCAGGATTTAAAATGAGATAAAAGCTTATAGTCCTGTAACTCTGACTTGAACTCCAGTGTTGCTCAAAGGCATATAAGCTATTGGGACACTGCAGAACAAACAGAAAACCACAAGGGTGGGGGTCTAACTGACAGAGTTTTATTGGCAACTAGTAAAAAAGCCCCGTTTCTGATGCAAATGAAACGGGGGCTAGCAAGGTTTTCTTCTGTGTGCATGTGGGAGTGTGTGTGTTCCTGTCCTCTCTCCCCTCCCCCCTCTGAGTCCTTCATTGTTACAGAGAGAGCGATTTGATTTCCTGCTTTGCTGTTTTCCTTCACTGTTTGTGTTAGAGAGAGAGCGAGGGCGGGGCAGACACTCATGGGGAAACCGGATATCTCTCCCCCTTCACACTTCCGGTTGGAGGCTTCATAGAACGTTGGTGTTGCCTTTTATATATAGAGATATGGTGGTAACAGATGTTCAGAAATACAGAACTTATGATCTGTTGTGACACTCTCATGTAGGAGAATGAGGAACGAGCATGAGTGGGAAAGAGAGTAAAATCGTTTAGCAACAGTGTGGTTACAGATGTTCGTGAAAAATAACAAAGATGGCTGCACAGGAAAATGACTTAGATTTCCAGTAAAATACTAATCACTGCATTATATACAGTATATTGTACTGTTGTTTGTTTATTAACTATTGTACACCACATTGAGCCTGCTCTTGGGCGGGAATACTGTGGGATATAAATGTCATAAATAAATAAATAAATCATAGCCAATCAGTGTTAACTATGACATTAAAATAGATCCAATCAGGTGTGCTTACTGTCATATTAACCGTATCCTGAATGGACATATAAAAGTGAGTATACTTCCTACTTCCAGTCAGAGAGGCGGTCACGACTGCTCTCTCCATGAGAAACCAATCTATTGCAAATAATCCAATTGCTTTCTCATGCGTAGTTTTGAGTCTCTTATGTCTACTAATTGACGTTGAGTAGTAAAACAAAAGATTAAAGACTCAGGCCAGAAAATACCTATGTATAGCTGGGATACTATATTCCCATAACCAACTGATTGTACATGTTGCTTGTATATTTCTCATCTCAAATGGTGTTCTGTACACTGCACTTACAGAGCGATGGCTAATTGTAATTATTGGTTTCCCCTTAACTATTCAGAGCAAGTGCTCTGCTCTGGGATCTTTGGGAGTTTAGATTAGCGAGGTAAATACATCAGAAGCAGCCTGGGGTGTGTCTTATTCGTTCTTAGATTGTTGAGACTTTTCCTCTGCACTAGAAGGAATAAGTCACACGCTAAATAAATACAGGTTCTGTGTATTTCCTGTCTCTGTCCTGTTATAAGGAAGTGGTTCACTTGCATTCAGGGCCCTTGCAATGCCAAAGGTCCCCAGGTTAGTCTGTGTGCTTGTGAGCACTTCTGCCTAGATCCTTGTTGCCTTGTTCTAGTTTGTGTGTCTGTGGGCACTTCTGTGTCTTGTCTTTTCTTTTTTGTGGTGCCTGTGTGCACTTCTGCCTTTAGCCTTAGTCTGCTGTTTGTTTGTTTGTTTGCTTTGTGTCCTGTCTAGTCTGCCTTGCTAGTTCTAGTCCCTGTTACCTGAGCTTCAGCCATTGCTCTGTTGTTTGTCTGCTTTGTATCCTGCCTAGTCTGCCTTGCTAGTTCTAGTCCCTTCTACCTGAGCTTCAGCCATTGATCTGTTGTTTGTCTGTGTTTGTCAGCTTTGTATCCTGCCTAGCCTGCCTTGTTTGTTCTTTTCCCGTCTGACCTTCAGTTCCTGTTCAGTCAAGCTTGTGTCAGTATCCTATACCCTGTGTGAGAATCCTGAGTCCTGAATCCTGTTTTAGTCTGGTGTGAGAATCCTGTTGTTCCAGTCAGTCTGGTCTAGCATTTCTTGTCTACCAGCTCTGTCCTGTAAGTCCTGCAGGCCGCCCGCACCTAGGGGCTCAACCTCTGGGGAACGGTGGTCAGCGCAGGTGAAGTCCGGTTGCTCCAGTCCTGTTATTCCAGTCTAGTCCATTCCAGTATTTGGGTCCAGCCAAGCCAAGTCCGTTTCAGATTCCAGCTCCATCCTTGCTCATTTGTCCAGTTCTGGTTGGGGGATTTTGTCTGCTGCTGCCGCTCCTCGACAGTAGCCCAAGGGCTCACGTTGTTCCAGTGTCCGAGAGCCTGACACATGAGAGAACAAAAAAGAAATTATTGTTTCGGAACTATAAGTTCCACTGCTTTGAAAACAAATCAGGGAGGCTGTTATCTCAAATTACCAAATCGTGGCAGGGTTCCCAGTACATATTCACTTTGTTGAATGATCAGGGTGAACCTATGAATAAAGCCATGGAAATTGCACAGATATTTTTTACACACTTTAGCAAAATGTATGCCTCAGATGATCGGAAGGAGGGACCCTTTATTTTAGATTACTTGGAGTAGAGGAGTGTGGTAGCCGTGTTAGTCCACTCTTAAGGTTATCAATTGAAATCAAACAAAATAAAACATGGAAAAGAAAATAAGATGATACCTTTTTTATTGGACATAACTTAATACATTTCTTGATTAGCTTTCGAAGGTTGCCCTTCTTCGTCAGATCGGAAATAAGCAAATGTGCTAGCTGACAGTGTATATAAGTGAAAACATTCAAGCATTACTATGACAGTCTGACAGGGTGGGAGGATGGGGGTGGGTAGGAGGTATGCATGGGGACATCAAAGCATATCATTGATATTCTAACAGGATGGGTGTGGATAGGTGAGGGGTGGAGAGAAATACAGCTTTATGGTTTATAATGGGCTAGGAACCCCAGATCCTTGTTAAGTCCTTTCTGTTGGGTGTTAAAATATTCAATCATTCTGACTTCAAAGGTCTTACGTTCTTGTATGGTTTTAAAGTTACCTTTCAGGATACTCACTGTGAAGTCACTGGTACAGTGTCCTGGTCCTGTAAAATGCTGACCAACAGGGGTGGGAACCCTACTGGCACCAGTATTGTTCATGTGATGTCTATGTAAATTGAATTTTGTCTTAAGCATCTGGCCTGTTTCTCCAATATAGCATCCTTCGTTACATTTTTTACACTGAATGATATATACCACATTGGAAGATGAGCAAGTGAAAGATTCCTTGGAGAATTCAGGTAAGCTCCGTTTCTCTCCAAAAGTGCTATGCCCCCTTTTGTGCTCTAGAAATTTAAAGAGCAATTAAGGCAATTAAATGCCACACAGCTCCTGGGCCTGATGGATTTTCACCTGAATTTTATATAGCTTTTACAGGCTCAGCTGTGCGGACCATTGGTGGCCTATTATTCAGCAGCATTGGCTTCAGGTTTCCTGCCCCCACCGGATAATGAAGCTCTAATAATGCTCATCCTGAAGCCGAGCAAGCCGTGACACCTCTGAGAGGCATACTGCCCCATTTTATGAATATAAACATTTTCTTGAGAATCTTAGTGGACCGTTTGACACAACATATGCCTTCTGTTATTGGACCTGATAAGGTTGGTTTTATTAAGGGGTGACAGTCAGTGATAAACATGTGCAAGTTGTTATTGGCAATGCCATCTAGTCTCATCAATAAAATACCAGCTATGTTGGTGAGTTTAGATGCTGAAAAAAACATTTGACAAGGTGGCCTGGGGATACCTTTTTCAGGTGTTATAATATGTGGGTTTATAGAGATGGTTTGGCCATGTCTTTTTTTCAGCCTTTTTGCCCACTGCAGTAAAAAAGGCTTCAATGTGTGGCAAAGACGGCTGCTGCCACTAGTGCAGGGCCCCTTTTACCCCAACTTAGTAAATGGGCCCCATAGTTAGTAAATCAGAGGTAGAGGGTGAACTTCTAATATGGATGCCAATGTTTAAGCACCAAATATCCCACCAACCCAACATAAAAGCCTGAATACCTGCAACACAACAAAACCAAAGATCGTAATGGACACACCCCAACTTCCCTCTTCCTCACTAAGTTCCCCAATGTATCTACCATACATGAAAACCTTATTCTACCACAAGAACACCTTGTATTTGTTCATACCGGAACTGGTGAACGCCATTACGGTACTATGTAAGCCATATTGAGCCTGCAAATAGGTGGAAAAATGTGGGATACAAATATAACAAATAATAATAATACAGGTTTTATATTTGAATCCATCGGCAACAGTTTTTGTTAATGGGCAGAAGAAACAAACCTTTTCTGTCTCGAGGGGTGTCTGTTATCACCCTTATTATTTTTATTTTATTTAGAACCTTTATTATTGACAGCCCTAAAGGATGGGGATATTGTGGGTATCCCATTAGAGGCTGCTAAAGTTCTAGCTTTTGATAACATTTTGCTTTTGTTGTCCACCGCACAGGTCTCTTTAACAAGACTTTTGAGTGTTATTGATGAATTTAATTTTTATTTGGGGTTTACTGTTAACTTGCAGAAGTCTATGGCCTTACCCATACAGCTGGAAGTTAAACGGGATGGGTTGGGGTTACATAAGTACATAAGAATTGCCACACTGGGACAGACCAAAGGTCCATCAAGCCTAGCATCCTGTTTCCAACAGTGGCCAATCCAGGTCACAAATACCTGGCAAGTTCCCAAAAAAGTTCAATACATTTTATGCTGCTTATTCCAGAAATAAGCAATGGATTTTGCCCAAGTCATTTTAATAATGGTCTATGGACTTTTCCTTTAGGAAGCTGTCCAAACCTTTTTTAAACCATGCTAAGCTAACCGCCTTTACCACATTCTCTGGCAACGAATTCCAGAGTTTAATTATAAGTTAAGTGAAGAAACATTTTCTCCGATTCATTTTAAATTTACTACTTTGTAGCTTCATCGCATGCCCCCTAGTCCTAGTATTTTTGGAAAGAGTAAACAAACGATTCATGTCTACCTGTTCAACTCCACTCATTATTTTATAGACCTCTATCATATTTCCCCTCAGCCGTCTTTTCTCCAAGCTGAAGAGCCCTAGCTGCTTCAGCCTTTCCTCATAGGGAAGTCATCCCATCCCCTTTCTCATTTTTGTCGCCCTTCTCTATACCTTTTCTCATTCCACTATATCTTTTTTGAAATGCTGCGACCAGAATTAAACACAATATTTGAGGTGCGGTCGCACCATGGACTAATACAAAGGCATTATAACATCCTCATTTTTGTTGTTCATTCCTTTCCTAATAATGCCTAACATTCTATTAGCTTTCTTAGCTGCCGCAGCACACTAAGCTGAGGGTTTCAGTGTTTCATCAACGACGACGCCTAGATCTCTTTCTTGGTCAGTGACTCCTAATGTGGAACCTTGCATTACGTAGCTATAATTCGGGTTCCTCTTTCTCACATGTATCACTTTGCACTTGCTCACATTAAACGTCATCTGCCATTTAGTCTTCCAGTCTCGTAAGGTCCTCTTGTAATTTTTCACAATCAGGTTGATTTAACCAGTGCTTTTTTGAGGGGGTACTTCGGGGTAATGAGTACTGCCACCTTTTCCATTGTCTGCTAAAATTGACCCATGATCCCCAAGTTTTAATGAAAGAGCGCAGGCTCTATACACCAATTCTGCCTTGTCATAGATTCTGTGACTGGTTGCAGGGGGCTTGGCTATTGTGGAGTGGGTCCCTCAGTGATCACCCCATCCCTGAAAGGTGGCCTGGCATTTGAGTACTGGCACCTTTTTCGCTAGAAAAAATGCACTAGATTTAACAACTTTGAATAACTTTGTGTCGTCAGCAAATTTAATTACCTCATTAGTTATTCCCATCTGTAGATCATTTTTAAATATGTTAAAAAGCAGCAGCCCCAGCACAGACCCCTGGGGAACCCCACTATCTACCCTTCTCCATTGAGAATACTGGCCATTTAACCCTACTCTCTGTTTTCTATCTTTTAATCAGTTTTTAATCCACAGTAAGACACTACCTCCTATCCCATGACTCTCCAATTTCCTCTGGAGTCTTTCATGAGGTACTCTGTCAAACGCCTTTTGAAAATCCAGATACACAATATCAACCGGCTCACCTTTATTGTTGTTACCCCGTTCCTGAAGAGCACAGTCCTACTGTACCTGATGGTTGTAGCGTGGCGGATGCCTCAGACTGTGATTCAAGGAAGTGCAATACAATATAAACTAACCTGGTTCCTATAGCTCAAAGCTGTAGGAAGGAAAGAAACTAAGAATATTCCTTTAGATAAAATTAATACCCAAGGTAAGATGTTAAAACAATGAAGTTTTTATTGAGAACCAAATTTTGAATGCAAAGTTTTTCTCAGAACATATACCACTTTTTCTATTATATTTGTGAAGTACTTTGTATTAATTAAATATAACAACCTTTTAACAAAACTGTATTCCAAAATTCTGCTTAACTTATTTTTTTTTCTGTTTCTCTCTTTCAACTTTACAAAACAAGAAATAATCTTTCCATTTTAACAGTGGCGTACCAAGGGGGGGCGGTGGGGGCGGTCCGCCCCGGGTGTACGCCACTGGGGGGGTGCCGTGCGCCTGTTGGCTCTTCGTTTTCATGCTCCCTTTGCCCCGTAACAGGAAGTAACCTGTTCTGGGGCAGAGGGAGCATGAAAACGAAGAGCCGGCAGGCACGCAGCACCCCCCCAAGCAGCGTGCACCCGGGGGGGGGGGTGTTCTTTTGCCGGGGGATCGCGCTGCACCTGGGGGGTTCTTTCCTCAGGGCGGGGGCGCTGCACCCGGGAGGCGGGGTGCACCAGTGATCCACCCCGGGTGTCAGCCCCCCCAGGAACGCCACTGCATTTTAAGACCCCTCACTATGCATCAGATAAGTTGTGATAAGTATGAGGCTGTCCTATCCGGGGTAGGCCACTAGAGGGCGCTAGGAGAATAGGTGGAGGTCGCTAGGACCGGGGAGAGCCCTGGGAGGTCCACAGGTGTAGGAGGTTATGGGCTGGGTCCTGGGTAGCTAATTAACCACTTTATACCCCACCTGAGAGGTGAAAGGAAGTGAAGTGAGTTGGCAGCAAAAGAAGAGATCCCCCTGAAAGATACTGGCTAACCTTCTGGACTTGTGGTGGACTGTGTGTCCAAAGGAGAGAAGCAGGCTGAAAATCCTGGGGTAAGAAGTCCCTAAAGCATTAGTGTTGTGTGTCCTCAGTACTTATAGGAACTGTGTGTTCAAAAAGGAAGGACTGTGTGTCCAAAGAAGGGGGGACTGTGTGTCCCAGTACTGAGAGAAGCAGGCTGCAAAGCCTGGGGTTGGGAGTCCCCAAAGTATTGAAGCTAGTACTGAGCCCATGTATCTGTGTGGGGCGGCTCAGTGTGAAGACCTATGAAAGCATAAAGTATTAAACTAGAAGAAGTGTGCCCAAGGGCTGGAATAAAGAGTTGCCTGAGAAATATGCAGTTGGTGAGACCTGTTTAATTTGCTTAGTGGGAACCAGGTCACCCTGAGCGAGAAGGGGTAGCACACTAATTTGCATATGATCTGCATATTGAAAACCAGGTCACCCTGAGTGAGAAGGGGGATATCACAAAGTATAACCCTTTAAGGCCCAAAACTCTTTAAAATTTAACTCTATTCTTTAATTTTCAACCCACTTTTAACATAAGAATTGATTGTGTGTTATTTTATTCCCTTTGTTTCCAGGTGCCAGTGTCTCTCCGTCTATGCCTTCCCAGTCTAAACTGGTAAGTATTGCTATAGTGTCTCTCTTTATATATCTCTGTGTCTTGTGTTGTTGTGGGAAACACTTAGCTGTCACTCTCTTGGCTGGCACTTTAGTCTTTCTTGGACGTTGGTGCTCGTAGTCTGCGACGTAGCAATGTAGCTCAGATGTCTTCTTCTGTAGTGCAGGAATGTTATCTTCACCTGACCTTAACAAAATAATTGAAAGGAAAACCCTGTCTTTCCTGAAATCAGGATGCCTTTAAGGAAATTATTAGCTTTTGAGCTAAATACTGTGGGCACACTAACTAGAATTAAAAGAAAGTAAATATAAAACCCTACCTTTTCAAAACCTACACTGTGTTACTTTCCCTATCACTAGTGAGGATCCCTTGCTGTCTCACTTCTTTTTGGCTGTCACAAGTTATACTTTCATATCTTTCACACTCTTTTCTTTATCTCACCAAATACAACCTGTGTTCACTTTAGACATTCACAATTTCACAATTATGTTCCTCAGTCACCAAACTACAGTCACACTTTCAATCATATATGGATTTACATGTACTGCAATATTTTCTCTTCACCTCTCCAATTATTCACACTGGGTCATTTATTCTATCTAATTATCCAGTCTCACAATCAAAATCATCCACCTCACAACACACCAGGCCTTTCTGAATCTCTCATGTCTGAGAACCCCTCTCACACATCCACACCTCTCGGCTGCCAGGGCTCCTCTCAGCAAGTGTCTCAGTCAGCGTAACCATGGAAACCCCCCACTCGGCTTGGTAATGTAAAACATTTGATTCTTTGTGTGCAGAATACTCTCTTGATGCTTGTGACATTTTTGCTTATGCAATTGAAACATTATATTCAATCCTTAGCGTCAGCTTTGACTTGTATGAGAAACACTATCAACGACTTTCACCTTTCACATTTCTCTGGGTAAGTGAACATTATTTTACTCTGTGATTTGGTGATTTAAAGATTAGGGATAAAAGAGAAATTGTACGTTTGTTGATAAAGACTGTTTGAATTTAAAATAATAATAATAATTTATTAACTAGTTTCCATAGTGTAAAACCCTTTTCCCTATAGTTCTAAACTTGAACTTTCTGCCAGAGGTACTACTACTACTACTACTATTTAGCATTTCTATAGCGCTACAAGTAGAAATTTAACTCTCAAAGCCAACTGCATTCACAGGTAACCTCTAGAAGGCAGAGCAGGGCCTAGTTCAGTCTTCATACCCACCCCAATTCCTGCCTACCCCTAGCACATCTCTTCATTTATAGTCTTAAGGACTGATATTCAGACCACAGGAGTTAGATTGACTAACTCCCATGGTCGGCACTGAACCCAGATATTCAATGCCAGGCCATTTACAGTGACTGGCAATGAATTTCCCGTTTATTTTTGGGCAGTTTCAAGATAACCGGCTAAGTCGATATTCAAACTTAGCCGGGTATCTTTAAACTAGCCAAAGATATGCCACACTTTCACACGGTCAAATTTGGTCGCTAAACCAGGTTTGAAAATCAGCCTCTAACCAGGGATATTCAGTGGGGGATAGCCAGTTATCCCCCACTGAATATCAGTGGATAGCCGGTTAAGCACTATTTACCCGGTCAGCAGCTGTTCTGGCCTGTTAAACAGCGCTGACTATCGGGGTTAATTTATTATGATTAAAATATTGAGGTTTTTATGACCAATGATAGTAAAAGAGTCAAGCCTATGCTGACACACTACTGATTGAAAATGTTATGGCAGACCTTTGAGGTCTTTTTCCTCCTCCAGTAAGAGCTGGTCTTATTAAGCTTTTCCAGTAAATACTAATCAACTCATTACCATAGCCAATCAGTGTTAACCATTACAATAGCATATATCCAATAAATGGGATTATTGTCAGAATGACCTGTTACGTTAATGAGCATATATAAGTGATTGTACTTCCTATTTCTTTGGTGTGAGGCTGTCACAGCCAGCACCTTTGTGCAAGCAGGGCGGCTCTCTCCCATGAGAAACCAATCAATTGGCAAGTAATCCTATTGCTTTCTCATAAGTATCATTGAGTCTTTTATATCTGTAAATTGGCTTTAGCTGGTAATTGGGGGTGAGGGTGAGAAAGACCCTAAAATAAAACATTAGAGACTCAGACCCAGAGAACACCTATGTGTAGCTGTGGTACTGTATTCCTATAATCATTTGATTGTACATATATTTGGAGAATAATAAATAAAAGTATTTGATTGCTAGTACATCCTTTGAAGTCTCAGATATAAAAGTAATTTTGTGTAGCAATGTTCTGTACTCTCAGTGAGAGTACAGAACATGCTAATTGTACAAATACTTGATAAGAAATAAGGTGTCTAATATAGAGCAAACTGATGCAGCCTTGGGTGATTTATTTCTTCCTAGGTATTGGTGGGTGGACAACCATGTTGGGAGGGATAAAAGTACCCTAACAATACAAGGGTTTATCCCCTTTCTGCCCCAGAGACTCAGGCTATGTCAGATTTTTATTGCAGAGAATTTACAGAAAACATTTATTCACCCTTCTACCTCACCAGCTGAAGCAAGATTTTTCTTTGTGGGGAAAAAAAGATGGCACCCCTCACCCATGCACTGACTACTGGGGACTTGATGCCATTATTGTGAAGAACAGGTACCCACTCCTGCTAATCTCTGAGCTCTTTGGCCATCTTCAGGGGGCCCGGGTCTTTACTAAGTTGGACTTGAGAGGGGCATATAACTTGATACAAATTAGAGAGGGAGATGAATGGAAAACAGCTTTCAATACAAGAAATGGCCACTATAAATATTTGGTTATGCCATTTGGCCTGGCTAACACCCCAGCTGTCTTCGAGAATTTTGTAAATGACATCTTTCGAGACCTCTTACAGAGTTGTGCTCTAGTCTGTCAGACTTGTGAGTTCTTGTACCAGGTAGAGCGCTGCTGAGCCCAGTACTCGGACCAGGTTCTGCTTTGCGGCTGAACAACCCTGGGTTTCACCTGCGCTGACCGCCGTTCCCCAGAGGTTGAGCCCCTAGGTGCGGGTGGCCTGCAGGACTTACAGGACGGAGCTGGAAGTGGGGTGATGAATATATTGGCCAGGCAGGCAGCAGGTCAAGAGAGTAATCCAGGTACAAGCGTCAGTCAGTAGGCAGGCGGCAGGCAAGAGAGTAAACCAGGTACAGGCGAAAGTCAGTAGGCAGGCAGCAAGCAAGAGAGTAATCCAGATGCAGGCGAAAGGCAGGTGGCAGGCAAGGGAGTAATCCAGGTACAGGCGAAAGTCAGTAGGCAGGCGGCAGGCAGAAGGGCAATCCAGGTACAGACAAAGTCAGCAACGAGGGACCAGTAGATAAGAAGCAGACTACAGAGTTAGAAACACCAACATAAGTACATAAGTAATGCCACACTGGGAAAAGACCAAGGGCCCATCGAGCCCAGCATCCTGTCCATGACAGCGGCCAATGCAGGCCAAGGGCACCTGGCAAGCTTCCCAAATGTACAAACATTCTATACATGTTATTCCCGGAATTGTGGATTTTTCCCAAGTCCATTTAGTAGCGGTTTATGGACTTGTCCTTTAGGAAACCATCTAACCCCTTTTTAAACTCTGCCAAGCTAACCGCCTTCACCACGTTCTCCTTCAACGAATTCCAGAGTTTAATTACGCGTTGGGTGAAGAAAATTTTTCTCCGATTTGTTTTAAATTTACTACATTGTAGTTTCATCGCATGCCCCCTAGTCCTAGTATTTTTGGAAAGCGTGAACAGACGCTTCACATCCACCTGTTCCACTCCACTCATTATTTTATATACCTCTATCATGTCTCCCCTCAGCTGTCTCTTCTCCAAGCTGAAAAGACCTAGCCTCCTTAGTCTTTCTTCATAGGGAAGTCATCCCATCCCCGCTATCATTTTAGTCGCCCTTCGCTGCACCTTTTCCAATTCCATTATATCTTTCTTGAGATGCGGCGACCAGAATTGAACACAATACTCAAGGTGCGGACGCACCATGGAGCAATATAACGGCATTATAACATCCTCACACCTGTTTTCCATACCTTTCCTAATAATACCCAACATTCTATTTGCTTTCCGAGCCGCAGCAGCACACTGAGCAGAAGGTTTCAGTGTATTATCGACGACGACACCCAGATCCCTTTCTTGGTCCATAACTCCTAACGTGGAACCTGTCATGTTCTCGAGGACCTTGGCATTCTGTCAGGCTTCTTCCCCGGGAACCCTGGGTACGTGAGTCCTTGGACCACGGCCGAGGAGCGGCAGTGGCAGGCAAGATCACCTTCGGAGCAGAGAAGAGACAAGGCTGGACTGGAACCCCAGACTGGAGTCCTGCACTGGAACACTCGGGACTGGAACACACCGGACCGGAACTCACTGAAGAAGGCTTCACCTACGCTTAGCTGCCTTTCCCCGAGGGTTGAGCCCTCAGGTTCGAGCAGCTAGTAAGGCTTACAGGAAAACCAGAACTGGAACCAGCAACAGGAACAACCGGAGTCAGGATCCAGCGGTGCTCCCAGGTACCTAGGCTAAAGCAAGGCAGACAGGCAGGGAAGAGGACACAGGAGCTACATACAAGCTAAGCTCAAGGGAATGGGAATGACAGCTACGCTTGCCAGAGGAAGGGTTAGACTGGAGCTACAGTAGCTAACAGATAGAAAGGAAAGAAATGGCTGCAGCATCAGCTGCTAACCAACCTCAGACGGGGAGCAGAGCCACTGCACAGGGATAACAGGCTAGAAGCCCAAAGAGAATAATATACACAGAAAGGCTGAAAGCCTACCGGTCAGAGAGATACACCCAGAAAGGCTAGAAGCCCACAGAAAGGCTGGAAACCCCCAGGCCGCAGTAATACACCCAGAAGGCCTGGAAGCCCACAGGTAAAAGGGATATACGCAGATAGACTGGAGGCCCTCAGAGCAATGGGCACAGAAGAGCTGGAAGCCCACAGTGCAATAGACACAGAAGAGCTGAAAGCCCACAGAGCAATAAACACAGAAGGGCTGAAAGTCCACAGAGCAATAAACACAGAAGGGCCAGAAGGCAAGGCCCACAGGTGATAGTAACTCGCAAAGCAGAAGGGCTGGAAGCCCACAAGAAAAGACAAGGAAAGTTAACTGTGCAAACAGCACACTAACCTCGGGACCTAAGGCACTGCGGAGGCATTGGCAATGCAAAGGCCAAGGCTGCAGTCTCTAAGTGCTTAATAAAGCCCTTCAACACCAAAGGCACAGCTGCAGCAATCTCTAAGCACTACGGAGGCTGTTCAGGCACAAACCACAGAGCAGGCAGAAAGCACAGTGAAACACAGAGAGGCTTCCCACCCCCTAGGTGTAGTGTAGTGAAGCAATTAGAGTCATGCTGGAAGCAGCCAGCACATACAGAGACAGAGAGCCAACCCAGGCAACACCCACAGGAGCAGTATAGTGAGGTAATTAGTGTCATGCTGCTGGATGCAGCCAGCACAGAGAGCCAGAGCTAGCTCAGAAAGGACAGACAGAAGAAATAGGAGCCAGCTAGGAAGCTGACCCCCAGGAATAAGGTAAGTCTGAGGGTGGTCACGGCCACAGACGTGACAGAACCTTGCATGACGTAGCTATAATTCGGGTTCTTTTTTCCCACATGCATCACCTTGCACTTGCTCACATTAAATGTCATCTGCAATTTAGCCACCCAGTCTCCCAGTCTCGTAAGGTCCTTCTGTAATTTTTCACAATCCTGTCGCGAGTTAATGACTTTGAATAACTTTGTGTCATCAGCAAATTTAATTACCTCGCTAGTTACTCCAATCTCTAAATCATTTATAAATATATTAAAAAGCAGTGGTCCTAGCACAGACCCCTGAGGAACCCCACTAACTACCCTTCTCCATTGTGAATACTGACCATTTAACCCCACTCTCTGTTTCCTATCCTTCAACCAGTTTTTAATCCACAATAGGACTTTTCCTCCTATCCCATGACCCTCCAATTTCCTCTGTAGTCTTTCATGAGGTACCTTGTCAAACACCTTTTAAAAATCCAGATACACAATATCAACCGGCTCCCCTTTGTCCACATGTTTGTTTACTCCTTCAAAGAATTGAAGTAAATTGGTCAGGCAAGATTTCCCCACACAAAAGCCGTGTTGACTCGGTCTCAGTAATCCATGTCCTCGGATATGCTCTGTAATTTTGTTTTTAATAATAGCCTCTACCATTTTCCCCGGCACCGACGTCAGACTCACCGGTCTATAATTTCCCGGACCTCCCCTGGAACCTACCAAAGTAGAAGCTGAAGCATGGAGTCCAGGAAGAGCTCAACTGATAAAGTGCTTGCGTCTGACATCAGCAGGGAGAAGGGGCACAGCCATAGGACAAGAGCAGGGGAAGGAGGAACCGGAAGACCAATAGGAGAGAAGCAAGGGAAGCCAGGCAGAGGAAGAGCAGACCCAGGTGTTGGAAGCAAAGCAATCAAGGAGCCTGGAAGCCAGGCAGAGAGAGACAGCAGAAATAGGTGCATGGAAGAAAAGCAATTAAGGAGCCTGCAACCACCACTTTCTGAACAAACCCAGAAAGGACTACACACACATGGCTCAGGCAGTGCCAGTCAAGTGTGTGTGTCGACGGGACCCTGCGCAGCCCGAGGACACCACTTGCGTTGAGGTAGGGGACATGCAAGTCTACCTAGATTATATCCTGATATTCTCCAGGACATTGGCCCAACATTGTGAACAAGTGAAATTGGTCTTGCAACATCTGTGGAAGAACCATCTTTACATGAAGCTGGAAAAGTGCACTTTTCAGCAGGCAAAGCTCCCCTTAGGTCAAATTATTTTGGATCAGGACCTCAAGATGGATCCTGCCAAGCTGTCTGCTATCCTTGATTGGCCTTGCCTCAAGGGTGTAAAGCACTGCAATGTTTCTTAGGCTTTGCTAATTATTATTGTCAATTTATACAGAATTACTCCTCAGTAGTGGCTCCGCTCACCATCCTTACCCACTGGAGGCTAATACCCAGGAGAGGCCCCAGGAAGTATTTCAAGCCTTCGAGCATCTGAAGAATGTCTTTACCTCAGCACCTATACACCAGAATCTTGATCCTGAGAAGCCTTTCTATGTGGAGGTAGACGCTTCCTCCATCGGGGCTGGAGCTATTCTCTCTCAGGCCGACAAGAACTATGCCATAGGCGACTGGGAACTATCAGCCATCAAGATGACTTTGAAGGAGTGGCGTCATCTTCTCAAAGGAGCCAGACATCCTTTCACAGTGACCACCAATCATAAGAACCTACTTTATTTACAGGAAGCTTGGGTTAATCCTTGGCAGGCTCAATGGTTCTTGTTCTTTGCTTATGCTGATTTCCAGGTTGTTTTTCCCAGCCCAGACCTCCGAGCTGACACTCTCTCTTGGTCATTTCCACATTCTGAAGAGACTCTTGAATTCCAGCATGTCATAGATCCCATTAAAATTCTACACTGATTCCACCTGGCAAGACATTTGTTCCCAAGCACTTTCGGGACACAGTACTCACAAGGTGGCTGGACATTCCAGTATTTAGAAGACACTGGAGATCATTTCTTGAACAAACTGGTGGCCAAGCATAAAGAAGGATGTGGCTGATTTTGTGGGTTCTTGTCCTGTCTGTGCCCTCCAAAAGCCCTCTCAGCCTTGGGGCCTTTTTTAACCCCTCTCAGTGCCTGAAAAACCTTGGACCCACATAGCTATGGATTTCTTGACAGACCTCCCTGATTCTGATGTGTTTTCCACTATTTGGGTGGTCATTGACTGATTCTCATAGATGGCACATTTCATTACATTACCTGGGTTACCCTACAGCTCCTGCTTTGGCACACCACTTTCTCAAGGAAATTTTCCATCTCCATGGGTTACCTGCTTCTATTGTGTCTGATCATGGAGTTCAATTTACATGCAAGTTTTGACAGAATTTATGTAAATCCCTGCATATTACCCTGAACTTTTTGTCTAGCTACCACCCACAAACCAATGGCCAAACTGAACGAGTCAACCAGATCCTAAAGACCTTCCTGCACAGCTGCATATCTGTTCAACAAAATGATTGATCTCAATTATTACCCTGGGCCAAGTTCACCTATAATAATCACATGAGTGAATTCTCTGGAATGTCTGATTTCCAGGTTGTTTTTGGATGACACTCTAGGATACCTCTGCCTATAAATGATGCATTTGCAGTACCGGCTGCCAATGCAGTCGCCATATCTTTAAATTAACAGTGGAAGAAGACAAAAAGACTTTTGACACTATCTGTGGAACATTACAAAAGGCAGGCTGATAAGAAGAGATGCCCTGCTCCTTGATTTCAGCCCGGATATCTGTTTTGGCTATCCACTCCCTCTACTAAGTTTGTACCCAGGTTTATTGGACCATATCCAATTCTTCGGCGAGTGGGCTAAGTGTCCTATCAAGTAAGATTGCCACCTACATCACGGGTGCATAATGTCTTTCATGTATCTCTCCTCAAGCCTGTGATACTCAAACTGAGGAGGAAAAAGCCACCTGTTCCTTCTGCAGTATCTGTGGATCCTGATGTGGAGTCCAGGACATTTTAGAGGCAGGCTTGCTCCCCCCCAAGAAATGGTCAAAATAGTCCTTACACCTTTGCTAAAGACCTCAGGCCTAGATCCGACCTCAACTGCCAACTATCATCCAGTAGCCAGCATCCCTCTTTTCATAAAGATCATGGAAACGTATGTCAGTTGACAATTCTCCTAATATTTGGAAAAATTCTCTATCCTACACAGCTCACAATTCACCTTCAGACTAGCACATAGCACAAAATCCCTACTACTCACCCTAACCACTTACGTTAAACATCATCTGTGCAGGGGTAATCAGATGATTCTCTTGCAGTTTGATATATCAGTAGCTTTCGATGCAGTTGATCATACACCTCTGCTCAAACGACTGGATCATATCGGCATCTCAGGTCTTGTTCTCAACTGGTTCAGGGAATTCTTGTTAAATAGAAGCTATGCTGTCAAACAAAAGCAACATCTCTCCTGATATTGGCTACCAGAATGTGAGGTCCCTCAAGGATTCCCTCTCTCCCCAATCATATTCAACATCTTCATGTCCTTCCTGGGTTCTATACACCTAGGCCTAGGTGAACTTCTGCTATCTTATACAGACAATATTCTGCTCCTCCTGTCAATAGTCCAACCTACCCATGACACAACCTGGTCAATAACTGCGGGGATGAACACCATCCAAAATTGGGCCCTGAAAAACAAACTGGGATAAGCAGTATAAAACGTTTTGTACTTCTTTGGGATCTTGCCAGGTATTTGTGACCTGGATTGGCCAGTGTTGGAAACAGGATGCTGGGCTTGATGGACCTTTGGTCTGTCCCAGTATGGCAATACTTATGTACTTATGTAATCTGAAACAGAATCCACACAAGACCAAGATCTTATGGTTCTAGAATCCAGAAGTTCATGTCCCTGCCTCGATAACAGTCGGATTGGACAACACACTTGCAGTGGAATCTGAAGTCAAAATGCTCGGAGTAATTTTAGTTTCTTCCTTAACCACCTCCTCCCACATCGACCAGCTTTGGAACACAACTGTAATCTGTTGGATTGGTTGTGAGCCCTTGAGCCCAGGCTGACCCGCTGATAGCAGAGGCCAAGGCCTAGGGGAGACTGACCCGCCACTACACATCCCAGCTATCCAACACCCCTTGCTACCCACACACTGCACCTCAGGAAGAAAGGGAAATAGGCATTCAAGCGGGCCTCACGGCCGAACCGGAACTGATACACTCAGACCCACTCGTACGGGCCTCACGGCTGAACTGGAACCGATACATACCCAGGGAGGGGAGAAAGGAACACAGGAGTCCCCACGGGACCCAAGGTGCCAGCCGCGCACTGAACCCCAGCCACAGGGCGCAGGAAAATAACCAACCATGGAGGCTCCACAGATCCAGGACAGAACCCCCCCAGACTAACAAGGAAGGACACTAAAGGAACCAGAGCGGGGTGCCACACCCCTCCCCCAGGGGACTAGCGCAGGAAAGGAGAACTAATACAGGAAGCACCCTGTAACTACAGGAGGATACGAAGAAAACAGCTAGAAGACCAGGCTGCCACAAGAACACCGCAGCCAGGAACCCCCCAGGACAGAAGGGAAAATGAACTAACTAAAAGCCACAAAAGCCAGAGACAGGGACAGGAAACAAAAGGTAATCTGGCCCTCAAACCAGAGGCCAGAGACAAAGATACAAAAGGGATGAAGAAAATCCCCTAAACACACAGAAGACAGAGGCAGAGACACAGTACACAAGGGGTTAAACTTACTGAACCAGAAGTCAGAGGCAGGAACACAGAGGAGGGAGATAACTGAATAAACAAACAACCTGAGGGAAGGTCCGCAGACCAGCAGCCTGCCGAGTTGGCAGAACGCAAAGCCCCCACTGAACAAAGTAGCTGACCTCCCACAGAGAACTGCAAGCAGCGAGGGAGAGCCCCAGCTGGAGGCAATGAACTAATTACTCACACACACGCTGACAGAAATGAACCCAGACAAAGGAAACTAAACAACAAGCTGAATCCACACACGCTGCCAGGAGATATCCCAAACAAAGGGAAAGTAACTGAAAGCCCTGAACAGGGAACACAGATTCAAAACCAGAGCACAGAACAATGTTCTGACAGAGAACTGCAAAGGCTTTAGCCACAGAGAAATGTAACGCCAAAGCAGGGGAAGCAGGAACATGTAGGCTTAAGTACTCCCCACTGACGTCAGCTCAAACCCTGACAGCCAATCAGGAATGAAGTCCACACCCCTCCCCTGCCAGACTGGCAGAATCATAACAACAACATTGTTTAAAATGAGGCAACTGTGATTGGTTCTCTCTTTTTTCAACCAGAATGTCTTCACATTGCTGGTCCAAATGTTTATCCTGCCTCATCTTGACTATTGCAACATCCTGTTCCTTGGTATTAAGTCCTAAAGAAGCTACAGATAATTCAGAACACAACAGCAAGGCTGATCTTTAGTCTAAACAAATACAATAGTGTCTCATCATAAATGGTCCAACTACACTGGTTCCCAATGCCCAAATGAATCAAGTTCAAAGTTGCCTGCAAATCTTTCAAATCTTATACAGCACCACCTCTGACCTACTGATTGATACAGTACTACTAAGTCTGGCCCACTCAAAGAGACTGAGGGACCAGCTGCTCCTCTATTCCCAGACTTACAAGGGAGTCAATCTCCAGAAAACCTTCAGCTCCCTCTTCCCTTTAGTCGGAACCTCTCTATGGAACTCCCTACCCACGGACCCACGGGAGTCAGAACAGAGACTGTTTACCTCAGTTTCAGAAGGAAGCTAAAAAGATGTGTTCCTCAAACCTACCACTTGACCTAATACTGCCACTCCACACCCACAATCTCCAGCCTAGTTCATTCCTTCTCTACCCATCACTCCCTGCTCCCATAATAATGGCCTCCTCCATTAGCATTTCTCTGTTCACTATCACCTAATTTATGCAAACCACACTGAACTCTGACCAGAAGATATTAGCAGTATATAAGATTTCACTTGAATTGAATTGGTTCCAGCTTCAAGCTCAGCTTCAGCTTCCAACCCTGGTTCCAGCTTCAGCTTCCTGCCCTGGTGCTAGCCTCCAGCATAGCTCCTGCTTCCAGCTCCAGCATAGCCTCAGCTTCCAGCACAACTCCTGATTTCAGCAAAGCTACTGCTTCCAGTCCTGGTTCCAGCTCCAGCACAGCCTCAGATTCCCGTCCTGGTTCAAGCTCCAGCACAGTCTCAGCTTCCAGCACAGCTCCTGCTTCTAGCATAGCTCCTGGTTTCTTTCAAGCACAACTTCAGATTCAAGTCCTGGTTCCAGCTTCAGCACAGCTTCTGCTTCAAGCACAGTTTTAGCTTCCAGTTCTGGGTACAGCTTCCTGCTTCCCTTGCTAAAGTTACCCACCACTTGCTAAAGTCTATCTGTCCCCTGGGCAGGCAGGCAGTGCTGTTCCACTGCTGTCCATGGGCTCACTCATCCTGAAACACGACACATAGTGGAGACCTACAGGGATGTTGTAGAGAAGTCCCATCTCCAGTCTGGCAGCCCCTGTGTTGCCTTGGAGGAGGGAGGTCTCCTAAAAGGAGTGCATCACCCTGGTGAAGTAGTAATCCTGTAGCTAGGACCTGCCTACAAGGGGATGCAATATCCTGTCACACCAGGAAGGAAAGTATAGGACAGCTGTTGTAGCTGGTGATTTGATCATCAGGCATGTAGATAGCTGGGTGGCTGTTGGACGTGAGGATTGCCTGGTCACCTGCCTGCCTGGGGCAAAGGTGGAAGACCTCACGCATCACCTACATAGTAACATAGTAAATGACGGCAGATAAAGACCTGTATGGTCCATCCAGTCTGTGTGATACTTTATATGTATACCCGAGTTTGATTTGTCCTTGCCATTCTCAGGGCACAGACCATAGAAGTCTGCCCAGTACTGTTCTTGTACTAAGTTCTGAAGCTAACGTCGAAGCCCCTTAAAATTTACACTCCAGCCCATCCCTATCTATTCAGTTACTATCAGGGTGTAGACCGTAGAAGTCTGCCCAGCTCCCGTTTTGTTTCCCAATTACCGGCATCACCACACAATCTCTGCTAAGATTCCGTGGAATCATTCCTTCTAAACAGGATTCCTTTGTGTTTATCTCATGCATGTTTGAATTCCATTACCGTTTTCATCTCCACCACCTCCCGTGGGAGGGCATTCCACATACCCACCACCCTCTCCATAAAAAAATACTTCCTGACATTAGTCCTGAGTCTGACCCCCTTCAACCTCAGTTCATGTCCTCTAGTTCTACCACCTTCTTGTCTCCGGAAAAGGTTCATTTGCGGATTAATACCTTTCAAATATTTGAACGTCTGTATCATGTCACCCCTGTTTCTCCTTTCCTCCAAGGTATATATGTTCAGGTCAGCAAGTCTCTCCTCATACAGTTTGCAACGCAAATCCCATACCATTTTTGTAGCTTTTCTTTGCACCACTTCCAGTCTTTTTACATCTTTAGCAAGATACGGCCTCACCAACAACGTGTAGAGGGGCATCAACACCTCCTTTCTTCTGCTGATTATGCCCCTCTTTACGCAACCTAGCATCCGTCTGGCCACGGCCATCGCCTTGTCGCTTTGTTTCTTTACCTTTAGATCCTCAGACACCAACATCCCAAGGTCTCTCTCTTGAGTCGAGCATATTAATTTCTCCCCTCCTATTCGGTATCTTTCTTTCGGGTTTCTGCACCCCAAGTGCATCACTCTGCACTTCTTGGCATTAAATTTTAAATTACTATTAAGGAGACCTATTCACACCTGCAAGGCAAATTATATCGCCAAATAATTAATAAAACAATACCTCACTTTTATATTTAGTTCAAATAATTATCTTAGTTTAATTGATCAACTTACTAACACGACCATTTCTTTCTAGCCACCTTATTATGTGCAGTATAAACCAAAGGTTCAACCTACTTAATACATCATTATACTCATTTTCTCTAATTGTCCATTTTTTAGTCCACTATTATGTTGTTCTCTTCTTGCAACACATTTCTGAACGTTACTTACCCATATTTGTTTCAGGGAATGTTAATGTTATTCCTTTTTTTTTTTTATAATGCCAGATAATTTTAACTGCCAGACCCTCGACTATTCTTCTAACGTTCGGAGATCCCTTCTAATCGTTTCTACTCCTTCCAGGGTATCCACTCTATTGGCTATTTTTGTGTCATCTGCAAAAAGGCACACCTTTCTTTCCAACCCTTCAGCAATATCTCCCACAAATATATTAAACAGAATAGGCCCCAGCACCGACCCCTGAGGAACTCCACTGCTCACCTTCCTTTCCTCCGAGCGGATTACATTTACCACCACCCTCTGCCACCTGTTGGTCAACCAGTTTTTTATCCAGTTCACCACTTTCGGTCCTCAGTTCAACCCTTTCAGCTTATTTACGAGTCTTCTGTGGGGGACCATATCAAAGGCTTTGCTGAAATCCAAGTAGATTACATCTAGCGAAAGTTCTTCATCCAGTTCTTTGGTCACTCAGTCAAACAAGTCAATAAGATTCGTTTGGCAGGATTTTCCTTTGGTAAAGCCATGTTGCCTGGGGTCCTATAACCCGTTGGCTTCTAGAAAGTTAACTATCCTTTTTTTCAGCAGCGACTCCATTATTTTTCCTACCACCGACATTAGACTTACCAGTCTGTAGTTTTCCATTTCTTCCCTGTCTCCACTTTTGTGAAGAGGGACCACATCCGCTTGTCTCCAATGTCGCGGAACCTCTCCCGTCTCTAAAGATCTATTAAATAAATCTTTAAGAGGTCCCGCCATGACCTCCATGAGCTCCCTCAGTATCCTGGGATGTATCCCATCCGGCCCCATAGCTTTGTCCACCTTCAGATTCTCCAGCTGTTTATAAACACTTTCTTCCGTAAATGGAGCAGTATCCACTCCATTCCCAGATGTTTCCTCGGCAGCCGACCGCGGTCCTTCTCCAGGATTTTCCTCCATGAACACCGAAGACAAATAATTGTTTAGCATGTTCGCTTTATCTTCACTCTCCACATAGCCATTCTCATTATTTTTCAGTCTCGCAATTCCATTCCTATCTCTTCTCCTTTCTCCAATATATCTGAAAAAGGTCTTGTCACCTCTCTTACATCTTTAGCCATTTTTTCTTCCGCTCGCGCTTTCGCTAGCCGTATTTCCCTCTTTGCTTCTTTGAGATTAATCTGATAATCTTTTCCATGATCCTCTCGTTGCGTTCTTTTGTATTTCTTGAACAAAGTCTCTTTTGCTCTTATTTTTTCAGCTACTTGTTTGGAGAACCATATAGGCTTCCTGCTTCTCTTGTTTTTGTTTACTTTCCTCACAAAAAGATCAGTCGCCATATTTATAGCAGCCTTCAGCTTGGACCACTGTTTTTCCACTTCTCCTACGCCTTCCCATGTCAACAGCTCCTTCAGGTATTCCCCCATTTTATCAAAATAAGTACAGTGCAATCCGCTTAAGTGCAAGGGTCTGGGACCAAAGAAATGCATGCAGTTAACTGGAGCGTGCACTTAACCGTTGTGATCCAAAGAAGCTTGACATCTGATAAACATGTGTACAGTACTGTTTATTATTTTACATACAGTATACACTCTTCGTTAACTGACGTTAGGCTTACTTGAAGTAATCAGTTATAGTCCTCTGTACACTATTGGGTCTGTGAGTTCCATAGACTACGTCTGCCAGACGGTAAAAACTGTCATAGCACTGACATCCAGTGGCCTCCAGATAGGCCCGCACGGTATTGAGACTTTCTAGCGCTCTTACAAAAGTGACAGGAGGAAGTTGTTGAATTTCGTCAGCATGTGCCGCGCTGGTAATTTCATCCTCTGTTTCATCATCAGCCGTTGTTGCCAGGGTGTAGGCACATATCTCGACATCAGTGCTGTCATCAGCTGTTTGTAGATTGTAATCAACAGCTACGTAGCGATGAAACTCCTCTTCAGTAACACTGGCTGGGATGTCAATAACCTGTTCATCTGACGCATTTGCAACAGCTGCATCTGTTTCGTCCCTCTCCACATCCTTAACAAAGCTTGCCCACTTGTAGCAGCACACAATGGTTGTCTGTGTAACATGATTCCAGGCTTCTTTCTGCATATGTAGGGAATCCAACAGTGATAGATTACGAACCAGTTCAACAGCACATTTATCCTTGCCAGTCTGGTCATCCATAATGCTCATCAGACGACGTAGCACAAGAGCCCGATAATGTTGTTTGAAATTTGCTATTATGCCCTGATCCATAGGTTAGATCAGAGAAGTAGTGTTTGGTGGCCACCTTGACATTAGACAGCCTGCCATCATCCCTGTGTGCAGCACAATTATCACAAAGCAACAAAATCTGATGCTTTTGTGCCCGCATTCTAGTGTCTAACATCTTTAGCCACTGCTTCCAAATGTCCCCAGTCATCCATGAATTTGCATTAGCCTCGTATGACACAGGAAGTCGCTTAACTTTCTTGAAGCAACGGTGCTGTTTGCTCTTTCCAATGACGAGGGGTTCCAACTTCTCACTCCCATCCATATTGCAGCAAACGAGGATCGTCAGTCGGTCCTTCGACGTTTTACCTCCAGTAGTTTCGGCATGTTTGAATGCAAGTGATCCATCAGGAATCGCTCACCAGTAGAGACCGTTTTCATCAGCATTGAAAATGTCATGAGGTGCTAACTTGTTCAAGATGGTAGGAAGAACTGAAACAACCCAATTTTCAGCACCAAAGTCATCAGCGTCTTGTTTCTCACCATGCTGTTTCTTGAATTTTATTGTCACCCGTCTGTGGTAAGACTTCACACAGCATCAAAATACCTCTAATAGGTGATGGGAGGCGGGACTGGTGGTTGGGGTGATGGGAGGCGGGACTGGTGGTTGGGAGGCGGGAAATACTGCTGGGCAGACTTATATGGTCTGTGCAATGAAAAGGACAGGTACAAATTCAAGGTAAGGTATACACATATGAGTTTGTCTTGGGCGGACTGGATGGACCGTGCAGGTCTTTTTCTGCCGTCATCTACTATGTAGTCGCACCAGCCAAGGGAACTAACTGTGCTCAGGTCACCAGAGACAGAGTGAACATAGAATAAAACATCATCCTTAAAAGATAATACCGGATGAATGCATAAAGATGAACATAAATTCTTGTGAATGGAATCAATTTGATTTACAATAAATTCAGATACTACTCCCTTATATATATAACAAAAAATTATTTATTAAAGTGGAATAAAATTATTTAACTGTGCTGGTAAACAGGAAGAAATACTCTTCAGTTAGATTGTACAGGATTAGATCAGTAAAACGGCTGATTTCCTACTGGATCCAGTATACACTCTACTTTCTTTACTAATCAAACATTTAGTCTCCTAACCAAATTACAAGTCAGTATAACACTTCAAAGATTTCCAACTCAAAATAGGAATGTTCCTTAGGTGTATTTCATGTAAAATCTCAGTTCACTTGTGTGGTAAACAGGAGTTTCAGGAAAAGTGTGAATTGCCTTTCTCTGTACTTAGCTGAAGGAAACTTCCAGTTGAATCTTCAAGAGATCTCTCCTTTAACAGTCGTCTTCCAGATTCTTCTCCCTAAACTTACTCTAAAAATAAAATAAAAGGAGAAATACTGCCTCCCTGCAGTGTGTGAGTCTTTAGATCAGCCTGCCTAAAACTGGAACCTGGACTGAGTGCTAAACTATTAAAAAAATTAAATAAATTGAATTTCCTCAGTTCTAATTTCCTAAGTAGCTTTATTATACTTTACCCTGACTATCTAAAGAGTAAAGAGCAACCCTTTTTGTTTCTTCCAAGCTACTGAGATCTTGAAGCCCACTGCTGGATCTCATCCACACACACACATTCATAGATCCACTCCCCTCTCAGCAGAGAAACCTCAAACTTGTAAATTTCAACCAATCTCTTTCAGAAATAAATCTTTTTCCTTAAATGTTTAATGATTTCTGATCCTTACTATTAGGACCAAATCAACTTGGAAACTCACAATCCTTTCCTCAGGAGAGAGAACTAAAACTTTCAAATCTAGTACAAACCTCTCCTCAATTTCCTGCTTTACTTCAACCAAGTCATTCACTCTTTTAATATATCAATCAAATCTTCTCAATTCTTTCTTTCAATTCTTACACACAGAGCTCACAGAATGCAGGTCCTGGCTCAGTCAAATCTTCAGTTGCTCTCCTCTGCTCTGTTCCCCTGCAGAATTCTAACAAGAGCTGCTCAGCCAATCAGAGAGCTCTATTTGAATGTAGATTAACATAGACACTCTAATGGGGAAATTTTAGTCAAAAACACTGGATAAACCCTTTGTTTTTGGATCAAACTCCACATTTTTGATCAGAGTCATGCCCTAGCATTAAGGCTGTAACATTTCCAACAATTGTTTACCCATAAATATGCAAATTAGAGCCTCCCAAAATGGACTAATTTGCATATGATTTAAACAAATTTGAGTACATAGCATATCAATCCCATCTCCTAACACCTAAATTCTGCAATTAGATTTAATGCAAATACTTTTAAAACTTCTTTTTAGCACTTTTAAAATCTTATGTGTCAGTGCAAATCTCTATGGTATGTTCTGCTCATGTGCAGGAGTCTCTATGGTATCCAGGGGCGTATCTGCGTGGGGCCACAGGGGCCTGGGCCCCCGCAGATTTCGCCCTGGCCCCCCTCTCGCCGCCAGCCCTCCCCCGCTGCCGTTTCTTACTTTTGCGTCCGCTTCCTCCTGCGCCTTTAAAAATATTTCTTCAGCTGGCGGGGGACCCCAACCCCCGCCAGCCAACCCGAGATGACAACTTGCAGGTTCTTCCTCCGCCGTGGCCAACATGCTGGAGTTGAAAGCGTCTGAATCCAGTTCGGAGTCTGACGTCGCGCAGTAGCGTAGCTAGATGGGGCGCAGGGGGAGCGGTCGCTCCCCTAAACAGATATTTTGAAAAAATGGCGCCTATGCGCCACATGCAAAATCTTTCTCTCCCCCCCCCCCCGTGTAAGTCTTGCATCTGTTGTTCTCCTGTCTCTTCTCCTGCCCGCTCTCTCTCCCGTCCGCAGCGTATGGTCATTCTTACTGCCCTGAACTGGTCTTTTCCCTCCGGCACTGGCGAATGACACAGTCAGCTGTTTGCCAGCATCACGACCTCTCCTCAGGCGCGTTCCACCTCTGCGGAAAACAGGAAGTTGCTTAGAGTGGGCAGGACGCACCTGAGAGGTCCCGATGCTGGCAAACAGCTGACTGTGAATCACCGGTGCAGCAGGAGGGAAAAGGCTTCAGAGAAGTAAATAGGCTCTCCTGTTTTAAAGAACCTCCTTGCTCTATCTCCTTCTAAACAGCGTTCAGTCTAATCTTTTAAAACAGCTTGCTTGCTGATCCCCTCGAGATTGTCCAGTATGCCTTGCTAGAATGGCATCCAGATGTGGTAAATAATACCTATGAACAATCCTTAACAATCCTTAACAATCCATCACTCAAAAAGGGACAAAGAAGGTTTCATTTCTCTCTGACCTTTCTAACCTCTAGTCTAGCAAAAGCTAGACATTTGAGCAATTAAAACCAGATGGCATTCTACCACTTTACAGGACTGAACCAAACTTAAACAGAATTAACAAATTAATATGATTTCTCTGCCCAGGCTGCCTCATTCCCCCCTTTGAAACTAAAATCAGCTTATGCAGAAATAAGTCTCAAAACTCAAACTCTGGGGATTATAGTGATCCCAACTCCATACATTCCAACAGTCTGTGCTAATCACAGATTACTCTAATATAATGTTCTCAGTCTTTGAGTTCTTATACCAGTTGGGATAGAACCTCAACTGACAAGGATCAAGCTCTCGAATTCCAGGAAAGCCAGAATCAGGGCAAGAAAGAGTCTCAGTATGAAGCCGAATTCCAGCAGCTCCTGCGGTATGCAGTTGACCCTTCTTTTCAGCTAGTAGATTCTTTGGTTCGGGTCAAGCGCAACTTCAATGGCTCCACGGGATCACTTTCTGCTCTCCACTGTTTAGGCTCCGTCTGATCCGTGCTGGGCTCAGTCTGGTCAGCAGACTTGATTCGAGACCAATGGACCCATGGAGTTATCCCTGCGACCTTCACAGCTGTAGGGGTAGAAAGCAAAACAGTAAAAGGTCCTTTCCACTGGGGCCCCAAGGGCTGGAGCTTCCAGTCTTTCACCCAAACTCTATCCCCTGGCAGGAAGGAATGTACCTGAGCCTGGAAGGGGACAGGGTTTATTTCTCTCACATAAGACTGAAGCTCAGAAATTATCCGGCCCAAGAGGGCTACCTGCTCCTGCACCTGGGCAGACCCTAAAGTCCCTATGTCTCCTTTAATTTCCTGCAAAATGGCTGGGGGCTTCCCATACACAATTTCAAAGGGAGAGAGGGCCGTTCCTTTAGTTGGGGTGCATCGGAGGCGGAAGAGGGCTAGTGGCAGTGCCTGTGGCCATTTCAGTTGAGTTTCCTGACAAATCTTTGCTAGGCTATTTTTCAAGGTTCTGTTTGCCCGCTCAACCTGCCCTGAACTCTGGTGACGGTAGGCACAATGCAATTTCCAGGTAATGCGCAATGCGCGGGACAGGGCCTGAAGTGTGGCTTCAACAAAGGCGGGACCATTATCTGAGCCTATGGCAAGGGGCAGTCCATACCTGGGGATGACATCCCTAAGGAGGGCTCGAGCTACTTCTGTGGCTTTCTCAGTGACTGTAGGGTATGCTTCCACCCACCCAGAGAAAGTGCAGACCATGACCAAGAGGTATCGGAGCCTACCGCTCCTGGGCATTTCTGTGAAGTCTATGACTAGGGACTCAAAGGGTGTTAGTCCTCTGGACTGAACTCCTGGTGGAATACGGGGTCCCTGACGAGCATTATTCTGGGCACAGAGAGTACATCGGGCAGAGGCAGTGGCAACCAGACTATCCAATCCTTCCAGCACCACTACTCGACTGAGTAGGCGGGCTAGTGCTGTTTTCCCTAAGTGTGACAGGTCATGAGCTTGAGACACTACAGGCCAAGCTAGGTGGCGTGGCACCAGAACTCTGGTATCAGGGAGATGTAACCAACCATCAGGTCTCCTTACTGCCCCTTCTTCTTGAGCCCATTTCTGTTCCGTTTGGGTGTACATAGGCGTCCATTCTTGCAGTCGAATTTGGAACAGGGGGGGTCACAGTACCTGTTGGGGGTCCTCGAGCAGCTTCCTTGGCCACCCGATCAGCATGGCGGTTCCCTCGGGCCACTGGAGTATCTGTCCTTTGGTGTCCTCGGCAGTGAATGACAGCTACCTTTTTAGGGGCCCAAACGGCCTCTAGCAACTGAAGTATTTCGGGTCCATACTTAACAGGTTGGCCTGTGGCATTTATGAGTCCCTTTTCCTTATACAAAGCTCCATGAGCGTGTAGAGTTGTGAAGGCATACTTGGAATCAGTATAAATGTTGGTCACCAGTCCTGCTGCTAGCTCCAGAGCTCGTATGAGGGCCACAAGTTCTGCTTTCTGGGCTGAAGTTCCTTGGGGCAGGGCCCTTGCTTCTATCACCTTGTCCTCTGTCACCACAGCATAGCCTGCCAATCGCTTGGAGTTCTCCACGTAACTGCTTCCATCTGTGAAATAAATTACATCTGGGTCCCTCCAAGGAACATCTTTAAGATCTGGTCGACTGGAGTACACTTCATCCATGGTTTGGATACAGTCATGATCCGGTGGTCCCTCAGATGCTGGCAAAAGAGTGGCGGGATTGAATGTAGCCACTGTTTCCAGGTGTATCCGTGGATTCTCACATAAGCTGGCTTGGTACTTAACCATGCGGCTATGTAAACCAGTGGTTGCCCATGAGGGTGAGAACTGCGTGGGGGACTTTGACAACCAGTTCTTGCCCCAAGGTCAACTTGTCCGCTTCCTGGACCAGTAAGGCTGTTGCTGCAATGGCCCTCAGGCAGGCTGGCCATCCTTTAGCCACTCCATCCAGCTGTTTAGACAGGTATGCAACAGGCCTCTGCCAGGATCCCATCATCTGGGTCAGCACACCCAGAGCAACCCCCTGTCGCTCGTGGACATACAGAGAGAAAGGTTTCTCCATATCAGGAAGACCTAACGCAGGGGCTTGGAGTAGGGCTTTCTTTATGGCGATGAAGGATTGTTGAGCAGTAGGTCCCCATTCAAATGGTTCCTTTTCACCCCCCTTTGTGGCCTGGTAAAGGGGTTTCGCCATCAGTGCAAAATTTGGAATCCAAATTCTGCAGAATCCGGCTGCTCCCAGAAATTCCCTAACTTCCCTTCTGGACTTGGGTTGGGGAATTTCAGCAACCGCTTGCTTCCTACTGGCATCCAGTCTCCGACTTCCCTGGGAAATGCAGAAACCCAGATACTTCACTTCTGACTGACAGAGTTGGGCCTTCGAGCGTGAGACCTTATAGCCCGCATCCAAGAGTAACTCCAGCAATTCTCTGGTAGCCTCGAAACACTCTTCCTGGGTCACTGCTGCAATCAGGAGGTCATCTACATACTGGAGTAAAACTCGCCTGGAAGGCTCAGATTTAAAAGTCTTAAGGTCTTGTCCTAGGGCAGTCCCAAAAATGGTGGGGGAGTTCTTGAACCCCTGTGGCAGGCGGGTCCATGTATACTGAAGCTTCCGTCCTGTTACTGGGTTTTCCCATTGAAAGGCGAAAAGCAGTTGACTGGCGGGGGCCACCCAAATACAAAAGAAGGCATCTTTTAGGTCCAGTGTCGTGAAATGGGTAGCTCCAGAAGGTATCAATCCAAGCAGGACATATGGATTAGGCACTACAGGGTGTAATGAAATAGTGGATTTGTTGACCACTCGTAAGTCTTGGACTGGCCGGTAGTCCTCAGTCCCTGGCTTCTGGACTGGCAACAGCGGCGTATTCCATGGAGACTGGCAAGGTCGAATAATTCCATGGGATAACAGACGATTCAGATGTGCTTGAATCCCTTCCAAAGCCTTTCGGGGAATTGGGTATTGACGAAGACGGATTGGCCGGGCACTTGGAAGTAAGTCTACATGGACAGGAGGAATATTTCGGGCCAACCCTGGGGGATTATCTTATGCCCATACCCCATTGACCTGGAAGCTGTCGGCCAGGGGTAGGTCAACTTGGCCATGCGACTGATGCAGCCGCCATTCTTCTTCAAGGGGGCAACAGAAACTCAATATGCCCTTAGGGCTGGATGTCGGGGGCCGAAAGGAGACTGAAGTCTGGCCATCAGAGTCAAAGGAAATTTGGGCCCTAAGCTTGGACAGCAGGTCCCGGCCTAACAAAGGGATTGGACAGTCTGGCATATACAGGAATTCATGAGTGACTGTGTGTGAGCCTAATTGGCATCTACGGGTCGTCAGGAAGGGCCTCCGGTTCTGCACCCCCGTGGCTCCCACCACTCGGACAGTTTTTCCAGACACAGGCGCTAATCGCTCCGTCACAACAGAATGTTCAGCTCCTGTATCAATCATGAATGGAATTGAGCGGCTCCCTATGGTTAGCTTGACCATGGGTTCCTGGGAGCCCAGTTTGTAGGAACCCGGTCTGTCCTATTCATCCCATTCTGCCATCTCGGCTATCCCAATGATGTCAGATTCAGAAGGCTCATACCTTCCCTCTCGAACTCGGCCTCGGCTTCCTTGATCTCCTGGTCCCCTTCTCAGTCCCTGGCGCTTCTGGGGCATTCATCTTTCCAGTGCCCTCTTTCCTTGCAGTAGGCGCACTGGTCCCTCTCCAATCGTGGTCTGGGATTCTCCCCTCGTGGCCGGGATTGATTGAAGGAATCTCGAGGCCGGGCTGGCGGTCCGGGGTCCCACTTCAGCTTCCCATTGGCTGGAGGTCGACCTCGGTTAAGGGTGGAATTAGTAATGGCTGCCGCCAAAAGGTCGGCCTTCTGCATCTTCCGGTCAGCCTCTCGGCGCATCTCCTGATCCCTATTAACGAAAACCTTTGTTGCAATCTCAATTAGCTGGGTGGTATTCATCCCTGTGAATCCCTCCTGACGCTGCAGCTTCTTCCGGATATCTGGCATACTCTGGGCCACCAATGCACTATTCACCATTCTCTGGTTTTCTAGTGCCTCAGGGTCGAATGGGGTGTATGTTCTGTAGGCTTCAATTAGTCGCTCTAAAAAGGCCCCAGGGGATTCAGTTGCCCCTTGGAGAATTTCAGAGACCTTTGCCAGATTAATGGGCCTCTTTACGCCTTTCTTCATACCTTCCAGCAAGTCCCGGCAATAGCCAGACAACAGTTCATAGTGCTGCCCGTTATTTGAATCCCAAGCTGGAGCTGCGCGAGGGAACCGAGCTTTAACCCATTCCTCTGGGTCCTGTGTCCCCTCGGGGACACGCGCTCGCATGATGGCCTCTGCATTTTGTAAAATCTTCCGCCTCTCCTCAGTTGTGAAGAGGGTCAGGAGGAGCTGTTGACAATCAGTCCAAGTTGGGTTATGGGTGGCCATAATACTAGCCACTAGGTCCACCACTGCCTGAGGTTTTTCAGTATAAGAGGGGTAATGCGTCTTCCAATTCAGGAGATCGGTGGTTGTGAAGGGTACATACTGGTAGGCCTGTATAACCTGACTCTGATTATTAGGATCCGGTCGAGTGGTGGTTACCTGACGGAGGGGCAGAGCTCTCGAGGAGGTGGGAATGGAACCTGAGGTAGAGCTAGGAGCTACCCCCTTATCATGCTCAAAGGTGATTGCAGCGGGTCTAACCCATTCAGGGGAGGTGTGTTGAACCCCTGAGGGATGGGGAGGGGTACTCATAGGCTGAGAGGTGATCACAGGTGATTCAGTCCATTGAAAGGGATGCTGGGCCCCTGATGAGTGGGAAGGGGTACTAGAGGGAGAGGCTGGGCTGTCGGGAGTTGAGGAGTCAGGGAGTGGGGCCCAAAGCGGGTCATGGGAGGTTAGCAGGGAAGGATGTGGCAGAGAAGGGTAGATACTGGCTGAAAAATCCAACCTAGGATGTGGCGGGGTTTGCACAGAAGGGGAGGAACTATCCGGAGAAGCCTGTGCTGGAGAGGCTTGGGCTGGACGCCGTGGATCTCTGGGGGTGGAGCGGAACCCCAACAATGGGCCATAAGGTGGTGGCTCAAGATCTGAGGGCTCATCAGAGAGTATGGGTTTCTCAGACAGGGTAGGGGCGGAAGCCACCGATTGGATGGTGGGCTTCCTGGGACTCTTTCCCTCTTCCAGTTTAGATTTTCTAATAATCTTTCTTTGAACGCGGCCCAGCATAAACTTTACCGGGGATCCCATATAGGTTTTTAACCAAGAGGGAGGGTCAGTCACAAGGCTGTCCCAGGAATCTATATAGAGGAGTACCAGTTTGACTAGACGATGTCCCTCCCATAATGCTTACAGTTACAACACACAGAAAGGAAGGGAAATTTTTGGAAGTGTGGTAAGGGGTCCACACGTCCAGAGACACAAGGTAGACAAACAACAATCGCTTCCTTCCGTCGCTGGCCAGGTGAACTCGCGTTAACTGGAACCGCAGCTATAAGAAGTCCACACTCATTTAACATTCATGCATCACACACACTGTACAAAAAATCCCACCCAACAATTTCAGATTGTTCAAATACAGATAAGCTCTGGCGGTTTCCCCGCTAGTCCCCACTAGACTAGAAGGTACTAAGGCCTTCGCTGAGAGTTGATCAGACTCCCCTTCCCTCAACTTTTGAGGGGTTGGTTACAGTTTCCTAGGATTACAATACAGAATACAAAATACATACCCGGTCAGTGTTCCTCAGTCAGTTGGGTGCCAGAAATTGATGCAGGGTCCGGGATCCCACTTCTGACACCAGGAATTGTTGCAGGAATTACCACTATTGTTAGCAGAATCTGTGATACATCAGGAGTCAAACACCACACACCAGAATGAGAGAGAAATCTTCTTTATTTGCCAGCAAACAAAGTAGGACATCAGCGCTAGCTCTCTCCTTCTCTTCAGCTCTATGTGTCTTGTGTCTCCTGTCTTGGTTCCTTCTCTTCTCAGCTCCTTCTCTTCTGTAAGCTGCTTCTGCTCTCCTTTATATAGGGTCCTAAACCCTTCTAGCCCCCCTTTCTCACCAGATGGTAAGGAATAGATTGATTACCCTGTCTTGAACTAATTATCTCTACACATTTACTCAAAAATATCAGTTACATAGGTTTGAGATATTTCCTAAACTGACCTATGACCTGGGGCCTCTCAAACTAGACAATGTGGCACCTATCTCCTGCATTTTATTATTATTAAATTCTCAGATTCCCGGTTGACTTCATAACTTGAGCTGGGTTCATTAAGGGGCCAATCTTGCTTAATGGCACACAGACATGGTTTGTTATTACTTTCAGAAGACCAGTCCTACACTTAGCTATAATCAATCAAGGAGAAGACTTGACTTTTCCTGACCTCTTTCACCCTCTAGCTTCATACACAGAACTAGCTAGGACTGTGGATAATTCAAACCAGATGATGACCTCTTAAACTGCAGACAAATCTCACTTGAAAGTCAGACATTGAATTGAAAAGATATTTTACATAGAGAAATAGAACTTATTAATTAAACAGAATAAAACATATTTTAAAATAAGCAGAAATCAGAATTCCTTATAAGACAAAATCTAAATCATCTAGAATTATTTAAATCTACTCTATCTCCTTTTAAACAGCGTTCAGTCTAATCTTTTAAAACAGCTTGCTTGCTGATCCCCCCCTTTTACCCTTTAAGGGCTATGGTAGTGGTGTACAGTTGTGGGGAGTGGGTTTTGGGGGGGCTCTGCACCCTAGGTAAGGGAGCTATGCACCTGGGAGCAATTTGTGAAGTCCACTGCATGCCCCCTAGGGTGCCCGGTTGGTGTCCTGGCATGTGAGGGGGACCAGTGCACTATAAATGCTGGCTCCTCCCATGGCCAAATGGCTTGGATTTGGCCAGGTTTGAGATGGCCGCCATTAGTTTCCATTATCAGTGGGAAACCAATGGCGGCAATCTCTAACGCCAGCGATCTGTAACGCCGGCCCAAATGTTGAGATTTGGCTGGCCCCGACCGTATTATCGAAACAAAATATGGGCGGCCATCTTGTTTTGATAATACGGTCGGGTATGCCGCTTTCCGGGGTCGGCTTTAGAGATGGCCGCTCATATAGATGGCTGGCCCCGTTCGATTATGCCCCTCTATGTTATATATTACATCTTCCAGGTTTACAGAGATTTGTTTCAGTTTCTCTGACTCATCAGCATTGAATACCATTCTGGCACCAATATCTCTCCCACATCTTCCTCGGTGAAGACCTGAAGCAAAAAATTCATTTAATCTCTCCGCTATAGCCTTGACTTCCCTGAGTGCCCCTTTTATCCCTTGGAGGGGCATAATCGAACAGAAACGCCTATCTCCATGGGCGTTTATCTCTGAGAACGGGTCCGTGAAGGGGCGGACCGAATCGTATTTTCGAAAAAACATGGACGTTTATCTTTTTTTGAGCTGGGCGTTTTTGTTTTTCAGCGATAATGGAAACCGAAAACGCCCAGCTCAAAAACGATTAACTCCAAGACATTTATTCGTGGGAGGGGCCAGGATTCGTACTGGACCGGTCCACCTCACATGCCAGGACACCAACCGGGCACCCTAGGGGGCACTTTTACAAAAAAAAAAGGTAAAACAGCTCCCAGGTGCATAGCACCCTTCCCTTGGGTGTTGAGCCCCCAAAATCCCCCTCAAAACCCACTGCCCACAAGTCTACACCATTACTATAGCCCTAAGGGGTGAAGGGGGGGCACCTACACGTGGGTACAGTGGGTTTGGGGGGCGGTTTGGAGGGCTCCCATTTACCAGCACAAGTGTAACAGGTGGGGGGGGGGGGGGGATGAGCCTGGGTCCACCTGCCTGAAGTCCACTGCTCCAGTGACCTGCATACTGCTGCCAGGGAGGTGGGTATGACATTTGAGGGTGAAAATAAAAAGTTGTGAAACGGCATATTTTGTGGTGGGAGGGGGTTCGTGACCACTGGGGGAGTCAGGGGAGGTCATCCCCGATTCCCTCCAGTGGTCATCTGGTCATTTAGGGCACTTTTTGGGGCCTTATTCGTGGAAAAACAGGGTCCAGGAAAAGTGCCCTAAATTCTCGCTAAAAACGCATATTTTTTTTCCATTATCGGCGAAAGGCGCCCATCTCTGATAGGCAGATAACCACGCCCCAGTTCCGCCTTCACCACGCCTTCGACACACCCCCATCAACGTTGTCCGCATCCGCGACGGAGTGCAGTTGAAAACGTCCAAATTCGGCTTTTGATTATACCGCTTTATTCGTTTTTGGGAGATAAACGTCTATCTCCCGATTTGGGTCACAATATAGGCGTTTTTCTCTTTCGATTATAAGCAGGTTGGTCAACTAGCAGTCCGATTCTGTTGCCAGCTTCTTGCTTTTAATATACCTAAAAATGTTTTTACTATGCGTTTTGCATCCAATACAATATTCTTTTCAAAGTCTCTCTTTGCCTTCCTTATCAGCACTTTGCATTTGACTTGCCATTCCTTATGCTGTTTCTTATTATTTTCAGTCTGTTCCTTCTTCCATTTTCTGAAGGATTTTCTTTTATCTCTAATAGCTTCCTTCACCTCACTTTTTAACTATGCCGGCTGTCGTTTGGTTTGGTCTTCTTTCCTCCTTTTTTAATATATGGAATATATTTGTCCTGGGCTTCCAGGATGGTATTTTTGAACAGCGTCCATACCTGATGTAGATGTTTGACCTTCGCCGCTGTTCCTCTTAAGTTTTTTTTTCACTGTTCTTTTCATTTTATCATAGTCTCTTTTTTGAAAGTTAAATGCTAACGTGTTGGATTTTCTGTGTGTACTTTCTCCAGAGCTTATATCAAATCTGATCATGTTATAATCACTGTTATCAAGAGGCCCCAGCACCATTACCTCCTGCACCAGATCATTTACTCCACTAGTGTAATTTATTTAGTGTTTGCTTCCCAGAAACTAATTAAATGTAATTAAAACTAATGAAAATGTAACTAAAACTCTAATGAAACATTCCTCTTGTTATCCTAATTGGAATGCGATGGGAATGAAGATTGAACTAGGTCCTGCTGTGCCTGCTAGAGGCTATCTGTTAATGCTGTAGTATAAAGTTCAAGTTTTAATGCAAGGGGGAAAAGGGTATAGAGAAGAGGGGATTCTCGTCAGTGTGGATGTGGAGGGAGTGAATGGAGAAGGGTTATTGAAGTAGTGGATGTTGAGGATTCAGAATGGGCATAAATGGGCTGAAAGGTGGTTCAGGGGATAAGGGGGGTTTCTTTATAAAAGAAAAAAGGAAAAGTGATTACTAAGCTGCCTTTGGCTGCAAGATCTCAATCTGGGGCATTCTGTTTTTCTCGTTTGATTCTGGCGGCAACTTGCTGATTTAATATGCTCACTGTATCTTTTATGCTTTGTATGACGTTTGGAAAATAAATAATAATTTAAAAAAACATAGAAATGTCCTCTTCTCTCAGAACTTCTCAGAAAGAAAGTTAAGTGGGATCATTCTTGTCTATATAGTTTTGATTCTAAGGAGACTGCTTCAAACAAACCCTTTGGCACTAATCAGATTTATTTATTTATTTAGGCATTTATATCTTACACTTTCCCGCCCGTGGGCAGGCTCAATGTGGCTTACATTAGTTCAAAAAGGCTAACAGCAGTATAAAAGGACACTTCAATCTAGTAATAGACAGACACAGTAAGGGCGAGGTAGTTGGTGGGGAGAGACAGAGGGACAGAAGTGAGAGAGGAGGTAAGGAATGCAGTATGGTCGCACAACATAATGGGTCAGAAAACATTAAGGCAGTGCTGAGCTGCAGGGTAAGCTGTCCTGAATAAGCGGTCTTCAGGGAGATTCTGAAAGCCTGTTGTTCAGAGGTAGCTTTTACTGAGTTGGGCAAACCATTCCACAAACGTGCACTGATGTAGGGAAAGGTAGATGCGTGGCTGGTTTTATACTTGAGGCCATTGCATGAGGGGTAGTGGAGACGTAAATAGGATCGGGAAGATTTGCACAAGTTCCTTGGTGGCAAGTTGATAAGATTATCCATATAAGCTGGAGCTTCGCCGTGAAGGATTTTGTGCACCAGGGTACAAATTTTGAATGTTATACGTTCCTTGACAGGTAGCCAGTGCAGTTTTTCTCGCAGTGGCCTGGAGCTGATGAACTTCGATTTACCGTAGATCAATCTTGCAGCGGTACTTTGGGCAGTCTGTAATATTTTTAAGAAGCAGTTCCATGCACCCTGCATAGATACCATTTCAGTAATCAAGATGACTCAAAACAAGAGACCGCACTAAATTGCAAAACACTTCTCTAGGGAAAAAAGGTTTTATACGCTTCAGTTTCCAAAGAGAGAAGAATGCTTTTTTCACAGCTGCATTAGTGTGATCAACTAGAGTTAGATTTCTGTCAAGTATTACTCCTAGAATTTTCAGAGACGTAGAGATTGGCAGGTCAAGCCCAGGTGCAGTTAAGGTGGTAGGATTGTACTTGTTGTAAGGTGATGTTGGTGCAGCGCTGCGTATGCTTTGTAGCGCTATAGAAATGCTAAATAGTAGTAGTAGTAGTAGTGAGTAGAAGGCAATGAGTTTTCTCTGTGTTGAGCTTCAATTTAAAGGAATTCACCCAGGCACGTACAGTTTGTAACCCAATGCTGATGTTGGCAGCTATTTCAGCTAAGTCTTTTTTGAAAGGAATGTAGATGGTGATGTCATCCGCATAAATGAACGGTTGGAGACCAAGTTTAGAAAGGGCTGCAGCTAGAGGAATGAGCATCAAGTTAAACAGTGTAGGAGAAAGCGGCGAACCCTGCGGTATGCCACAGACAGCTGGCCAAGAAGGTGATAAACTGCCTCCGGAGATGACTCGGTAGGTTCTGGTGGTCAGGAAGCCCTTCAACCAATTCAGTACATTACCACTGGTCCCAAAATAATCAAGGAGATGCAGTAGAATAGTGTGGTTCACCATGTCAAAGGCACTTGACATGTCAAACTGCAGCAATAGAATGCTTTTCCCAACAGCTATCTCCCGCTTAAAGTTTGAGAGTTGTGTGACGAGCACCGTTTCTGTACTATGGAGAGGGCGGAAGCCTGACTGCGATTCATGGAAGATGTGGAACTTTTCTAGGTACTCAGTAAGTTGCTTATGCACCATGCTCACCATCAGTTTCACAAACAACGGGATCGATGCTATTGGCCGGTAGTTGGTGATGTCCTTGCTACTTTTCTTGGCATCTTTTGGGATGAGGGTGAGAAGAATGTTTCCAGAGGCATCAGAGAAGATACCGCTACTAAGCATAAAGTTAAGATGCTGCGTCAGATCAGAGATGAAGCAGGGAGGAGCACATTTAAGTAGATAGTTTGGGCAAATATCCAATTTGCAATATTTACTGGAAAATCTGCGTAGTTCCCGTTTAACAGAGTCAGCTTGAAGAGGTGTAAAGAGTGAAAACGTGCGATCGGCTGGATACTCCCCCAGGCTAGGGTCTAGGCCGCTGAGAAAATCACTTATTCCGACATCGTTCTGTGGCAGAGAGCGCTGCAACTTTATGACTTTGTCTTTAAAATAGTTTGCCAGATCTACTGCAGTTGGGGCACCTATACTACTAGTTGTAATCGGTGTGGTATCAGTCAGTTTGTGGACGTAAAAGTAGAGTTGTCTCAGGTCTGCATAATCCAGGCCAGTTTTGGATTTGTAAAAGTCCTTTCTAGATTGCCTAATAGCGTTCTTGTACTTCCTGTGAGACTGCTTCCATGCAAGGTAGTGCTGATCATCCTTTCTTTTTCGCCACGCTCTTTCTAGCCTTCGCGTAATGGTATTGAGTTCCTTGAGATCGTCGTTAAACCATGGCGCTACGGTTTGCCATTTTGCTGTCTTAGTTCTGATCGGAGCAATGGTGTCTAAAATGGTCCTGCATCGTTCGTTCCAGGCAGAAATGAAGTTTACCGAGTCCACCGGCTCAGGCCAGACAGTCTCGTAGATAGAATTCCAGAATGCCACAGGGTCAATACATCCTCTCGTACTATATGTGGCGTGGTTTTGGGCGCACCGGTGAACCTTACCCAGCCAAGAAATAGCACAGTGCAACTGATAGTGGTCTGACCATGGGATTGCCGACCAAGTAATACTGGTTAGTTGCAGGTTAAGGCTATCTGACGATTTGTGTGAGAGAAGGTCAAGCATATGGCCTTTAGAATGGGTTGCCTGATGATTCCAAGCCGTAAGGTCCCAAGAGTGGAGAAAATCCAGACAGGAACGGGTGCTTAACAAAGCAGAATTTTCTAGGTGTAGGTTAATAACTCCTAAGATGAGCACATTGGGGCTTGCCATGCAGATGCTAGAGATGAAATCCATAAAGGCAGGTTGAGCAGCATTCCAGTTGCTAGGTGATCTATAAAAAAGGTTACAGGTCAGTTGATCATGCAAGGCGTTCTTATGGATCCTGAGCAATGCAATTTCTAGTTGCGGCGTGATGGAGTCTGCTATGGTATCAACAACAAAGTCAGATCGATAAACAAGTGCAATGCCTCCACCTCGTTTACCAGTTCGTGGCCAATGCACAAGTTTGTATCCTGTGGGACAAATGTCAAGCAAGATAGGATCAGCGAGAGTTTGGAGCCAAGTTTCTGTGATAAAGGCAAGGTCAAGATTGCCGGAAGTAATCCAGTCTGAGATGAGCGCTGGCTTGTTAACCACTGATCTGGCGTTGACATAGCCCATGAGGATATATTGGCAGGAATTCTGTAGGGATAGATTTTTATAAGCTGACATGCACTGGCCTGCTTAGTTTCTTTTTTTTTTTTTTTGGGGGGGGGGGGGGGGGGGGTGCCGGATTCTTGAAGCCTGGATTGGCCGCTGTCAGAGACAGGATGCTGTCTTTTCCCAGTATGGCAGTACTTATGTACCTCTATGGAAAAGGGTTGTACACTAAGGAAACTAGTTAATAATGCTTGCTTCTCTCTCTCTCTCTCTCTCTCCCCCTCTCTCCTTAAGACTGAACTAGGTCCTGATTTCCCTCAGTAACCTTCCTCACACCTTAATTAACATCTAAATCAGGTCAGAAGCAGTGCTATCCCTCCAGCAGCCAAAGAACAGAAAATAGTCTTTTAGGACAGCATCTGAGCCTTGCTACTATCCTTTTTAAAGTTCTTTGTCTGATAAGTTTCTACCTCTAGAAGAAGTTTCATTTTAAAACAATGGGGAAAGTTTCTACCACGGACCTAGAAAGGGATCTGGGAGTCATCGTTGATAAGATGTTAAAAACTTCTGCTCAGTGTGCTGCGGCGACTAAGAAAGCACACAGAATGTTGAGTATTATTAGGAAAGGGATGGAAAACAAACACGAGGATGTTATAATGCCATTGTATCGCTCCATGATGCGACCGCACCTCGAGTATTGTGTCCAATTCTGGTCACCGCATCTCAAAAAAGATATAAAGGAATTAGAGAAGGTGCAGAGAAGGGTGATGAAAATGATAAAGGGAATGGAAAGACTTCCCTACGAGGAAAGGCTGAGAAGGTTAGGGCTCTTCAGCTTGGAGAAAAGGCGGCTGAGGGGTGATATGATAGAAGTCTACAAGATAATGAGCGGAGCAGAGCGGACAGATGTGAAGCATTTGTTTACACTTTCAAACAACAACAAAACCAGGGGACACAAGATGGAGCTAGAATATGGTAGATTTAAAACAAATAGGAGAAAGTTTTTCTTTACTCAGCGTGTAGTTAGACTCTGGAACTCGTTGCCGGAGAATGTAGTGACAGCAGCTGGCCTTACAGAATTTAAAGGGGGTTTGAACAGATTCCTGAGAGAAAAGTCCATTGAACATTATTAAATTTTTTTTTTTTTTTTTTTTTGGGGGGGGGTGCCAGGTTCTTGAAGCCTGGATTGACCGCTGTCAGAGACAGGATGCTGTCTTTTCCCAGTATGGCAGTACTTATGTACCTCTATGGAAAAGGGTTGTACACTAAGGAAACTAGTTAATAATGCTTGCTTCTCTCTCTCTCTCCTTAAGACTGAACTAGGTCCTGATGTGCCTTTTAGAGGCTATCTGTTAATGCTATGGTACAAAGTTCAAGTTATAAAACTAGGGGGGAAAAGGATGTAGAGTCTAGTTGATAAAGTTTGCTTCTTTCTTTTTGTTTTTTATTCTGGCTCCACGCGGTGACTACTGAGGTCTTTTTCTCTACTTTACTAACTTGGTATCACGTGAAACAGTATAGATATTTATGGTGTTCGAGTTAGTTAAGTTTATTTCAGCTTACCAGTAGTATTATACTTTATTTCCCTGAAACATTGTCTAGTAGGATCTTTAAAAAGATTAGGACAGTTCCTGGATGAGGAGTCCATAGACTATTGTTGAGATAGACTTGGGGAAGCCACTGCATGCCCCATGATTGGTAGCGTGGAAAGTTGATACTAATTGGGTTTCTGTCAGTTTTTGTGACATGGATTGACCACTGTTGGAAGCAGGATACTGGGCTGGATGGACCATTGGTCTGACCCAGTATGGCTATTCTAATGTTCTTAGGTTGCTATGTTCTTTCTTTCCCCTTCTAATTTGAGCTTTTCCAGCATCAGAATGGCAGTTCTGCTTCCATATGCAGACAGAGTAATTGAGCTTTCAGTGGACTTACTGGACTAGCTTCATCTAGTGACCTTAAGGAACAACTGGAGGTATGCCTTGAAAAACCAGAGTGTTGTGATTTGTCATCTCTGATGGTCTCTGTATTTGATTCTGACTTTTTAATTGTATCTGTTATTATTCTGTGATGCATTTGATGCAGACTTTCTTAAAAACTGTGCTCATTTAAGCTACCCTCAGTATTAGTTTTTACTAAGAACTTAACATAATTCTCTGCTGCTAGCTGATAATCTATAAAGTTGGATTGTAACTGCACTATATGGTAACTGATATTTGTAAGGGATTCTGACATTTTATAAGTTGCTCCACTTTGTGTCATTTTCTATTTAAGTCAGACAGATATTGCTGCTTATCTGCAGTATACCTCAATAAAGCTTTTTCTGTAAGCTTATACAGTCTGAGAGGTCTGGTGAGCTCTCTCTCGCTTTCAGATATTTCCTATATATTATATGTGTGATATCCTGTATGTCAGCCTGAATTTGCTATTCTGCCAGCTCACTTACTGCAATGTCGTTACTTGCCATAATCTACTAGCACACATGGCTCCACTGCTGCCTATTTTATTCATAGGACACTCCCTCATGCACAAGTTCCTTCACACAGTTTATACATGGAATGCAAGCAGGGTGTAGACTGACAGGCTTTGCTTCAATCTACAAAAATAAGCACATTTTGTTAATTAAATCAGAGTACAATATTTTATTTATTAGGATTTATTTATGTTTAAAAGTCATTTTTATTGATGACACAACCAATACATGTACTTTAAATTATAGTACAATTGAACCATGAGCCATCTTCTATTTTGATTAACCCTCCCCTACTACTCTTCCCCTCCCCTAAACCTCCCCTGCTCCTCCCCCCCCCCCAAACTATTCCCTCCGCTATTCCCCCCCTCCCTTCCCTCCTCCAACCTACTGGTTCACTTTCAGTTAAACATCGTTACCACATACAACTACATATTCAACAACTGACTCCTTGCTCCAGAGGGCAATGCCTTTAAGAACGGACTCCACCTGTCCAGGAACTGTTCAAACTCTTGTTGTGGGCACTCTGAGATTAGCCACCTCTCCATCCTCAATAAAGATATCATCTGTATTCTCCATGTCTGAATTGAGGGCCCTTTTACTTCAAGCCAGTCCAAAAGGATGGTTTTCTTTGCTATCATAGTTGCGCGTTTCACAAAGCCTATGTATCCTTTAGGCTGCGGAGTGCTCAGCTCTGGTTTACCAAACAACAGTAAAGGGGAATATCTCCATTTTTTTCCCATATGGTAGATATTTGGTTAAGAAGACTTGTCCAAAACTTTATCACTCTTGGGCAGGACCAAAACATATGTCCCAGCATCACTCCACTCCCTCCACACTTTGGGCACGCTCCATCAGAAGAAATTCCCATATGAAATGCCCTACGGGGAGGGATGTAGAGCTGTAGAGCAAACCTGTATTAGAGTTCCCAATACGAAGACCAGGTGGTCACCTGCCGCAAAGTTAACACATGTTCTTTAAACACACTAGGTGGAATCTGAATTCTCAAGTCTCTTCCCCATTCTTTGGCATATTTTGTTTATTCCAGTTCGGATTTGGTGTCCTTAATATGTCTATGATGAAACAATAGTGGTACCTTTTGTTGAGAGTTGAGGGATAAGGCCGAGGCCAGTTCCTCCTGTACATCCTCTGCGAGTGCCTCCCATGGCAAACTTGACACATAATGACGTAGTTGCCAATAATGGAAGTAATCATTTGCTCCCAGTAGTTGTAGACTTTGTAAGTCTGTGTAAGATTGCAGTTTCCCCTCATCAATATTTATTTGTTGTAAATATATTACTCCTTGGTCCTTCCACCTGTTAAATAGTTTATATAGGAGTCCTGGTGGAAAGGCTGGGTTGCCACATAGCGTCAAAAAGGGGGTCACTCTGTGGGAGCAATGATGTAGTTTACATATCCATTTCCAGGTCTTTTGGACAGTTGGCAAGATATGGGAAACTCTGCTGCCCGTCTCATCTTCCGCCAGGGTCGCTTTACTCATACTACCCCTCTCCTCAAGACCCTTCACTGGCTCCCTATCCGTTTTCGCATCCTGTTCAAACTTCTTCTACTAACCTATAAATGTACTCACTCTGCTGCTCCCCAGTATCTCTCCACACTTGTCCTTCCCTACACCCCTTCCCGTGCACTCCGCTCCATGGATAAATCCTTCTTATCTGTTCCCTTCTCCACTACTGCCAACTCCAGACTTCGCGCCTTCTGTCTCGCTGCACCCTACGCCTGGAATAAACTTCCTGAACCCCTACGTCTTGCCCCATCCTTGGCCACCTTTAAATCTAGACTGAAAGCCCACCTCTTTAACATTGCTTTGACTCGTAACCACTTGTAACCACTCGCCTCCACCTACCCTCCTCTCTTCCTTCCCGTTCACATTAATTGATTTGATTTGCTTACTTTATTTATTTTTTGTCTGTTAGATTGTAAGCTCTTTGAGCAGGGACTGTCTTTCTTCTATGTTTGTGCAGCGCTGCGTATGCCTTGTAGCGCTATAGAAATGCTAAATAGTAGTAGTAGTAGTAGTAGTAGTAGTAGTAGTAATATTTTACATTTCAGCCCATGAATTAGGCTGCTGAAGTGGTAAGGCTTGAATAAATTCAGTTCGATCTTGGTTGCAGAAAAATCTGAGGTTCCGCGGAACCAGTCATTAAGGTGTCTCATGGCAGAAGCTATTGATAACGATCTGATATTCAATAAGCCCAGTCCTCCTTTGGGGTACACAACATGTCCAGAGACAATCTCGGTTTCTTCCCCTGCCACAAGAATCGCTGTATTGATGCATTTAACTTTTTCTCATCGTTGTTAGTAAGATACAATGGTAACATTTGAAATACATATAGCCAACAGGGCACAATCATCATATTGTGCAAAGCAATTCGCCCCAGGAGCGAGATGGGAAGTGTCTGCCACTGTTTCAACTTTATTGTGGTCTCTGCTAACAGCTTTTGAATGTTTAGTTCATAGAGTTTAGACATATCCTGAGGAATTTGTACTCCTAAATATTTTATCACTACTCCTGATTTTAGTTTGTAATTGTCCCCGATCCCTGGGGTGACCAGCTTGGGGTGTACCTGCATTATATATGATTTCTGTAAATTAATCTTAAATCCCAACAGTTCCCCAAACCGAGATATTCCATATATCAATGTTCTCAGAGAAGAGTCTGGGCACGATGTCACAACCAGTAAGTCATCGGCAAAAGTCATCACTTTGACCTTATCTTCCCCCACCTCTACCCCCACTATTCTTTCCTCCTTTGCTAGATTTCTCAATATTGGTTCAATTACTAACAGAAACAATGCCGGCGAGAGAGGGCATCCCTGCCTGGTGCCTCTCAATATGGGGAACTGTGGGGTTCTTACTCCATTTACCATCACAGCGGCCATAGGGTTCGAGTGCAACATCTTAGTCACCTGGTAAGCCCAGCCTTGAATGCCCATATAGCGTAGCACCTCAAACAGATACTCCCAGCCTACGCTGTCAAATGCTTTCTCAGCATCTAGGCTGATCAGCGCTGCTGCAGTCTCTAATTGTTGACACTGGGCCATTGCCAACAGTAGTCTTTGCACATTCACCACTGAGTGGCGATTGTGGACAAACCCCACCTGCTCTGGTCCAACTAATTGGGGTATGTATTGGTGGAGCCTATTTGAAATCAATTTTGCCAATATTTTTACGTCCACATTTATTAAGGAAATTGGTCTATAGGAGTCTGCCTGTGCTTCTGGTCTCCCCGGTTTTAAAATTAAAGTTATCAGGGCTTCATTCGCATGAGCGGGCAGTTTCTGGAGTTCCACTGCTTCCTCATAATAGTCCTGTAGTACTCCTATTGCTGAGGGGGCCTAGCATTTTATAGAACTCGCTTGTATATCCATCAGGCCCGGGAGCTGAGTGGCTAGGTAAAGATTTAATAATTTCTTGTAGCTCCTTCCCTGAGATTGGTTTATTTAGTTCCTCTACTTCTTCTCTAGCCAATTGGGCCATACAAGCTTTGCGCAGTCAAAGTTGGTGCCTGCTGCGATTTGTACATAGTGCTAAAAAATTTTGAAAGACCTGGGCCACCTGCTCTCTCCCATTTTGAATAACACCTTCTTTATCTTTTACTGCCGTGATCACTCGGTTTCCTACCCAGTTTTTTTTTTTTTTAATTTATAGAAGTCTTTATTGAACATTGTTAATCACACACAAACATTACACATCTCAGCATATTACAACTAAATTGTACAGTTCTGCTAGCCACTCCGATCCAGTGAGGATTGTGTACCAAACAATTCAAACAACCATAGAACAATAGCATGTCCAACGCTTAGTATACTTCAAACATTTTTAGTTTTACATAGTAACCTTCCCCATCTATTAATCCTAAACCCCCCCCCCCCCCCCCCTTATCAAACACTACACTTCCCTCCCACCCTCCCTTCCGTCCTCCCGGTCTGCCATCCAATACATTCCTCTTCTCTTTATTCCAAACATTTATTCAAAAAGGGGTCCCAGATTCTCTGCCACTTAGGCAGTGTTTTTCTCTTCAGGGCCGTCAATCTCTCCATTTCACAAATGTGTCTGAGCTTAGTTATCCATCTCACTGTTGGAGGGACCAACGGGGATTTCCAGCTTTGCGCTAGGTTCACCCGGGCAGCGTTCAGAGAGGCGCGCACAAGTAGCCACTGGTCTGACGTAAGACCCTCTGGTCGCCCACCTAAGAGGAAGATCGAGGGATGCCACTGCACAGACCTACCAGTCCATACCTGAAGACGTGCCCGAACACCCCTCCAGTAGGCCTGCGCTTTTGGACAAATCCACCAAATATGACCCGCTGTTCCTACCCCACCACAATTTCGCCAACAGTTTTGGGATATTTGGGCACTCATATGATGCAGTCTAGCCGGTGTCAAGTACCATCTGTAAAATACCTTAACCGCGCTCTCTTGCAAAGCCACCGCCGTTGAAGATTTCCGGATCTGTTTCTCAAGTGTCAACCAACTAGCCTCTGGTAAGGTAAACTGTAGCTCTTGTTCCCACCTCTGTCTATGTAGCGTGGATGATTTTGCGCATCTCATTTGATAGTCGTACAGAAAAGATATCAATCCCCGCGTGCGCCTAGTATCTACACATATCTCCTCCATCGGATGAGTATCTCGCTTTAAGCAGCCGCCATATACAGGCCCCTTCAGAAAATGGTGGAGTTGCGAATAAGCATATCTGTCACCAGGCCTAAGTCCATAGTCCTCCACCAAATTCCCAAAGGGCAAAATAGTCTCTCCCTCATGCAATTGCCCCAACAGATCCAAGCCCGAGGCTGCCCATCTGCAAAAAACACTGTTACCTATACCTGGCTCAAATAAGGGGTTATCCACAATCGTGGCTAAACCGGATACAATCGGTTGTCGATCCGGGAACATACAATCCCAATAATGGAAGGTGGTCTGGACTGCGGGCGGAAATTTTTCCATCCTTCCTCTATATTTACCAGGCAACCACATGAGATGCCCGAGTGCACGCGATCCAACCAGCGCTTGTTCAATATCCACCCATCTTTTATGGTCTTCCCTTCGAAACCAGTCAATTGCCCCTCTAGCTTGTGATGCCCAATAGTACCAGGTGAGATTGGGCACTCCCAAACCTCCCTCCTTTCTACTCTTATATAGCACTGCTCGGGGCATTCGTGGTCTCTTATGGTTCCAAACGAACCGGATCAAGGAGTCTTGAATTCCAGACAAGAAGGACCTGGACAGCTTCAGAGGCAGTACCTGGAATAAGTACAACAATCGGGGCAAGATGTTCATTTTAATCGCGGCAATGCGCCCAAACCAGGACAGCCCCATAGATGACCATCTGTCCAGATCCCTCTGTATCTCCCTCCTAAGGGCCTGGTAATTATCATCAAACAGTGCAGACAAGTTGCTCGAGATCTTAACACCTAAGTAGCCCAAAGCTCTATCCTCCCATTTGAAAGTAAAAGACGCCTTCAATGATTCCATTATGTTTGGGGGTACTCCCAGCGCCATGCCAATAGATTTACTAGCGTTAAGTTTATATCCGGAGATTGCAGCGTATTCACCTATCACTTTCATTAAATTCGGCAGCGAAATTAAAGGGTTAGTCAGGGACAACAAGACGTCATCAGCGAATAAAGCTACTTTATATTCTTGTCCACCCACCTTTACCCCAGTAATGTCCGGGTGTTCTCTGATCGCCTCTGCCAAGGGCTCCATTGCCAGCGCAAAGAGTAGGGGAGACAGCGGGCATCCCTGTCGCGTACCTCGCCCCAACAAAAACGTCGCCGAGTGCCCACCATTCACCCTTACACACGCACGCGGTGCCGAATACAACGCCCCAATCCAGGTCCTATATTGAGAACCTATCCCAACCCTGGCCAGGACTTTGTCAAGGAACCCCCAGTGGACCCTATCAAAGGCCTTTTCGGCGTCAAGCCCTAGTAGCACCATCTGGCTGGCCTTTATCTGGGATGCATATAGGAGATCCACTGTTCTCCGGATGTTATCCATAGCTTGCCTATTGGCTACGAACCCTACCTGGTCAGGGTGGATCAGGCTAGGCAACAGCCTCCCCAGCCTATTGGCCAAAACCTTAGCCAGAATTTTTACATCGGCATTAAGTATTGATATTGGCCGGTACGAGGCACATTCAGTTTTATCCTTGCCAGGTTTGGGAATTACAGCCACCCATGCCTCCATCATCGTCATTGGGAGAGAGGCCCCCTCTCTTACAGAGTTAACTATCGTAGTTAAGTAGGGTGCCAGATGCAGCCCAAAGATCTTATAAAATTCGTTGGTGAAACCGTCGAGCCCTGGCACCTTCCCCGATGGAAGTGCTTTAATAACCTGCAACACCTCGTCTACGCTCACCGGTTGATCGAGCTCTACCCTCTGCGTTTCGGATAGAACCTTCAAGCCCCTCTCAGCCAAGTATTCGTCTATTTTTCCCGTCTGCACAGTAGCATCCTCTCGATATAAATTCTCATAATACTGTGCAAAACAATCTCTTATCTGTGTGGATTTGTGTAGCACCTCTCCTCCGGCTCCCTTCATTTTTAATATGTGCCGGTCAGACCTTAGTTTCCTTAATTTAGTGGCCAATAGTCTACCTGGTTTATTAGTGCACTCGTAGTACACCTGTTTAACCCTTGCATGTGCAAATTTCAAACTATCCTCATGCAAGGTGGCTATTTCCAATCGCTTTGCTTGAAGCTTTCGGTAGTCTGATACTAACCCAGACTCCCTATATTTAATCTCCAAGTCTCCCAATGCACCCATACACTGAGACAAACGTTCCCTTTGGGCTCGGGATCTTTGACCAGCTTGTTTAATAAAATACCCTCTTGCTACTGCCTTAAAGGCATCCCATACTATCCCCAGTGACGGACCAGAATCTATATTGACATCGAAATACTCTTTTAAAACTGGGAGAAATCTCGCCACCAGCTCCGGGTCTTGTAGCAAAGAGTTATTAAGCGCCCATCTCTTATCCCGCTTCTCATCTTGTAAGGATGAGATATTGACCCAGGCTGGGGCGTGGTCTGATATGGTTATATGACCTATAGAGGCCCCCCCCACTCCACCCGACAACATCTTATCCAAGAAAATATAGTCAATTCTGGAGTAGGAGAGGTGCACTGTTGAGTAAAAGGTATACTCCCTCCCTCTAGAATTGGTCAGTCTCCACACATCATACAACCCCAGCTCGTCAACAAAACATTTCAAAGCACGGGAAAGTCTGCAATCAATCGGAGCAGGAGGAGCTGACCTGTCCAAACCTGGCTGCATAGTGGCATTAAAGTCGCCAGCCACTATTAGTTTACCCCTAGCAAAGGTCTGCAGTTCCCTCCTCAAGCGCAGGAGAAAATTATCCTGCCTCTCATTTGGGGCATATACACAGGCCAGTGTACATTCCTCCTGCTCCAATAACACATGCAAGAACAGGAATCTGCCCTCCCTATCCTTTCTGGAGTGCAATATCTGTACCTGGGTATCTTTATGGAACATTATAGCCACCCCCCGTTTCTTTGTACCAGTGTCATCAGAGGCACAGTAAACCTGCCGGTATTGTTTAGATATCAAAAGACCCTCATGCTTTTGTAATAAATGGGTCTCTTGTAAAAAGACTACCCGTGGCTTCAACAAGTTTAGTTCACGCAGCAGTGCATGTCTCTTATATGGCGAGTTCAGCCCCTTTATGTTATATGTACAGATCTTAAAGTCTACCATTTAATCTTCATTAGAGAAAAAGAAAAATAATATATTGACCAGGGAAGACTTAAACCTAAAGCTAAATTCCCTCCTCCCCAATTATCCCCATCCCCCCATACCCTATTATCCCCTAGCCCGTCCACCCTATCTTCCTCTCTACCCCTTACTCCCTCCCTTCCTTCCCCTGTCTCTATTCCACCAACCAGCACCATACGGCACTGCCTGGGACTTGAAGGGAGAAACCCCACTGACCAAACCTCAATTTATAATAACCAATTTAACAGCCAAATATAAACTTCCCCCCAATCCCCCCACCCCACATTCGTCCCCTCCCCCTCCATTCACCCACAAAATCATTTTGTCATCCACTACCATTCATCATGTTATCTTTTGAATTACTCTCTCTGTAACATTTTCTCAGACCTCAATCCTACCCCCTTCGGGGTTTAAAACTTCAAGACTGAGTGCACCCCAGACAGTCCAGCCTCTGCAGCTTAGGTCAGATGTCTTGAGCTCTTTGCCCCTTTCTCAACTCTCTTCCATCTCTGCAGACGCGCTTTTGTTGAGGGGGCCATCCCCGTCGGCAGGCTTTCCGTGGGTGCTAAACCCGCTTCATGTAGGCTCTTCCACGCTGCCCCCACAGACCGGCAGCGGAGCTTCTCTCCCTTAAGGTCAAAGCAAATGGCAAACGGGAATGTCCATCTGTAAGAAATCTTCTCCTTGGTTAAAATCTCTATTACCGGCTTCATGGACCTCCTTAAGCTCAGCGTAAACAAGGATAAATCTTGGTAAATCGCCACGCGGTCCCCATTAAATTCAAGGTTAGAAGACTGGCGCGCCTTTTGCCATATTTGATCTTTGCAGGCATAGGTGGAGAACCTCACCACTATGTCTCTCGGCCTGTTGTCTCTTGCGGGCCCCAACGCTCTATGTGCTCTGTCCATAGTGATCTTGCTAACGTCAAACTCTGGGCCCAGCAGCTGTGCACATATAGCACGCACAACCGTCGGGACATCTTCATTTTCGCCATTCTCCTGGACACCTCGAAACCGGAGATTCTGTCGTCTTCCCCGGTTTTCAAGATCGTCCAATTTAAACTGCAGGTCTTCTGTCTGTTCCGCCAGCTTTTGCATGCGCCTGTCTGTTTCTTCATTCCTCTCTCCCAGCTCGTCCGCGCGCTCCTCCAGAACTTCTACCCTTCCCACAAGCTCTCTCAGTTCGATGCTCAGGGCGTCCACGTGCTCGAGAATTTCATCCTTGGACGCCACAATTTCGGCCCTAAGCGCCTCTAAGCTTTTGGTTAGGTCCTGTGAAAGAGCCTGGTTGGGGGCGGGTTCGTGGTGTTCTTCACGGGACGGATTATGGCCCGACTCCGAGATTCTGCGTACCTTGGGAGAGGCGGGACGAGCTAGGCCGCGATCCGTCTGCTTCGCCGACAAGCGCTCACTCTCCTGGTGCAGCGCACCGCTTTTTTTACTCATCCTCTTTAGCCTGGGTGAATCAGCGACCCTTCGCAAGTGTTGCAGAGGCTGCGAGAGGTTTATTTGTGGTAAGTGGAACTTTAAAGCAGGAGGGGAGAACGGAGCTCCGGGTTTAGGCGGCCATTCGGTCTCGTGACGTCACTTCCTCCTTCCTACCCAGTTTTTAACTATGCGGGCCAGTAGTGTCCCAGTTTTGTTGCCATACCTTTGTAGTTTATATTTCCTAACCATTAGTGCTCTGGATGCTCTCTCATGAAGTAGGGTGTTTAATGCTATTTGCGCTGCTTGCATCTGTTCCTTGGAATGGTTACTGGGGGAATGTATAAATCTATGTTTTGCTTTTTGGAATTTTTCCTTCAGATTGATAATGGCCCTTGAAATTCTATATTCTCGCTTAGCCGTGAAAGCAATTATATCTCCCTGTATAACTGCCTTTGCTGCCTGCCAGAATATAGCAGGACGGTTCTTATAATCCGAGTTAAGTTCTTCATATTCTGCCCACCTTCCCTGAATATATTGTTGGAAATCCTTGTTCGCAGCCAGGAAGATGGGAAACGCCACCCTGCTACTCTCTGATCTATATCGGGGACCTTCAAATCCATCCATACCATCGCATGATCTGTTATTCCTTCTGGACCAATCTCTACTGCTCTTACTTGTGGGAATAGCTTCCTATCCACTAATATATAATCTATCCATGAGAGCGTGCCATGTGCCCGAGATAGTTGTGTAAAATCCCGTCCCTCCTGGTGTAATATCCTCCATGCATCTACTATACTAAGCTCCTGCATAAATTTGTTTAGAGCTCTGGATCTTTGCCTACCTTTCGTCGCTCGCCTGGGTGCCGAGCAATCCAGCAGAGGGTCTGCCACTAGACTAAAGTCTCCTACAATTAGTAATGGTAAAGATCTGTAAAGAAGACAGGTTCCCACTATGTGATCATAAAATGTTCTGTCATATAGGTTCGGTCCATACACCGCAACCACTAGGTATTCTTTATGATGAAGCCATAGGTGAATTACCACAAATCTCCCTTGGGGGTCGCTTTCTAATAACTGTGTCTTAGCTGTCAAACCCTTCCTAATTAAGATAGCTACTCCTCTTTTCCTCCCTTCCACCGAGGCCGCATGTACCTCTCCTACCCAACTGCGCTTCAGTTTTTGATGTTCCTCTGCAGAGCCGTGCCTAGGGTCTCTGGTGCCCCCCTGCAGACTATCAGTTGGCGCCCCCCCCCCCCCCCCCCCGTGTGGCATCTCCTTTCTCTCTTCTCCCACCCTGCCCCCTTTTTCAGCCCATTACCATAACAGAGGAGCACTAACAGCAGTAAGGCACATCACTGGAAGGAAACCATGACCCCATAAGGTAAAGGGCAAGTGCCACGAAACTGTGTGGCATGACTGGCAGAACAACCAGGCCAAATATGTAGCGGTGCTAAGGAACCAGAGAAGTACAGTTGGCATTGAACCAAGATACAATCAGCCGATATGGAGCAGAAATAGAGAACCAGAGTGGCATGGCATGGGGGAAGGTCAGCCCATAGCAGCCAGGGCAGAAGAGAAGTTGTCACTGGAACAGGCAGATATATTAAGATGGGAAAAAGGGAGGCAAGGAAAAGACCATGAGGAAGATGAGCCCATCAAAAATGACAGGATAAAATGCAGTACTTCTACTAGCTGCAAAACTAAAGCAATAATAAAGTAAAAGAGTGCCTCATACTTCAAGACATGCTAATAAATAATGGATGTGCATCTCCTACATTTAAATTAAAATAGAAAATTCTGTTCAGAAGAGAAAAAAATCTGATTCAAAAGCTAATTATCAAAATTACATGCTTAATACTAAACTATAAATAAAAACTTGCCTGACTACATTGTTAAGATTCTCTTAGATGGATGCTGTAATCTGAGCACTGGAAAGGAAGAAGGAATATAAGATACAGATTTCAAACGGTCTTATACCTGCCCCTAACCCCAAACCCTTAACCCTAAACCTCTTTCCCGATTCTGAGCAACAAAAATTCTGAGCAAGTATATATTCTGCTTATAGCGAGGTATCCCTGAATTTCTGGCAGAGCTGCTCCTCTGGGCTCATCTCTCCTCTCCTAGATCATTCATTTTCGCCAGTAATGATGATTTCTCATTTATTGTGCTTCAAAGTGATCTAGAGAGAGCAGTGCATGTTAAAATACCTGGAAGCTGGTTCAGAAATCACAGCCATAGGAGCTGGAGATTCAAAATGGCCGCTGACTAGATCGGACGCCCAGCAAGCTCTGAGAGTAAAAATGCCGAAGAGATGGGGCCGCTTGTCCTCCTCTGCTGCTCCTCCATGGCAAAACCTTCCTTTTCAATCCACTATGATTAATTACCTTCGTGGAGCACAGATACCAGGGATATTGGGAGCAGGTCCGCTAGGTCGATCGGGTGGAAATGGTAACACTTCGGAGACCGCTGGACTGGAGCTATCGCTCAGCCCCGATGATAGGGCGCCTCCCCCGCAACCCTCGGGAGCGAGCACGTCAACGCCGGACCCTAGCAGGACGCCACCGAAGAGTGTAGTCGTTCAGCGGGCCGAGGAGGAGAGTCGAACTGCGGACAGTGTGGACCTTTTTTGCGATCAAGGTGCCTCTCGAGGGGGAGAAATAACATCTAATACCCAGGACCGAATGGAAGCTGTGGCTAGAGATAAAGCACAACGGACCGCTGTTGTAGCTGCAGAGGTACAATTTCCTAAGTTTCAGAAACCTACTGAAATTACATTAGAGACTCTATATACCTTGATTGTGGATTTGGAGAAATCCTTAAGCCCACAAATTAAACAATTATCTCAAGAAATCTCTAAATTGGACCAAAAGGTTCAACAGACTGAACTCAGGGTAGAGACAATATCGAATCGGCAAGTGGAATTGGAAAAACAAGTGAAAGAGGTTCATTCAAACCAGGAGACTATGATTAAGGATTTAATTGCCTGAGGAGACGAACTGAATTCTTGGAGAATGTAACCAGAAATAACAATATTCGCTTTTTAAATTTCACTAAAAAAGTTGGAGTTCTACCAAGGGAAATGCTCAGAAAGTATATTACTGAGATACTTGGCGTATCAGAGGAAATGGTCCCACCATTTACACAAATATATTACTTGCCCCTGAAACACCAACCTGCTTATAATCGAACGAGAAAAACGCCCAAGTTCCGACCTAAATCGGGAGATGGACGTTTATCTCACAAAAATGAATAAAGCGGTATAATCGAAAGCCGATTTTTGGACGTTTTCAACTGCACTCCGTCGCGGATGCGGACAAAGTTGATGGGGGCGTGTCAGAGGTGTGGCGAAGGCGGAACTGGGGCGTGGCTATCTGCCGAACAAAGATGGGCGCATTTCACCGATAATGGGAAAAAAGTATGCGTTTTTTAGCTAGAATTTAGGACACTTTTCCTGGACCCTGTTTTTTCACGAATAAGGCCCCAAAAAGTGCCCTAAATGACCAGATGACCACTGGAGGGAATCGGGGATGACCTCCCCTGACTCCCCAAGTGGTCACTAACCCCCTCCCACCACAAAAAAATGATGTTTCACAACTTTTTATTTTCACCCTCAAATGTCATACCCAGCTCCCTGGCAGCAGTATGCAGGTCACTGGAGGAGTTGTTAGGGGGTGCAGTGGACTTCAGGCAGGTGGACCCAGGCCCATCCCCCCTACCTGTTACAATTGTGCTGCTTAATGCTTATTAGTCGTCCAACCCCCCCAAACCCACTGTACCCACATGTAGGTGCCCCCCTTCACCCCTTAGGGCTATAGTAATGGTGTAGACTTGTGGGCAGTGGGTTTTGAGGGGGATTTGGGGGGCTCAACACACAAGGGAAGGGTGCTATGCACCTGGGAGCTCTTTTACCTGTTTTTTTGTTTTTGTAAAAGTGCCCCCTAGGGTGCCCGGTTGATGTCCTGGCATGTGAGGGGGACCAGTGCACTACGAATCCTGGCCCCTCCCACGAATAAATGTCTTGGATTTATTCGTTTTTGAGCTGGGCGCTTTCATTTTCCATTATCGCTGAAAAACAAAAACGCCCAGCTCACACATTGTTGAATAAAACATGGGCGTCTATTTTTTCCCAAAATACGGTTCGGTCCACCCCTTCACGGACCCGTTCTCGGAGATAAACGCCCATGGAGATAGGCGTTTTCGTACAATTATGCCCCTCCAAGTGTCTCAAGAAAAGTCAGAATTAGATATTTCATTGATACTGGAATCCTCAGACACTGACCTAGTTAAAGCTTCTTCTTTAATTGCCACAGTAGCCTTGTCACCAGATAAGAACTGGCTGATGAGACTTTTCTTCCAAAATAAAGATAAGAGCTTCCTTGGTTTAAAAGTTAGTCTGTTCCCTGATGTGACCAAGGAGACTCAAAAACGTAGACAGAGATTTTTACTTATGAGGCCTGGTGTAATTCAGTTAGGAGGTACGTTTTTTTCTAAAGTACCCGTGCAAATGCCTAGTAAAATATCAATCTAATAAATATATGTTTTATGAGCCGGCACAACTTTCTTCATTCCTGGCTACAAAAGGACAAGGGAGTAATTAATATATAGCCCTATATATAGGAGAAGGTATCTGTTATGAGCACCCGATAAAAAAAAGCTTCCTTAATTATTTCTTTTCAGAATCCATATTGTAAATTTTGAATCTCACCAATGTGGACTTTAACTAACATACTGTAATTGCTTGAATATTAATTTGTTTCTTTATATATTTGAATAGTGATGTTATTTTCTTGACAAGTCGATTTTTGCTTGTTTTAATATATGTAAATTGTTAAATAAAGAATTAAAAAAAAAAATACCTGGAAGCTATAGAATCTCCTTTCCCGATTCTGAGCAAGTGAACATTCTGCTTATAGCGAGGTATCCCTCAAATGCCACTCTTCTTGGCTCATCTCTCCTCTCCTAGATCATTAATTATCGCCTATAACCACATATAATCATTATTTCTCTTTGATTGTGCTTTTAAGATATCTAGAGAGCAGTGCATGCTAAAAGAGCTGGCAGCTACATATTCTCCTTTCCCGATTCCCTGCAGGAACGACAAAAGCCAAGGTTTCTTAGGGTAGCAAAGGCCCAACGGCTGAGGAACTCTTCCTTAGCTGTTTCCAAACTCCTTTTCCGTAGGCAACCATTTTTTCAGAACTTGAAAGTGAACATGCTGCTGTGACGAAGGTGTCTCTCACTTCCTGGCGTCATCATGCTGGAACCTCACATGCAGAGCTGCTCCTCTTGGCTCATCTCTACTATCCTAGATCATTAATTCTCGCCTGTACTCATGATTTCTAGTTTATTGTGCTCCTAAGAGATTTAGAGAGCAGTACATGTTAAAAGACCTGGAAGCTATAGAATCTCCTTTCCCGATTCTGAGCAACAAAAATGCTGAGCAAGTGAATATTCTGCTTATAGCGAGGTATCCCTCAATTTCTGGCAATGCTGCTCCTCTGGGCTCATCTCTCCTCTCCTAAATCATTCATTCTCGCCTATTATCACATATAATCATAATTTCTCTTTCTGCTTCTAAGAGATCATAGGCAACCTTTGTTTAGAACTTGAAAGTGAACATTATGCTGTTACCTAGGTGTCTCTCACTTCCTGGCATCAACATGTGAACCTCACATGCAGAGCTGCTGCATTTGGCTCATCTCTCCTCTCCTAGATCAGTCATTCTCGCCTGTAATTATGATTTCTAGTTTATTGTGCTCCTAAAGGTCTAGAGTGCAGTGCATGTTAAAAGACCTGGAAGCTATATTATCTTTCCTGATTCTGAGCAAGTGAACATTTAAGCCTCGAGATGAAAGGCCCTGACAGGCAGCAGGAAGACGGCATGGAAATTAAAACGCCAACTTACCGGAAAACAGACGTCCCCCTCCTCCGGCTGCTTTTTTCTTTCTTTGCCTAAGTTTCCTCAGCTCGGAGAGGCCGCCGGATCCCGTCCCACCATAGAGCCGAGCGCTGCGCGCGGGAAGGCAGCAGCGCATGCGCATAGTCGCCGACGCGCCAATGCGGTAAGGTTTTTTTTTTTTAATACAACGGGGCGGCTGGCGTGGCGCCCTTGAAGGCAGGCGCCCCCCTGCGGTGCTTACCCTGCTTACCGAGTTGGCACGGCCCTCCTCTGGTGTCAATCGAGTTTCCTGCAAACATATCACGTCCACTTTGTGTCTCTTTAATGCTGCTAAAATCTTAGCCCTTTTTACGGGCGTTGAAATGCCCCCTACGTTTCACGTTAAAAATCTTGTTAAGTTACCTTTTACCATTTATCTTGTTCCGGAGGTTCATGTTACATTGGTATTTAACCTCAGGAACCCCCGGTGGCCAGCTCACTGTAATTCCTTGCTCTATCCTATGGTAACTCTTCGCTAAGTTCTGCTGTCCAGTATTAATAACACAGTCATTTAACAAACACAGTTGTATCTTAACTCCTCCATTTTGCCCCAGCCATTCCAACATGTCCCTCTAAAATCACCCCTTAGTATTCCCCTTCCCGCCCTCTTCCCCCTCCCCCCCTTCTTCCCCCCTCCCTTCATGTTCCCTTCCAATTAACCCCACATTCTCCTCTCCCAACATCAGCTAGGAGAGTGAGGATCTGATGATGGTGGCGAGTTGTCCCCCCCCATCCCCCAAACCTTACTTGAAGCTTGTTATAATCTGTCACTCTTAACCAACCTGAACTTATCAACATTTAATATACCCAGGGCTTTTTTTGCGAGGGTACTTGGGGGTACTGAGTACCAGCACCTTTTCCACTGTCTGCTAAACTTGACCCATGGTTCTCATATTTTAATGAAAGAGCTCAGGTTCTACATACAAATTCTGCCCTGTCATAGACTGGTGCACAACGCCTTCCACGTATCTCTCCTGAAGCCTTTCCGCAGGTCCAAGTGGCATCCGGAGCCCAAGAAGGTAGCTGTGCCAGAGAGTGATCCTGACCCTGAGTACGAAGTGGACCAGATCCTGGATTCGAAGCTGCGTGGTGGGAGGTTGTTCTACTTGCTGTCCTGGAAGCACTTCGGACCAGAGGACAACTCCTGGGAACCAGCAACCAATGTCCATGCTCCAGACCTGGTCCGTGAGTACCATTCTCAGCACCCTACTCGGCCCGGGCCAGGGAGAAGAGGGAGGCTTTCGGGGGGGGATACTGTTACGTTCCTCACCTGGTTACAGGCCTGCACGGCTTATTCGCTGGCGAGGCACGGTCCGGCAGAGATAGCCGGCTATTTTGGATGTGGTTTCTCCAGGATGGGTCTGTTTCTGTTTCCTATTTCTGGCAGCTGTCATCTTGGTTGGATCAAGGACAGCAGCCATATTGGCTAGCTCAGGAGGGGGCAGCTATCTTGTATACAAGAACAGGAAGGAAGCCCATATTTGGGCATTGTGCTACTCTGCTGATGGGGGCAGCCATCTTGGATCAGCTGCACATGTTTGAGACTGATTCCTACCCTATTTAAAGCCTTGCCTCCAGTCCTTCGTTGCATCGGCCTCAATTGTGTTTGAGGTCCAAGCTGGTGCTCCTTATCTTCAGTTCCAGTGTTCCAGACCTCGGTTTGTTTCCCAGACCTTGCTTGTTTTGCTGCCTGCCTAGACCGTGGACTGTTTTTGATTATTCTTTGCCCTACAGATTTTCCTGGCTTTTGGACTGTGTCTGTTTCCCTACCTGTCTGGTCAGTGGCCGTGCAACCCCACCGGTTCCAGAAGTCCTGGCGGCCACCTGCAGCTGGGAGCTCAACTCCTGGTGAACGGTGGTCGCTTCCCAGGTGAAGCTAGCGGTTGTCTAGCTGCCTGACCGAGTGCGGTGTCACTCCATCTCTGCCGTGCTCAGTCGGGGCACAGGGGCTCACTACTACCAGGTCATAATACCGCTATGTTAGCCTCGGTGTCTTTGATCTCTGACACTCGTACCTCTAACTCTCTGGTTCGCCTTGTCGTTTCCTCCAAGAGTGTTTCCACCCTGGTAAGCTGGTCTGAGAGTTTATTTAGTTGTGGCTCCAGTGCGGATTTCACTGCCTCCTTTAATTGCTACAATTGCGATGCGTTAAACATAGAGCTGGTTCCCTGTTTTGGGCTCGCCGCCATCTTGGCCTCTCCCGGCTCTCATTGCTTTTCAGGGTCTTTTTTCATGGTTCTTCCCGGCTTCGCCCTGTTTTCTCTTACTACGAAGGAGTCCATATACTTCAGGGATCTAACCTTAGTTAAGTCAGGTCTTTGCACAAAGTTTAATCGATACGATGGGTTGGTGTGGGGGGGGGGGGGGTCTAGCCCAGGAGAGAATGAAACCACGTCTTCTTCTCTCAATCCATCACGTGATCCCCCATTAGGGTTTATTTATTAGGATTTATCAATTCCTCTGTGTCAAATAGTTTTACAGTTTCAGCTCAAAAAGGTTTATTTTTAATTATTACAGTGTCTGCTAGTACTAGAAATTTAGTTTTATATTCAAGTGGGAGTTACGTATTACAGAGAGACATTTTAAATGTCTCTCTGTAATACGTAACCAGAAACACCACAAAATCTGCATGATCATACCTAAGCCTCCACTACCCAAGCAGCAAAAGACTCAAATACAAATCCACCTATGCAACCAGCTTTTCCTACCTAAGCGCACAACTATGGAACGCATTACCAAAAGCAGTAAAAACTATGCTCGACCACATAAATTTTCGGAAAGCACTAAAGACAGTCCTGTTCAGAAGAGCATAACCCACCGACCCAACATAAAAATACCTGGTCACATGTGACACAATGTAACCAAAGACTGTAACGGACATTATCTGACTCTTCTTCCCCCTTTCCCTCTCTAACTTCCCCCCAACCGCACCTACCATACATGTAACTACCTCACATGTACCTCATTCTACTACAATATCACTGTGTATTCATTCATACCATGTATTTGTTCAGACCGTAATCGGCTAACGCCGTTAATAGTTATATGTAAGCCACATTGAGCCTGCAAAAGGTGGGAAAATGTGGGATACAAATGTAATAAATAATAATAATAATAATAAATCCTAAACTATATCACAAGGGTCCTTCAGTGTAAAAATATTTCTCTATATTCTGGTCCAACGTACACCAAAGATCAGCCACCTGGATTCCACTGCAATCTGTATAGTGAATGCTGCTGTGGAGAAGTCTGGTCCTAGCTGGACATGCCTTCTCATGTTGCATAGAAATCTATCCTTTCAGGAAGGGCTGAAAGGATGTCAGTTTTTGTCAAAGTAGGACATGCACTTTTTACTTCTTGTTATCTGATGGTAGATTTTTATTTTTATGAGATTTCTTGGTAGCTATTTGTAAGACTTTTGCTGTAAGGACACTAGTGGGGGGGGTTTTAAATCCCAATATGATATATTCTCACCATGAGATTTTAAAATGTCACATGCTTGCATGTGGGTTTCTGTACCTATGTATTGAGGAGCTGAATTTTTAATTGTGAGTCCTTAAATGAGAATAAAGAACAGGTTGTGTTCCTATGTACTGGGATTTTAGATGCTGTGTTGCGGCCTGTTCCTGGTATGGTGTTAAATCAGGGTATAAAGCAGGTCCAGCAGCTGCCACTGGGTGGGAAGGCTGATACTTTTGGACATTCATTGCCTTCACACACAAATCTCTAGCAGAAGCAGGCTCACCTGATGCCCAAGAACATAAAGTTATTTCTATAGTAGGATACATGATACATGTCCTGACAAGTTTCCCTTGAGGTCCTCAGTACCTAAGCTGCAATCTAAAACATCTTGTGGCAATTTCCCTCTTGAATCTCTCCCATCAGTTAGTCCAGTCATCACCAACAATAACACTGCCCTACAAACATAGTCCTCAGTACCTTCATTCTTATCCTGTTGGATAACTGCACTTTGGGCTTTAAACTTTCCATGCCAAAAGAGACACAAGCAGCTGTTGCCCAATGGAGCAAATAAAAGCCTATCTGTTTAGCCAAACTAATGTTTTTTTTCCATGTCCTCTGCATATTCAGTCTTAATACAAAGGCAAGCAACTTTAATCAATTCCTCTATATCAAGTTTTTCATCCTGCTCTGACTTCCATAGTACAACACAAGCATGAAGAAAATTATTGGGGTTTATATTGTCTACCTGCTTAGCCATCACTTCCATGTCTGTTTGTGGTAACAGTTTGTGAGCTAACAACAGTTTGTGAGCTAACAGTTCGAAAGAAACCTCCTTCTATAGGATACATTTATTACAGGTGACACAGGCTTAGCTGTGGCTGCATTTGAGTCCTGAGCAGTGTTTGGAAGGCCTGTAATAGCTGAGACCTGCAAGCAAGAATCCTGCAGCTTTTGTTTTAAGGCCTGTATCTCCCTGTGACAATGTGCATGATCAATATCCTCACCTAGGCTGGGAGTCTGCAGTGTTAATTCCCTTACTAAATGTTTTAAGCCTGGAACCTGGCTTGCTTGTATTTCCAAAGCTGAAATTTGGGTCTGCATTTGAGTTTCTTGGGCTATTTGTTGTTATATTTGTAGTTATTTTGCTTAAAAACTCCTTTTCTTTATCTGTCTCCATACAATCTTTTTCTTTGGCTTGTAATTTCTCTGTCAATTCTGCATTCTCTTTTAAAATTTTCTTACATCTAGACCACATTAACCAAAGGCAAGCAGCATTTCTCTTATGGTCCAATTTAATTAAGTGTATGGAACAGAACTTTTCAAATTTGGTTTTAATATCAGACGTTGTGGTGATGTCATCAGCTACACAAAGGGTCCAAGGGACACTATACATTGCTTAAACAAAGTGGGGTTGTCTACACCTAGAATAGTGTTTGTATGTGTGTCACCCTCAGAATATGCTGAAGAATCAGTTCTCTTTTTGCGCTAAAACATGATTATGCACTAAAATTTAAGAATCCACACGTTGGTACGGGGAGAAGCCAGAGATGGCTTTATGTATTAGAATGCTCACTTTTGTGAAACAAGAGGCTTAGAATGATAGCTGGAATGGTATAAGTTTCATGGGTGTACAGTAAAGCGTACTGGCATGAAGACCACGCCTTGAAATATGCCTGAACTAAAAGTGGTACCAACCTCTAAAAGGAAGGAAGTTTAGTAATGGATATATAATAGACAAGAAGATTGTTTAGAAGATTAAAGAATTGCCAGGTACCAGGTTCCAATAATATTTTGTGTATGTCTTCACCAAGATACTTACTGACAAGAAAATTAAAAATAAAGTCACAGGGACAGTAAATTAAGTAGAGTTAACAAGGAAAGATGTGTGGTGACCATTTTCACTAGTACCAACAGCGATTTTATTATTGAAACAAGACCAATGACATAGGAAAATGTGGGAGAGAGGTTCTGGAAGCCAAATTCAGGCTCAAATCCAGATCTTCTAGGGTAGCATTTTCTGAAATGCTACCTGTTCCATGCGCAGGGCTTAAGAGACAGGCAGAGCTCCAGAGTCTCAATGCGTGGATGAGACGATGGTGCAGGGATGAGGATTTTAGATTTGTTAGGAACTGGGAAACATTCTGGGGAAGGGGGAGCCTATTCCGAAAGGATGGGCTCCAACTTAACCAGGGTGGGACCAGGCTGCTGGCATTGGCATTTAAAATGGAGAAAGAGCAGCTTTTAAACTAGAAATGGGGGGAAGGCCAACAGTCGCTCAAAAGCGCATGGTTCGGGATAAGGTATCTTGCAAGGATACCTCACAAACAGGAAAGATAGGGTTTCTGGATAGTGAGGTTGCACAACAGACCATGGTAGGTCAGGTGCCCTTAAATACAACTAAAGATCAGACAAAAGATGGCAAATCAATAGTGTCAAGTACTAAGCATCATGCAAATAGGAACAACAAACATACTCTGAAATGTCTATATGCAAATGCTAGGAGTCTAAGAAATAAGATGGAAGAGTTGGAATATATTGCAGTTAATGAAAAATTGGATATAATAGGCAATACTGAGACCTGGTGGAAGAAGGATAACCAGTGGGACACTGTCATACCGGGGTACAAAGTATATCGTACTGACAGGATGTACCGGACTGGTGGAGGGGTAACATTGTATATTAACGAGAGCCTTGACTCAGATAGATTACAAATTCAGCAGGATACAAATCACACCTTTGAATCATTGTGGGTTGAAATTCCATGTATAAAAGGGAAAAGGACGGTGATAGGAGTGTACTATCGTTCGCCTCACCAGGATGAGCAGGTAGACGCAGAAATGATAAAAGAAATCAGAGACGCAAACAAAATGGACAATGTGATAATAATGGGTGACTTCAATTATCCAAATATAGACTGGGTAAATGTAACATCGGGACATGCTAGTGAGGTACATTTCCTTGATTAAATCAAGGACAGCTTTATGGAGCAGCTGGTGCAGGAGCCGACGAGAGAAGGAAAAATTCTAGACTTGGTCCTTAGTGGAGCGCATGATCTGGTGAGGGACATTATGGTACTGGGGCCACTTGATAACAGTGATCATAATATGATCAGTTTTGATATCAACCTTGAAGTAACTATACACAGGAAGTCAAATACGTTAGCGTTTAACTTTAAAAAAGGAGACTATGATAAAATGAGAAGAACGGTGAAAAAAAAACTTAGGGGGGCAACTGAGAGGGTAAAAACTGTACAATAGGCATGGACACTGTTCAAAAATACCATCCTGGAGGCCCAGGCCAAACATATTCCGCGAACTAGAAAAGAAAGGCGGAAGTCCAAAAGACAGCCGGCGTGGTTGAAAAGTGAGGTGAAGGAAGCTATTAGGGCTAAAAGAAACGCCTTCAGAAAATGGAAGAAGGAACCATCTGAAAATAACAAGAAGAAGCATAAGGAGTGTCAAAGCAAATGCAAGGCGCAGATAAAGAAGGCCAAGAGGGATTACGAAAAAACATAGCATTAGAGGCAAAAAGCATAGTAAAAACTTTTTTCGGTATATTAAAAGCAGGAAGCCGGCAAAAGAATCGGTTGGGCCGCTGGATGACCAAGGGGTAAAAGGGGCAATCAAGGAAGACAAAGACGTAGCGGAGAGATTGAATGAATTCTTTGCTTCGGTCTTCACTGAGGAAGATTTGGGTGGGATACCGGTGTCAGAAATGGTATTTCAAGTGGACAAGTCGGATAAACTTACTGACTTCACGGTAAACCTGAAGAACGTAATGGGGCAGTTCAGCAAACTAAAGAGTAGCAAATCTCCTGGACCAGATGATATTCATCCTAGAGTACTGATAGAACTGAAAAATGAGCTTGCGGAGCTACTGTTAGTGATATGCAATTTATCCTTAAAATCGAGCGTGGAACCGGAAGATTGGAGGGTGGCCAATGTAACGCCAAATTTCAAAACAGGTTCCAGGGGAGATCTGGGAAATTATAGTCCGGTGAGTCTGACGTCGCTGCTGGGGAAAATGGTAGAGGCTATTATTAAAAACAAAATTACAGAGCACATCCAAGGACATGGATTACTGAGACTAAGTCAGCACGGCTTTTGTGTGGGGAAATCTTGCCTGACCAATTTACTTCAATTCTTTGAAGGAGTAAACAAACATGTGGACAAAGGGGAGCCGGTTGATATCGTGTATCTGGATTTTCAAAAGGCGTTTGACAAGGTACCTCATGAAAGGCTACAGAGGAAATTAGAGGGTCATGGGATAGGAGGAAATGTCCTATTGTGGATTAAAAACTGGCTGAAGGATAGGAAACAGAGAGAGGGATTAAATGGGCAGTATTCACAATGGAGAAGGGTAGCTAGTGGGGTTCCTCAGGGGTCTGTGCTAGGACCGCTGCTTTTTAATATATTTATAAATGATTTAGAGATGGGAGTAACTAGCAAGATAATTAAATTTGCTGATGACACAAAGTTATTCAAAGTCGTTAACTCATGACAGGATTGTGAAAAATTACAGAAGGACCTTACGAGACTGGGAGACTGGGCGGCTAAATGGCAGATGACATTCAATGTGAGCAAGTGCAAGGTGATGCATGTAGGAAAAAAGAACCCAAATTATAGCTACGTCATGCAAGGTTCCACGTTAGGAGTTATGGACCAAGAAAGGGATCTGGGTGTCGTCATCGATAATACACTGAAACCTTCTGCTCAGTGTGCTGCTGCGGCTAGGAAAGCGAATAGAATGTTGGGTATTATTAGGAAAGGTATGGAAAACAGGTGTGAGGATGTTATAATGCTGTTGTATCGCTCCATGGTGCGACCGCACCTTGAGTATTGTGTTCAATTCTGGTTGCTGCATCTCAAGAAAGATATAGTAGAATTGGAAAAGGTGCAGCGAAGAGTGACTAAAATGATAGCGGGGATGGGACGACTTCCCTATGAAGAAAGACTAAGGAGGTTAGGGCTTTTCAGTTTGGAGAAGAGGCGGCTGAGGGGAGACATGATAGAGGCATATAAAATAATGAGTGGAGTAGAACAGCTGGATGTGAAGTGTCTGTTCATGCTTTCCAAAAATACTAGGACTAGGGGGCATGCGATGAAACTACAGTGTAGTAAATTTAAAACAAACCAGAGAATATTTTTCTTCACCCAACGCATAATTAAACTCTGGAATTCGTTGCCGGAGAATGTGGTGAAGGCAGTTAGCTTGGCAGAGTTTAAAAAGGGGTTAGATGGTTTCCTAAAGGACAAGTCCATAAACTACTACTAAATGGACTTGGGAAAAATCCACAATTCCAGGAATAACATGTACAGAATGTTTGTACGTTTGGGAAGCTTGCCAGGTGCCCTTGGCCTAGATTGGCCGCTGTCGTGGACAGGATGCTGGGCTCAATGTACCCTTGGTCTTTTCCCAGTGTGGCATTACTTATGTACTTTTAGAAGGACAATATTATCTTGTGTACTATTATCCTTGGCCACATATCACCACCAAAACAAAAAATGTAAATGATGATGTGGTAACGGATTTGGGGGAATTACATTAACCTGTATTGCATAATATTTAAGGACATGTGCTCAGAGCATATTCTGAGGTATAAATAAAATGTATTTAAAATACAGGTATTGCAATGATTTTAGAAGGCAGTTTAGCGATTTTACATAAGGGAATGTGTCACAAGATAAATATTGTTAGCAAGGCAAAAGTATTAACTATGCTGGATTAACTATGCTGTCCTCTTCTTACAACGCCACTCTCTCCTCTGCTCTGGACACCCTTGCGCCATCAATCCCCCGTCCCACAAGGCGTACTAATCCCCAGCCCTGGCTGACCCCTTGATCCGATACCTTCGCTCCTGCGCCCGATCTGCTGAATGCCTCTGAAGGAAATCTCGCACCCATACCAACTTTATTCATTACAAATTCATGCTATCCTCCTTCCAGTCCTCCCTATCCTTGCAAACAGGACTATTACACCCAATTGACTAATTCTCTCGGCTCCAACCCTCGTCGTCTCTTCGCCACCCTCAACTCCCTCCTCAAAGTGCCCTCCGCTCTCACCCCCCCTCACTCTCTCCTCAATCACTGGCTGACTACTTCCGCAACAAGGTGCAGAAGATCAACCTCGAATTCACTACCAAGCGACCTCCTCCTCTTCACCCTTTAACCCACTCCCTCAACCAACCAACCCAGGCCTCCTTCTCCTCTTTTCCTGATATCACGAGGAGGAAACCGCCCACCTTCTTTCCTCCTCTAAAAGCACCACCTGTTCCTCTGATCCCATCCCCACCAACTTACTTACACCATCTCTCTACTGTCACCCCCCACCCCAACTGTCCATATCCTCACCTCTCTCTCTCCACTGCAACTGTCCCTGACACCTTCAGCATGCTGTAGTCACACACCTCTCAAAAAACCATCACTAGACCCTACCTGTCCTTCCAACTACCGCCCCATCTCCCTCCTACCCTTCCTCTCAAGATACATGAACGCGCCATTCACAGCCGCTGCCTTGATTTTCTCTCCTCTCATGCCATCCTCGATCCGCTGCAATCCGGTTTTCGCCCTCTACACTCGACAGAAACGGCACTCACTAAAGTCTGTAATGACCTGTTCCTTGCCAAATCCAAAGGTCACTACTCCATCCTCATCCTCCTCGACCTATCCGCCGCTTTTGACACTGTCAATCATAATCTACTCCTTGCCGCACTATCCTCATTTGGATTCCAGGGCTCTGTTCTCTCCTGGTTCTCTTCTTATCTCTCCCACCGTACCTTCAGAGTACATTCTCATGGATCTTCCTCTACCCCCCATTCCGCTCTCTGTTGGTGTTCCTCAGGGATCTGTCCTGGACCCCTTCTTTTCCTCAATCTACACCTCTTCCCTGGGCTCGCTGATCTCATCTCATGGTTTCCAATATCATCTTTATGCTGATGACACCCAGCTTTATCTCTCCACACCAGACATCACTGCGGAAAACCCAGGCCAAGTATCGGCCTGCTTATCCGACATTGCTGCCTGGATGTCCAACCGCCACCTGAAACTGAACATGGCCAAGACTGAACTCATTGTCTTTCCACCCAAACCCACTTCTTCTCTATCTCAGTCGATGGCACCCTCATCCTCCTCGTCTCATCTGCCCACAACCTCGGAGTCATCTTCGCCTCCTCCCTCTCTGCGCATATTCAGCAGACAGCCAAGACCTGTCGCTTCTTTCTCTATAACATCAGCAAAATTCGCCCTTTCCTCTCTGAGCACACCACCCGTACTCTCATCCACTCTCTCATTACCTCTTACCTTGACTACTGCAACCTACTCCTCACTGGCCTCCCACTTAACCACTATCCCCCCTTCAATCCGTTCAGAACTCTGCTGCGCGTTCTTATCTTCTGCTTAGACCGATATGCTCATATCACCCCTCTCCTCAAATCACTTCACTGGCTTCTGATCAGGTACTGCATACAGTTCAAGCTTCTCTTATTAACCTACAAATGCACTCAATCTGCAGCCCTTCATTACCTCTCTACCCTCATCTCCCCTTACGCTCCTACCCGTAACCTCCACTCACAGGACAAATCCCTCCTCTCAGTACCCTTCTCCACCACCGCCAACTCCAGGCTCTGCCCTTTCTGCCTCGCCTCACCCTATGCTTGGAATAAACTCCCTGAGCCCATACGCCAAGCCCCCTCCCTGCCCATCTTCAAATCCTTGCTCAAAGCCCACCTCTTCAATGTCGCTTTCAGCAACTAACCATTATTCATCTATTCAAGAAATCTAGACTGCCCCAATTTGATTGACTGCACTTTTTTGCCCTTTAGATTGTAAGCTCCTTCGAGCAGGGACTGTCCTGTGTGTTAAATTGTACAGCGTTGCGTAACCCTGGTAGCGCATTAGAAATGTTAAGTAGTAGTAGTAGCTCACTTTGATTGAGGCTCAGATGTATTCTTTCTGTTGCTGGCTGGAGTAGTGAAGGGAGGTATTTTCTCTTAGCTGGATGGTGGATTCTTTGTTGGGGAAAGAAGTCTTCTTGATTGAGCCTCAGATGTATTATTTATGCTGTTGGCTGGAGTGATGAAGAGCTTTGATGGTGATCCTTGCTGGAAAGAAGTCTTTTTGCAGATTTGTTAGTAGTGGAACCTGGAGAAAGTCTTATCTGGGGGTGTGTGTGTGGCATACAGCATTGCCCAGAGGTTTCAGTGAAGGTCCAGAGAAAAGTGCAGGTCCATTCCAGTTTTTATAATAATTCTTGTTGGGCCATAGGATGAAGTCAGGTAAGGTGCATTGATCCAATCAGAATTCAGGAATAGCTGAAACTGGTTTTCTCTGGTTTTGTAGATGGAGCATAGTAGATGGTCAATACACACCCAAAGGTACTTCACAAGGTTAGGTGAGTCATTGTCTGTGAGTTTCAGGCAGATGGTCTATCTTTTGTCATGTTCAGCTTTTCTTGATTGCTGTAGAATGTGGTATTTACCCTTCTCTGTATCCCTCAGCCAGTTCTATTGTTACACCGGTTGACCATTCAACAGCCCTTGTGTTCAGGCTTTCACAATCTGAAGGAGGAGGAGGGGAGCCAGGTCTGTTTTCTGATTCTAAGTTTTTGTTGCAAAACATTCTTATATGCCTATCTGTTTTCAGAAAGGGTAATAACTCTGAAATTCATCATATCATGCTACATGACAAATAGTGGATCAGCCTGAATTTTGTTTTCTTCTTAGGTACACAACTAAAGGAGATACTATTTTTTCAAAAGGCCCTGTGCTCAAAAAGGACCCACAACTCTCCCCAACTCTGCCTCCCTAACTATTTTGGCCTGCACAATGGAGGATAGGCAAGAGACAGGACACGGAGTTCTTGACATATCCTCTCCTATGGAAGAAGTGTAAGGATTTTGAAACCAAATGAAAACCTGCTCAAAGTATCTGGGCATGCTTTGTGGAGGGGGGGGGGGGGGGTATTTGTTCAGCCAGGGCACCATCTTCTCCAGATCAGCAAAGGGGCTTTTGTAAACATCTATCATGGTTGTGGAGGAGGGTACTGTCTGAAGCCTTTTTGCTATATTTGGCAGCTGCAGGGGCTACATTCTTTTACATTCACCCAGGCTACAGGAAGATCTCTTTAAAATGCCAACAGACTCCTTCCTGTGTACCTGCATTTCTCCCTTGACTACCATGGGCACCCTGTCAAAAGGACCTGTTAGCGACATTGACAAATGGCCCAGCCATAAATCTGTGTCTTCGGAACCCGAAGACAAAGAGGAGTTCTCCTTTATCTTATCCCCGACTTCTTCATCATATTATAGCCATTTAAAGCCCTCATAGTCCCTGGAAGCCAATAAAATGTCTTGAGCATAAGCTACCCCTCTTTCTCCCCTCAAGTAGTTGAAATGTTTCTATAAACCTTCTCTTTTTATCTTCTTCCTAGTGGATTTGGGAACCATTTCCCACAAGCAAGGAAGTGCTGCTAAAGCTGGGGGATGATTTTCTCCCCTGGCTTTATGGACCTTGCCTGCCCCTGCTTGCACCACCTCCTCATCAAAAGAGGAGGAAGAAGAAGAGGAATCAGAACTACTGTCACTACTGGACATATTAGTTGCTCTTCTTTTTCTTTTTCTTCTCCTTCCCATTTTTCTAACTCTTACTCTTTGAACAACCATGGCTGCCTGATTTGCACTGTTGGCCAGTACTTGTGTGCCCGTCACTGCTACCACTTGTGCTGTGCTAGTGCCTGTAACCATTTCAGACCTCCTGGGAGCATCTAGCAATTGTGTAGCTTGCACGTTGGTGCAGCTTCCCATGGGTGTGATGCTTTCCCCAGTCACTGTGCTCAACTCCTCTTGCCTGCTAGTGCGTTGATATCCCTGTTTAAGAAGGCTTGTGGGCTATTATCTACTTGTGTTGTAACCCTATTTGTAATGTTACCTGAATCCACTTCTGATGAAGGGGCTTAGACCGCTGTTGATATGCCAACAGAGCCATGGACTCCCGGGCCAGGTATTTCTAAGCCTAATCTGTCACCACTACCTGTTGTCATATTAGACATGTCCATAGTCTCTGTAATAAATTAGCTTCAAGCATTAATATAGTTAAATGTTAATCTCAGAAGGGTGTGTCTGTCCATTCTGGTGGGCCATATTATAACCACCTTGAAGCTGGTTGTAATTTGCCGGGAAAGTCGCAGAGAGCCTGATGTGTGGAATTGACAGATGTGGGCACAGGGTCTTGACTGCTTGATATGAACACAGGGCCTTGACTGCTTGGTGTTGGGGAATTAAAAATGGTTGTAGCTAATGGTCGGTATCACGTATATTAAGAAGTCATGTTTTCAACGCATCCTCCCTCGTCTAGTGAGATCTACATTTCTGTCGCTGTACTGGCCTTCTTTCTTTTATTCTGTCATGGGAGGGGGGTCTCTTAATAGCATCTGACTCCATGCTCTTTGCAGGTGGACCTCCCTTATTCCCTTTTTGATCAATTTGCCACTGATTGTGGCAATCTGCGACACCCTGGGGACAGCTCCTCTGCCTCTCTGCTAGCCCTCTCCCTGTTCCATGTCTGTGGGTTGGGCAACTGTCATCACCCCTGGTTCATGTGGTAGTACTGTGGGCAAGACCTTTGCTTGCTGTATGTCCCAAACAAGCTCCTCCTCCATGCTGTACAATAGTAGACGTGGGGAAGGGGTAAGATCTAAAGAGGCTGAAGAAAACCAATAAAATTAATGAACAAGCCAGACAGCATCAGGGGTTAATAAAAGTTTTTTTTTAAGTGGGGGAACTCAAGCTCACAACCTCAAGGTTTCTGCCAGTCTCGTAGATAGCTGTTCTAACCACTAGGCCATAGTCACAGTTTTGGTACTATACTTGGTCAAAGTAACTATAAAATGTAAATCTGGCTCCCAGATCCAAAATTAATCCAAAATTACATTGCCCTACTGATCACTTGAGGCACGTTACCACTATACAGCACCCCCGCCCCCCATGCTGTCTTCTTCCATGTATTTATTTATTTATTATCATTATTTTTATAAGGTCATTTACAAAGAAAAAGGGGGGGGGAGGTCATTGTTACTGGAACAAAGTCCCATCATGCCAGACACTCCACGCAGGCATACATGACAGCCCCATGTTAAATGACGGGATCCATATGCCATAATCCCAGCACTCCACTAACCATTTTATTTATTTATTTATTTATTTATTTATTTATCTTTTTATTTTTAAAACCGGAGAAGCAGAAAAGGGATGGGGGCAGGGAGGGATCAAGCCACCAAAAGAGGAATATATGTAAGAAGTCCACATCTCAACAATTGTAGAACAAGTGAACTTTTTAAAGGTTTAATAAGAGGATCCCAAGAATCTCGCAGTATCCACCGTTTACCTTTTGGCCAGGATCCCTAAGCTGATGATGCCACTCGGATGCCCAAACACCCCAGCAAATGAACTGGTCACTCCTGGGAGTGGAGAAGTGGCCTAGTGATTAGGGTGGTGGACTTTGGTCCTGGGGAACTGAGAACTGAGTTCGATTCCCAGCACAGGCAGCTCCTTGGACTCTGGGCAAGTCACTTAACCCTCCATTGCCTGCCGCATTGAGCCTGCCATGAGTGAGAAAAGTGCGGGGGTACAAATGTAACAAAAAAAACTGGTCACTCCTGGGGTCCTCAACCAAAATCGCATTGCAGAGCAGACTTGGCCCGCATGCGATTGCCGATGTCACCCCCGGTACAGTTGAGCACTCAGAGCACGCACACTGTGCTTCCTTCCTGGACACCAACTGATGATGGTGTCTAGAAGCTTCCTAGGGTTTAATACCCCCTTTCCTGGGGTCCTCTCACTCAACAGGGTGTCTGGCTGCAGTGGGAAAATATTCTTTTCTCCTCCCATCAGGCTCCCTGCTGGACCCTTGACTACCATGGGCACCCCTGGGAGTAGGCTCAGCGGGTGCACGGTAACATGTTAATGTTGGCTACATGCAGCCAGGGCAATCCACCTGTTACTTCTCACCCTAAACTCCTCCCTACTGCTCCATAAGCTTTCCCATATTAACAAGCTCTCATAAATTAAACCTACACCAAACTCATGAGTTTTAGACCTAAAAGAACTTCTTTTACTGGAACTACACTTAACAGCACCTCTCTCATCCATCCTAGCTCTCAACTGCCTCAATGGTTTTTCTCTTCAGTGACATCATTCCTAGTAACATTCTAACCCCCCTCTTTACTAAGCCGCTCTAGCGCCAACACAGCCCATTCACTTTGAATGGGCTGTGTCAGTAGTGCCAAGCAGCTTAGTAAATAGCGGGGAGGGGGTGAACAGATTGCATGCACTTGCTGACACAGAATTCTATGAAAAGTATACTTCAGATTAAAATATTTTCCCCAAATCTCTTTCCTCACACATGCACACACACAAGACTCCAAATTCAGTCACTCACAAAACACCCCTCCCCCCATAACACAGCTGTAAAATCCAGCTCCAGAAGCCACAGTTGTCTCACAGCAAACACTCCCCCATACCAGCACTCTGCCCCAGCAGCTCCCCATTGTCTCCTCAGCTGCCCCTGAGCTTCAGGAGTTCACAGGGGACCTTGAAACATTCAGCCACGGCTGATCCGCATCTGCCCCATGCTACCACACTCTCCCTTACTCTCTTCAGTCCATGCGTGTGCCCCCCAGCACGGCAAGCATCTGGGTTCTCACTCCTGCCCCCCCCCCCCCCCCCCCCCCCCATTGCATGGCCTGCCATGGGCCAGTCAGGGAGGGTCTGTGTCTTTGGTTCTTTTGCACCTTTGACATCCAGGGACTCTTAGCTTTTATCGTCCCCTTCTGACTGGCCTCTTATCCCTGTTTGCACATGCAAGCTAATCGCAGTTATGCAAAAAAAACGTCTCTGCTGGCTCCCGCTTGACCCGTGGCACTGGTGAGTGCCAAGGCTCCAGCCCTACCACCTGCTGTCTATCCTTCTCTGCCCCTGAGCACCCCCAGAGCCAACAAGCAGCATTGGGCTGGCACCTACAAAACCCCGGAGCTTGGGGCACTTCCAGATCATGGGCATTCACAGCCATGCCCCAAGCAGATAGGAAGTCAATGCAGCAAGTGAGTGGAAGTCTGACTCTACTTTCCCCCCTTACTCCAGCATGGCAGCTTCCAAGCAGGAAATGCAACCCTGTCTTCTGCTGAGACATAGACCTCATGAATGGGGTAATTAACTGACATGGAAACCTAGGAATTGAGAGGACCCTTCATTGACTCAGAAGGCTATCCTGCCTTGCTTTTCTCCATCTCTATTCCAGGAGATTCTCCATTCCCAGTACAAAATGAACCTTGAAGCTCCTTCTATGGAAACGACCTCTGGCCTCATCTCCACTTCATCTGCTCAACAGCAAACACGCAAATTATACATTTAAATGCCCCTTAAACAATAATAATTTCTCAAAGTTCCTGCCACAGGAAAGTGCTCCATATTTTATGATCCAGAGACTCATTAATCAGACAGATGATCTCCTGGCTGACCACAAGGCCAGTTTCTGAAGCATGAAAACAATTAAAATGAAAATGAATTTATCACTATGGGAGAAGCACAGGCAGGGCCTCTGACCCTTCTCACAGACCCAGCACTTCCTCGGGAAAACAGGCTGTCTAAGAGAAGTTGCTGTACCAGAAATGTCTCCAAGAGGGGTCGGGGTAATTGAGTTCCTTATTGTTTGAGCGAGAGATTTCAGGCAGGAGTCCATTTCTCATTTAGCATTGGTCACGGTGTCTTTCCGTGGCCTCTGGCTGGATCCTAATACCACTCCTTACAGCTTGAGAATTAAGCAATTAACAATCTCTTTCTAATATTCTAATATTCCAATATTGAGACCCCTGCAGCTCTGCCAATGCACTACAGCACCACCTATAATTCCAGTGCTGAATCCAGGATTCTCTACAATGCTCTGCCAATGTACCAACACACTATACAGGTCTGGGTCTTGGGTGGGTGACACATTGGGATGGGGGGTGGGGGGAGAAAGAAGATTGTGTGACAATGGTGCCCCTCCCCACAAAAGATGGAGTGTATCGATGGCACTTCCCCAAAGAAGAGGGAGTGCTGAGTTAGTGATGAGGAGGGAGGGTGTGTGACAATGGTGCCCCCATCAACTCAAGAGAGATGGAGTGTATCAATGGCACCTCCCCAGAGAGAATACTGAGTTGATGATGGATCCCGACACTTCTGTTTTGCATGTATTCAGGACAGTCTGGTTGATGAAGGGCCTCTGACACTCCTAGTTCACATGTGCTCAGAGTAGGCTGGATCACTGGGGGTCTGTGCAATGCACCTGATTTATGCACGTGTTCAGAGCTTACATGTGCTCAGAGCAGGCTGGATCACGGGGGGCATGTGCAATGCTCCCGGTTTATGCACATGTTCAGAGCTTCCAGTGGTGCTCTTTGTAGCATGGTAGCCCAGGAAATCCAATACATTAGCATTTAACTTTCAAAAATGAGACTATGATAAATAAGGAGAATGGTAAAAAAAAAAAAAAGAGGAACAGCTGCAAATGTCAAAAATTTACAATCAGGCATGGATGCTATTTAAAAATACTATCCTGGAAAGCCCAGACCAGATATATTTCATGTATTAAAAAAGAAGGAAGGAAGACCAAATGACAGCTGGCATGGTTAAAAAGTGAGGTGAAGGAAGGCTATTAGAAGTAAAAGAAATCCTTCAGAAATAGAAGAAGGATCCAACTGAAAATAATAGGAAACGGCATAAGGTAGTGGTTCCCAAATGTTTTTGGTTCATGGCACCCTTAGTGAACCAAATTTTTCACAGCACTTCTCCCCCCCCCCCCCCCCTTCCTAGCTACACATTTCCTCTCAGGATCTCAGGTCACCCCCCCACCCAGCCAAACAATTCCCCACCTTCCGAAGCAGCATGGAGTCCTACCTTGATTGGGGATAGAGCATCTCACTTCCCTTGTGGCTCCACTGAGAGCCAAGCCTCCTCCTCTGTGTCTGGCCTCCTCCCCCCATGAAGCATTCTCTCCCTTCTTCCCTTCCACTACCATGTCCAACATTTCTGCCTCCACTGTCTGCCATCTCTCTCTCTCTCCCTCCCATGTGCCCAGGGTACATCTTTTTCTCTCTTCTCCCTCCCCTCATGCAGCATCTCTCCCTTCCTCCCCTCCACCATCATATCCAACATTTCTCCTTCTCTACCCCATGCACCATCTCTCCCTCCCCTCCACATCTATATTCAACATTTCTCCCTCTCTCACCCCTCTCTATGCAGCATCTCTCCCTCCCCTTGTAAAGGGGGGGGGGGGGGTCCGCTTCCTCCTCTTGGGTGGAGCCAGCAAGCCTGTGGGGCTCCCAGGGTTCCAGGACAGAATGCTGCTGATACTGGGACTCAGGGCCAAAGTATTTTATTATCAAGGCAATTTCATACCAAAAATCATAATATATTCTTGAAAACAAAAGGTACAGCCCTCTTAATATAGTCTTCAACAGAAAAAGGTACAGTCCTCATAAGATAATCTTCAAAAAAAAAAAAGGTATAGTCCAGGTCCCAAAAATCCCTCAGCAAACACTCAGCTCCTCAAGACCACAGGTCTTCTATTAGGGCATTAGCTTTCCCTTCCCCCTCCTTCAGAAGGGTTTAGTAAGAGTTCAGCACAGTTCCAATATAGCACAACAGTTCAGAACAAATCTTCATGGACAGCCTTTGCACGTCAAACCAATACCACAAATCACCTGCCTTTTCACAGCACAGAGGGAACCCTGTAAGGAGCAGGGTTGGCAGTTTCTCCCACCTCTCAGCACCATGCCTGGTGTGGCCTCCTCCACTACCTTCAAGTGCTGGGCAGGGCAACCTTTGAATTCTCCCACTCCGTGACAGCTGGCTCCTCTCCCTTGGGCAGCTCTAATGGCAGACTACTTCCTTCCTCCGCATACTCCATGGAATCTCTCTCTCCATTCATCTCCCCTCTCTCCTGGTGACTGAGAGCCTCCAGGAAACCTACTCTGCCCTTCTCACAGCTGGGGGGAATTATATATTGATGGTGAAGCCAGGGAAACTGAGCTTCATCCTTCCCTCTCCCTCTAGTGGAGAAGGGAGTTACAGGCTCACCATGCCTCGAGCCATTGCTCCCCCTGCTGGGGCTGGGAATCCATTCCATCTTTTTAGGACTACTCTCGTCTCTCATTCTTGCAAAGACTTCTGAGACCCGTAGTTCTGGGCTCAACTGCAATCTCTGGGGCTTGCCTTGTCACACCTTCCATCCCCATATACAAGATTTTTCCCTTTCTCGACCCTCACCACCTCTTTGCTGCATCTCTCCTTTCCTCCCCTCCATCCCAACAATTCCTTCCCTCCCCCACCCCACCCACAACTCTCCTTCAAAGGGTCCTCTGCAGCAGCAGCGATTCCCACATGCTACCTGCTGCTAACCTGGAAGCTTCCCCTCTGTTGCGTCCTGCCCTGGGTTATCGGCAGGCAGCATCACGGAATCACTGCCACTGCTGGGAACTTTTCTACTGCTGCTCCGCACCCTCTGGCAGCAGGGGGGAGGCCAGGATTCACTGCTCTTGTAGCCTTCTGCTGCTCCTCACCCTCTGGCGATGGCAGGGCCCATGATTCACTGCAGCTGCTTCTCCCTCTACAGGGCCAGCTGTGTGGTGTTGAGTGTGTGTGCATGGCACCATCATCTCCCATTTCCCTCTGTAGCTCCCTTATGAGTTTGCCACAGTGCACCAGGACACCGCAGCGTACAGTTTGGGACACACTATCATAAGGAATGGCAAATCAAATGCAAAGCGCTGATAAGGAAGGCAAAGAGAAACTTTGAAAAGATTGCATTAGAGGCAAAAACACATAGTAACTGTGGACAATTCTGGTCACCACATCTTAAAAAAAAAGATATAATGGAATTAGAAAAGGTACAGAGAAGGGCGATGGTAAAGGGGATGGGATGACTTCCCTAAGAGGAAAGGCTAAAGTGGTTAGGGTTCTTCAGCTTGGAGAAGAGATAGCTGAAGGGAGATATGATAGAAGTCTATAAAATACTGGGAGGGGGGAGATGCACAGATCTTCAGTGCTGTAGGGAACAGCGCCGGAAAACACTGGCTGAACACAGGGTCAGAATTATCAACCAATGCTCAACACTAACACATACAAATTATATGCACAGTGTTGAGCATTGGTGGGTAAAGGGGTCTGAGTGTTCCTGGCATATGCCCACAAGAGCTGTGTGGTAGGCACAGCTCTTGTGCGTATGTTCAGTGACTGGACTCATCCCAAACCCCTGCAACAAAAACAAATCCCTGGTGGTCCGGTGGACCCCTAATACTGCCCCCACAACCAAAAAGAATCCCCAGTGGACCCTCCTGAACCCCCCACCAAAATAAAAATCTTTGATGGTCCAGTGGACTCCAGCTTGAACCCCCCCCCCCCCCCCCCAAATCAAGAAAACCTCCCCTTGACCCGACCCACATAAGAACATAAGAGTAGCCATACTGGGTCAGACTAATGGTCCATCTAGCCCAGTATCCTGTTTTCCGAACATTGGCCAAGCCAGGTCACAAGTACCTGGCAGAAACCCAAATCGTGGCAACACTCCATACTACAAATCCCAGGGCAGGCAGTTGCTTCCCATGTCTGCCTCAATAGCAGACTATGGACTTTTCCACCAGGAATTTGTCCAAACCTTTTCTAAACCCAGATTTGCTAACCGTTGTTACCACGTCCTCCGGCAAAGAGTTCCAGAGCTTAACTATTCATTGAGTGAAAAAATATTTCCTCCTATTTGTTTTAAAAGTATTTCCATGTAATTTCCTCAAGTGTCCCCTAGTCTTTGTACTTTTGAAACAAGAAAAAAATCGATTTACTTCTCATTCTACACCACTCAGGATTTTGTAGACCTCAATCATATCTCCCCTCATCCGACTCTTTTCCAAGCTGAAGAGCCCTAACCTCTTTAGCCTGTCCTCATACAAGAGGAGTTCCATCCACTTTATCATTTTGGTCACTCTTCTTTGTACCTTTTCTAATTCCGCTATATTTTTTTGAGATATGGCGACCAGAACTGAACACAATACTCAAAGTGCGGACGCACCATGGAGCAATGCAAAGGCATTATCGTGTTTTCGGTCTTATTCACCATCCTTTTCCTAATAATTCCTAGCATCCTGTTTGCTTTTTTGGCTGCCGCTGCACACTAAACTGAAGATTTCAGCGTATTATCTACAATGACACCCAGACCTTTTTCTTGAGCGCTGACTCCCAAAGTGGACCCTAGCATCAGGTAACTATGAATCAGATTATTCTTTCTAATGTGCAACACCTTGCATTTGTCCACATTAAGTTTCGTCTGCCATTTGGACGCCCAGTCTTCCAATTTCCTATGGTCTTCCTGCAGTTGTATCACAATGATAGACATGATTAAATTGGAGGGTGAGGTGTTATATGTTAAAGAGGGAATTGAGGCAAATAAAATAAACATTTCACATGACACAGATATCAGCATGGAATCGCTATGGATAGAAATTCCATGTGTGAAGGGAAGGAGTATTCTTGTAGGGCTGTACTACTATCCGCCGGGACAGAGCAAATAGACAGATGAAGAAATGTTTACAGAGATTAGGAAAGCTGGCAAATTGGGCAACGCTATAATAATGGGTGATTTCAATTACCACAATATTGACTGGATAAATGTTACAGCGGGGAATGCTAGGTCCTTGGTGGCATGCAGGGTATATATGAGAGGTGGTAGTGTTGGGTCCCCTAGGAAACAGTGATCATAACATGATCAATTTTGAGCTATCTGGGATGAACCCGCAAAGGAAATCTACTGTAGCTGCATTTAATTTTTGTAAGGGCGACTATAATAAAATGAGGAAAATGGTTAAAAAAAAACTAAAAGGATTGGCTGCAAAGGTTAGGACACTAAATTAGGCGTGGATGTTATTCAAAAATACCATCTTGGAAGCCCAATCCAGATGCATTCCACGTATTTGCAAAGGTGGAAAGAAGAGAAAATGTCAGCCAGCGTGGTTAAAAGGTGAAGTAAAAGAGGCCATTACAGCCAAAAGAATGGAAAAAGGACCTAAATGAAGAAAATAAGAAGCAACATAAACACTGGCAAGTCAGATGCAAAGCATTAATAAAGAAGGCTGAAAGAGAATATGAAGAGAAACTTGCCGCAGAGGCTAAAACTCACAGTAACAACTTTTTCATGTACATCAGAAGCAGAAAGCCTGCAAGGGAATCCATGGAACAGTTAGATCACAAAGGAGCAAAAGGGGCACTAAGGGAGGACAAGGCCATAGAGGAGAAACTGAATGAATTCTTTGTTTCTGTCTTTACGGAAGAAGATCTAAGAGATCTGCCTGTACCAGAAGAAGATGTAAGAGAACTGCAAGTACCAGAAATGGTTTTCAAGGGTGATGATGCGGAGCAACTGAAAGAAATCGTGGTGAACCTAGACGATGTACTGATCCAAATCGAAAAAAATAAAGAGTAGTAAATCACCTGGACCGGATAATATACATCCATGGGTACTCAAAGAACTCAAGCATGAAATTGCTGATCTGTTGTTAGTAATATGTAACCTGTCATTAAAATTGTCCGTAGTACCTGAAGTTTGGAGGGTGGCCAATGTGATGTCGATTTTTTAAAAGGGTTCCAGGGGTGATCCATGATATTGCAGACCAGTAAGCCTGATGTCAGTGCCGGGCAAAATAGTGGAAACTATTATCCTATATAATAATTCTCACCTCCAATGTTCTGTCTTGCTGCCTGTGTTCGTGGCTGAGTTGGTCTGCTAGGCTCCGAAGCCAGGCTGACGTCACATTTAGCACCGACCAACCGCACGACATCAGCACGAGGCCCTGCCCCTCCCCCCACGCCCCTCTCCCAAGGTCGTTGTCGCCAGTGCCGCCGCTCACCCCTCCACCCCCCCCAAGGTCGCCATCGCTCCCCCCCTCCACTCCCCCGAGGTCGCCACCGCTCCCCCCTCCACCCCCCTCAAGGTCGCCGCCCAGGCCCAGCCACTTTCCCTCCAGGCCCACCCACCCAAACAGACCTGCCGAGTCTCCCGTGAAACACACGGGTCGGCACCAGCTCCCATTTCTGGCCACTGCTGCTTCTACTGTTGAGCAGCAGCGGCCGCTACAATAACAAAAACATCTGTTTTTAAAAAGCAAGCGCAGCACCACAAGCAGCCATCAGGCATTGGGAAATGGGAGCTGCTCCACATCCTTCCAGTCTCTCCCCTTTCTCTCTGCATCCATTCATCCATCTCCCCCTTTCTCTCCCCATCCTTCCATCTGTTTTCCCTCTTTCTCTCCCCATCCTTCCATCCGTCTACCCCGCTCTCCCATCCCGTGTCTCTCTCTGAAAAACAGTACTGATAATAGGTAGGTGGAGATGCCATAAAAATAACCTAGTCTAAGTTCAAACAAGCAGATATAAGCAGAAAACATTATTGATAGCAGGTAAGGTTGCAGAGTATTATATTTCTGGTTGCTTCTCTTGTTGGTATGCCTTGTTGAATAGGTGGGTCTTCAGGGATTTACAAAAGTTAGTTAGTTCATAGGTAGTTTATAAGCTGCGCGGTAATGCGTTCCATAACTGTGTACTCAGGTAAGAGAAGTTAGACGCATGCGTTAGTTTGTATTTGAGGCCTTTACAACTGGGGAAGTGAAGGTTAAGGAATGTGCGGGATTATCTTTTAGCGTTTCTGGGTGGCAGGTCTACCAGATCTGTCATGTAGGCTGGGGCATTTCCGTGGATGATTTTATGAACTAGAGAACATACCTTGAACGTGATGAGTTCTTTAAGTGGAAGCCAGTGTAATTTCTCCCTTAGGGGCTTAACACTTTCATATTTTGTTTTTCCGTATATGAGTCTAGCTGCGGTGTTCTGGGCGGTTTGCAGTCTTTTGATGATTTGCTTTTTACAGCCAGCGTAGAGTGCATTGCAGTAATCTAAGTGACTAAGCACTATTGATTGTACCAGGTTGCAGAAGATGGTCCTTGGGAAGAAAGGTCTTATCCTTTTTAGTTTCCACATTGAGTAGAACATCTTTTTAGTTGTGTTTTTCACATGACTTTCAAGTGTAAGATTCGATCGATGGTGACTCCAAGAATCTTCAGAGTGTCCGATACGGGAAGAGATAATTTTGGCGTGTTTATGGTGGTGAATTTGCTCGTGTTATGTTACATAGTAGATGATGATGGCAGAAAAAGACCTGCGCGGTCCATCCAGTCTGCCCAACAAGATAAACTCACATGTGCTACTTTTTGTGTATACCTTACCTTGATTTGTACCTGTCCTTTTCCGGGCACAGACCGTATAAGTCTGCCCAACACTATCCCTGCCTCCCAACCACCAGCCCCGCCCTCCCACCACCGGTTCTGGCACAGACCGTATAAGTCTGCCCAGCACTATCCCTGCCTCCAAACCACAGTCCTGCCTCCCCACCATCGGCTCTGGCACAGACTGTATAAGTCTGCCCAGCACCATCTCCGTCTCCCGCCACCGGCTTTGCCACCCAATCTTGTCTAAGCTCCTTAGGATCCATTCCTTCTGAGCAGAATTCCTTTATGTTTATCCCACGCATGTTTGAATTCCGTTACCGTTTTCGTTTCCACCACCTCCCGCGGGAAGGCATTCCAAGCATCCACCACTCTCTCCGTGAAAAAATACTTCCTGACATTTTTCTTGAGTCTGCCCCCCTTCAATCTCATTTCATGTCCTCTCGTTCTACTGCCTTCGCATCTCCGGAAAAGGTTCATTTGCAGATTAATACCTTTCAAATATTTGAACGTCTGTATCATATCACCCCTGTTTCTCCTTCCTCCAGAGTGTACATGTTCAGGTCCGCAAGTCTCTCCTCATACGTCTTGTAACGCAAATCCCATACCATTCTCGTAGCTTTTCTTTGCACCGCTTCAATTCTTTTTACATCCTTAACAAGATACGGCCCTCCTTGTTAAGGATGTAAAAAGAATTGAAGCGGTGCAAAGAAAAGCTACGAGAATGGTATGGGATTTGCGTTACAAGACGTATGAGGAGAGACTTGCGGACCTGAACATGTACACATGTTGTGAGGTGAGTATAAGGCATTGCGTTTTCTCTGCGTTAAGTTTCAGCTGAAATGCATCCGCCCATGAATGCATGATATGGAAACCTTGATTGATGTCATTGGTGATTTCCATTAAATCTTGTTTAAACGGGATGTAGATCGTTACGTCATCTGCGTATATGTATGGATTGAGGTTTTGATTGGATAATAATTTGGCCAAGGGTGTCATCATTAGGTTGAAGAGAGTCGGCGAGAGGGGGGATCCTTGGGGAACTCTGCATTCAGGTGTCCATGTGTCGGAGATGATCAAGTTAGATATCACTTGGTAAGATCTTTTGGTTAGGAAGTCTTTGAACCATTTGAGGACATTGCCTCCAATTCCGAAGTATTCAAGGATGTGTAGTAGTATTCCATGATCAACCATGTCAAAAGCGCTGGACATATTGAATTGAAGAAGTATGTTGTAACCAGTTGCGATTAATTGTTTAAATGTAGTCATGAGAGTAACTAATACTGTTTCTGTGCTGTGGTTAGACCGGAATCCTGATTGGGAGTTGTGCAGTATGGAGAATTTATTTAGGTAGTCGGTGAGTTGATTGGTCACCATTCCTTCCTTTAGTTTGGTCATCAGAGGAATAGATGCTAATGGGTGGTAGTTGGTTAAGTCGTTTGTGCTTTTTTTTGCATATTTGGGTATAGGGGTGAGTAAGATGTTTCCTTTATCCTTTGGGAAAAGTCCATTTTGTAGCATATAGTTCAGGTGTTCTGTGAGGTCTGCTATGAATTGTTGAGGGGCAGACTTTATTAGGTTGTTAGGACATATGTCTAATTTGCAGTGAGACTTGGCGAACCTTATGAGCTTTTGGGAGATGATGTCCTCTGATAGCGTCTCAAAGTTGGTCCAGGTTCTGTCCGCTGGGTATTCACCAGGGTTTGGGTCTAGGCAATCAAGGAGTTCTGTGTAGTTTATGGTATTGATAGGTATCAAGAGACGTAGTTTTGTGATTTTCTCATTGAAGTATTCGCGAGATTGTCTGCTGCTGGTTTGTCTGTGCTGTTAGAGGTTACTGGTGTAGTATCTAGTAATTTGTTCACGAGTTGGAAGAGTTTGTGTGTATCCTTGTAGTCTGGTCTAATTTTAGTTTTATAATATAGTCTTTTTGTTTGTCTTATGGTGTATTTATATTTTCTTTGTAGTTGCTTCCAGGCAGTGAGTGTGGAGTCGTCTTTCTTTTTGTTCCATGCTCGTTCTAGCCTTCTAACTTGTGTTTTTAGCTTTTCAAGTTCTTCATTGAACCATGGTATTGAGTTCTTTCTGTGTGAGGTTCTGGTTTGAAGTGGTGCTATGTTATCTAATATGTTTCCATATCTATTGTCCCATTCTTCGAGAAATTGGTTTGTATCTGTCTTTGTAGACCATCCGTTATCATAGAACTGTTGCCAGAATGTTAAAGGGTCTATTTTTCCTCTCGTGGTGTAGGTGGTTTGTTCTTGTTTGTAGGTTGATTCTTTCATTCGCCATATGAGGGAGAAGTTTGCTATATAGTGGTCGGACCACGGTATGGGTATCCATTTTATATCCGTTAGTGCCAAATTTAGGTCAGGGGTGAATTTGTGTGTGATGATGTCTAGTCTATGTCCTTTCGTATGAGTTTGCTGTGTAGTTGGCCTATGAAAATCCCATAGTTGAAGGAATTCTTTGCATTCTTGAGCGTTTGTTGAGGTAGGATCTTCAAGGTGCAGGTTAATATCTCCAACTATAAGTAGATTTGAGGTAGAGACACATATGTTCGATATGAAGTCCATAAAGTGTGTTTGGCAGTCTTGCCAATTACCTGGCGGTCTGTAGAGCAGGACTATGTTGAGGTGTTCCATTAGATGTGGGTGGCTGATTTTAACTGAGGCAATTTCGAGTTGAGGCAGAATGGATTCAGCTAAGGCTGTAATGGTGAATTGGGATCTGTAGATTATGGCTATTCCTCCTTCTATTTTTCCATTCCTTGTCCAGTGGGTAATTTTGTAGCCTGGGGGACATAAATCTAAAATTATGGGGTCTTTAATGTCATGGATCCAGGTTTCAGTAATGAATAAGAGATCAAGCTTGTCTGTTGTGATCCAGTCTGTTATGGTTGTTGTTTTATTAACTACTGATCTAGCATTTACATAACCTAATTGAATTGCTTGGTGGGAGTCGTTTTGGGACGAGGAAGTGTTGATTTTTATTAGCTGTCTGTTTTCTTGGTATCTGGTTTTGTTGTGTCCTTTCTTCCCTTTCTGTTGGTTGTTTCCATGCATAGCTGTTTTTCCTTTTGATTGGTTGTTATTTTGTTGTCCTGTTGTACTGTAATTGAGTTGTCTGTAGGGTTTGTATGATGTGGGTAGATTGTTGTCTAAGTGGGGGGTTGTCCATGGATAGTAGATTAGGGGAAGAAAATAGGTGATTAATGTTCATGTTGGCTTTGGTTGGTGTAGTGCAGTAATCTAATTGAGCGTATTGGTCGGCAGTATGAGACGGTGTTATCTGACGAGCTTTTACAGCCAGTAGTGTAATATGTTGTAGTGTGATAGGGTTCCTTTAGAGTGGTCTTTGTACAGTAGGCTTCGGTATTAGTTGTTATAGCAGTTCAGGGTGATTAGTATTACAAACAGTGTTACAATTCAAATTTCAGAATAATACTGTACTACAAATACAGCAAAAATGCTGTTACAGTTGCAATCAGTATTACAATTCAAATATCAGCATGATATTGTACTGCAAATATAGCAAATATAGCAAAAAGCCATGAGGTGCCTCACGGGAAGCAGAGGTTTAGGAGTCCTCTGCTGGAGCTGGTTCAAGCGTTAGAGGTTTAGAGTTTTAAAGTGTTAAAGAGGTTTAAAGTCATACGGGTAATCAAACCTTGGCTAGTCTTGTTACCCTCTCACACGTCTCGATCAGGGCTTTTGGAAAGGAGGTGCTCAGGACAACAGGTGCTCAGGTTCCGGTTGCCTCCATCGCTGTGCTCTTTCCGCCTTTGTAGCTTGGAAGCAGTTCGAGTCAAGTACTCCGGTCGATTTGCCGCGGTGTTCCCGTCTTTCCGCTCTTCATCGGTGCTGCAAGCATCTGAATCGTGCGCTCCGTCAGTTGAGCTACAGTCGAGAGCATTGCCAGGTTAGTCCAAGGCCAGCTCGATGTCCGTGGTCGGAACGGGCTCTAACCTGTCCCGGATGTCCCACTGGTTCTCTCACTGACTTGTGGTGTATCGCGTGGGCACCAGCGAGGCCGCAGGGTCAGTCGCAAGGCCTTGTTCGCTCAGCCTCGTGGTGCAGCGCGAGGGGATCCTGAGCATCTCTCGACCCCGGCAAGGAGTGTAATTGACCCCGGCATGGAGAATAATTGTCCTCTGGCGTCTTGAGTGGAAGGTAGGGAGTTGATTGTCCTTCATCGGCGATTCACCGCGGTCTCCCCTGGCCCTGGCGTGGGAGAGGGCTAGGCCACCTCTCTGGACTCTGGGGCTATGTGGGTACTTGTATCACCTTCTCACTGGGCCTAGGTGATCATTCAATTCGAGGCGCAGTTGCACCATGGAGCAATACGAAGGTTTTATAGCATCCTCATTTTTGTTTTCCATGCCTTTCCTAATAATACCTAACATTCTATTTGCTTTCTTAGTCGCTGCCGTACACTAAGCAGAGGGTTTCAATGTATCATCATCTCTTTCCTGGTCAGTGACTCCTAATGTGGAACCTTGCATCACGTAACTTTAATTGGGGTTCCTCTTTCTCAGATGCATCGCTTTGCACTTGCTCATATTAAATGTCATCTGCTATTTGGATGCCCAATATCCCAGTCTCGTAAGGTCCTCTTGTAATTTTTCACAATCCTCTTGCGATTTAACAACTTTGACTAACTTTGTGTCATCAGCCAATTTAATTATCTCACTAGTTACTCTCATCTGTAGATCATTTATAAATATGTTAAAAAGCAGAGGTCCTAGCACATACCCCTGGGGAACCCCACTATCTACCCTTCTCCATTGAGAATACTGCCATTCAACCCTATTCTCTGTTTTCTATCTTTTGATCAGTTTTTAATCCAGAATAGAACACTACCTCCTATCCCATGATGCTCCAATTTTCTCTAGAGTCTTTCATGAAGTACTTTGTCAAACAGTTTTTGAAAATCCAGATACACAGTATCAGACAGCTCACCTTTATCCACATGTTTGTTCACCCCTTCAAAGAAATGTTGTAGATTGATGAGGCAAGATTTCCCTTCACTAAATCCATGTTGGTTTTGTCTCATTAATCCATACTATTGGTTCAAAACACAAGACAAGCAAATCACTGCAATAGAACAACAACAAGAACCAAAATTTTTTATAACATCCCCCTTTCCCCCATCCTCCATCCACCCCCATCCCCGAAATGTCCAAGTCCAAAAATTGTAGTTCGTTGTAAACTGTGGTCCAGTTCAACAAGTCCAAATCAGCAATCGACTGCGTGCCAAATGTGTCAAAGACAATCAAAAGGATTTCCAAATTCACTGAAACAACTGTCCAGAAATAGAGTCCAAGTCTGAAAAAGCATAACATTCCATGGAGGCCTGGTGAAGCATCAAGGAACACCATTGGGCCAAATCCGGCAATTCAGGTTGCAACCAGTATTGCAAAATATATTCTTACCCAACAAAATAGAATGTTTTACAAAACCTATATATCCTTTAGGAGCTGGGCAAGTACATGAAATTTGATCAAAGAGCTAATAAGCTGTAGGTCGCCATCACCTGACCCACCAAAAAGCATACACCAGGACAGGATCAAAACATGTGCCAAGGGTGGCATGTGGAGTCAAGCATTTCAAGCACACATCATCAGTACATAAGGTAACTAAAAAAAAAAAACTCTATGGGGAGAAACATATAAGCATAATAGAAACATATTGGAGTTCCCCATTCAAAACATTACAAGTAAAGGCCTCTCAATAGAGCAAGCACCGCTTAAACTGTTCTACTGAAAGGGCAATTCCCAAATTCTCAATCCACATACACATAATGTGCTTAGTCCAGGTCCAGTAACCAGTCCTGAAGGAGTTGTGATAGCATTTTAAAGGGACAGAGTACTGTGCATCCAGCCAATAAGGTTCCAAATATAACTCCTGAGTGGACTCCAAAAGTGCCGCAGATGACAAAGAACAAACATTAACAGGCTTATTTTCAAAAGAGAAGGACACCCATCTTTCAACACAAATCGCAAGATAGGCATCCTTCTCACAGGGTCACCCAAATCGACATAATTGAAAGCCAATTTTGGGCATTCCCAACTGCTTTCCGTCACAGGGACAACCAAAGTTCCCAGGGGCATGTTGGAGGTGTATCGAAAGCGGGACGGGCATGCCTAACACATGGGCGTCCTCAACCCATAATGGAAAAAAAAAGGGCGTCCCTGACTAACACTTGGACGACTTTACCTGGTCCTTTTTTTTCTTACGACTAAGCCACAAAAAGGTGCCTGAACTGACCAGATGACCACCGGAGGGAATCAGGAATGACCTCCCCTTACTCCCCCAGTGGTCACTAATCCCCTCCCACCCTCAAAAAAAAATTTAAAAAATATTTGTTGCCAGCCTCAAATATCATACCCAGCTCCATGACAACAGTATGCAGGTCCCTGGAGCAGTTTTAGTGGGTGCAGTGCACTTCAGGCAGGCGGACCCAGGTCCATCCCCCCCACTACCTGTTACACTTGTGGTGGTAAATATGAGCCCTTCAAAACCCACCAGAAACCCACTGTACCCACATCTAGGTGCCCCCCTTCACCCATAAGGGCTATGGTAGTGGTGTACAGTTGTGGGTAGTGGGTTTTGGGGGGCTCAGCACACAAGGTAAGGGAGCTATGTACCTGGAAGCTTTTTCTGAAGTCCACTGCAGTGCCCCCTAGGGTGCCCGGTTAGTGTCCTGGCATGTCAGGGGGACCAGTGCACTTCGAATGCTGGCTCCTCCCATGACCAAAGGGCTTGCATTTGGTCGTTTCTGAGATGGGCATCCTTAGTTTCCATTATCACCGAAAATCAGAAACGACCAAGTCTAAGGATGACCATCTCTAGGGACAACCTAAATGTCAAGATTTGGTCGTCCCTGACCGTATTATCGAAATGAAAGATGGCCGCCCATCTTGTTTCGATAATACGGGTTTCCCCGCCCCTTTGCCAGGACGCCCTGCGAGGATGTCCTCAGGAAAACTTGGGCGCCACTTTCGATTATGCCCCTCCAAGTCTCAACTGATAATACTGGAAAACAGCAACAGCAGGCAACCAAAACTCAGTCTAAAAATCTCCAAAAGATTTAATCCGCCCAGAATCCTGAATCACATGCAACAAATACTGCGCACCACCCTGAATCCAACACGCAAAGGTCACCCGGGACATACCTGGGGGAAAATCTACATTTCCAAAGATAGGTAGAAAGAGTGTAATTTGAGTGTTGCCACTCAAAAGCTTACCCACTTTCCCTGGGTTCTACATAGCGTACGTAGAAATCCGCACCAAAATCCAAGTGTATTTTATAACAATGCACATAACTTAATTGGCTTAGCAAACTAATCAGCATTGATAACAGCTCTTAACAAGCAATAATAAGCACTATGTCAATAATTAGAATTTACGCACACAGCTCGCTAAGTGCATTCTGTAATGCAGTGCACCTAACTTCTAATGTTTGCAAGCAAAAAGGGGCATGGTTATAGGTGGGGAAATGGACGTTTCATGGGCATTATGAAATTTTTGTATGTAATTATAGAATATGGCCCAGTGCGCCTAAATCTATATGCCTGAATTTACATCACGTTTTCACTGGTATATAAGTATGTAAGTACATAGTATTGCCATACTGGGAAAGACCAAAGGTCCATCAAGCCCAGCATCCTGTTTCCAACAGTGGTCAATCCAGGTCACAAATACCCGGCAAGATCTCAAAAATGTACAAAACATTTTATACTGCTTATTCCAGAAATAGTGGTGCGTAGTTTTTAAGCACTGAGTTATCACTAAGCGTATTCTATATACTGCGCCTAAGTCTAGGCGCTGCTTATAAAATATGCTTAGTCGGCACTGATTTCCACAGGCGCCATAAATAGAATCTCCCTCTTTATGCCATACCGTCCAAGGTAGAACGTGATTTATTAATATAAACAATTATAATATATGTATACACGCACAAAAACAGGCTGTTTTTGTGCATGTATACATATAATTGTTTATATTAATAAATCACGTTCTGTTTGCCTACGATCTGCTCCATTTGTTTTCCATCTTGGATTTCGCAGACCGTCTGCCTCTGTGCTTTCTTGGATACTGTCCAAGGTAGGACATAGAATAAAGAACAAGTCCAATGGGAATTCCAATCAGGGGAGCATGCATGCAATAAGTAACTAAAATGTCAAGGCTCACCCAAGTGAACTTCTGCTTCTCACGCCAAAAAATAAGAAGTACCCCAGAACCAATCATTCACATGTACATAAGCGTCGCCATGCTGGAACAGACCAAGGGTCCATCGAGCCCAGCACCCTGTCACCAACAGCGGCCAAAAGAACAAGCAATTTGTCCCTCCCATCCTAGAAATACTGCATTCCCTCGTCCATTCAATAACATTCTATGGCTTTTTCCTCCAGGAAGCCATCCAACCCTTTTTTGAAGTCCGCTAAGTTAACCGCCTCAACCACCTTTTCCAGCAACTAATTCCAGAGTTTAACTACACGTTGAGTGAAGAAATATTTCCTCCAATTGGTTTTAAATTTACCACACTGCAGCTCATCGCATGCCCCCTTGTCCTAGTATTTTTGGAAAGCATAAACAGACGCTCCACATCGACCCGTTCCATTCACTCATTATCTTATAGACCTCTATCATATCTCCCCTCAGCTGCCTTTTCTCCAAGCTGAAGAGCCCCAGTCCCTTCAGCCTATCCTGATAGGGAAGCCGTCCCATCCCCCATCCCCTGTATCATCTTTGTCGCCCTTTTCTGTACCCTTTCCCATTCCACAATATGTCTTTTTTGAGGTGCAGCGACCAGAATTGAACACAATACTCGAGGTGCGGTCACATTATGGAGCGATACAACGGCAGAATAATATCCTTTTTTTTGTTTTCCATCCCTTTCCTAATGATACCCAACATTCTATTTGCTTTCCTAGCCTCAGCAGCACATTGAGCAGAAGTTCTCAACGTATCATCAACGACGACACCTAGATCCCTTTCTCGGTCCGTGACTCCCAACGCTGAACCTTGCATGACGTAGTTATAGTTTGGGTTCCTCTTTCCCACATGCATCACTTTGCACTTGTTCACATTAAATGTCATCTGCCATTTAGACGCCCAGTCTCCCAGTCTCATAAGGTCCTCTTATAGTTTTTCACAATCTTCCGTGATTTGACTACTTTGAATAACTTTGTGTCATCGGCAAATTTGATTACCTCACTAGTTACCCCCATCTCTAGGTCATTTATGAATATGTTAAAAAGCAGAGGTCCCAGCACCAATCCCTGAGGGACCCCGCTAACTACTTCTCCATTGCGAATATTGACCTTTTAGACCTATCTTTCAACCAGTTTTTAATCAACAGTAAGACACTATCTCCGATCCCATGTCCCTCTAATTTCCTATGTAGTCCTATGTAGGGACCTTATCAAATGCCTTCTGAAAATCTAGATACACAATCCTGCTTATAATCGAAAGAGAAAAACGCCTATAGTGCGACCCAAATCGGGAGATAGACGTTTATCTCCCAAAAACGAATAAATCAGTATAATGGAAACAAAACTTTCAGTGCGTCCGTTTCGCTTGTACGCTCAGATACAAACGCCCAAATAAGGGGCGTGTCGGGGGCGTGTTAGGGGCGGTGTTACGAGGTGGTTGTCTACAACGTATAACGGATAGCGAAATGATTTTGGGTGGGCGGGAACATGGGCGTCATTGCTTAGACCCAAAATAAAAGTGACCAGAGCAAGGGGGAAATCGTCTTTAGACCCATTAGCGATTGTATGGAGTTGTAGAGTGGCGAGATCGGTGTTGGGAGAGCTGAATTGTTGGTTGCAGAGAAAGCTGAGTGTGTGGAGTACCTGTTACGTTCGTCTGTCTGCCCTAGTCGGAACGTTGTCACCCTCACCTACCTCTTTTGTGTCTTACCTTTTGACCTTACCCTACTCCTCCTCCTTGCTCTATCGGTCCCTTCCCCTTCCCCTCCCCCTATCCCTCTCCATTCACTGTTCCCACGTGTATATTGTATTCCCTGACCTCCGTTTGTCTCTGAGTTGCCTGTACTGTTTGGCGAGTGAATGCCCAGAGGGCGTGGTGGCTGGCAGTGAGAGATCTGTGTGCTGTTCTTGTTTTACTACTAGTACTAATACTTGCACTGGTGGGGATATGGATGCAGTTAATGCACTGGTGGCTGGCATGGTAGAGGAAGAGGCCACACACCGCAGGAGGTATTCACGGCCCCGAGTGTTCAGGCCCCGCACCACCTTCCTACACCTCACTGACCAGCAGTGTCTAACAAGGTTCAGGTTTGATAGAGCGACCATTGTGCAAGCTTTGTGAGCAGCTGAAACCCCTCCTTCAGCCTCAGACCCGTAGGAATAACCCCATCCCTGTCCACTTCAAAATCACTGCCTCTCTCTCTGTCCTGGCCACTGGGAGTTTTCAATCTGTATTAGCTGCTAACACAGGGCTCACCCAGGCTTCTATTTCACACTGTCTCACCCAGTTCCTGGATGCTTTTCTAACTCACGCCTCTCACTACATCACTTTCCCCACCACCCCCCAGCCCCTGCACAACAACATGGCTGCCTTCTATGCTGTTGCTAGATTCCCCTCGGTCATAGGTGTGATTGATTGCACACACGTAGCCCTTAGACCCCCCCCCCCCCCCCCCCCCCCCCCCCCCCCCCCCCGGGCACACAAAGTCACCTACAGAAACAGGAAGGCATTTCATTCTATGAACATGCAAGTTGTGTGTGATGCCCAGGGGAAGATATTAGACGTGTGTGCCAGGTACCCCCGGTTCCACCCACGATGCCTACATCCTACAGCACTCGGGCATCTTCCGCAGGTTTGAACGAGGGGTGTTCACTGGTGGATGGCTACTAGGTAAGTGCAACATGGATGTACCCATGCTATACCTCCTCCACTGGGCAATCCTCCACCCTGGCTTCCTCCACCTCACTCCACAACCCACTATCCTAAGCCCCCCCCCCCCCCCCCCCCCCCCCCCGTACCTGCTCTAAGCAATACACACTCATCTATCTCATTCCGTTTTCTCCAAAGGTGAACGAGGCTACCCGCAGAGGACGTGGCTCATGACCCCCGTGGTGCACCCACAACCAGGGGCAGACGAAATCTACAACAGGAGGCATCGGAGCACCCCGGGGATCATTGAGCGGACCTTTGGCTTGTTGAAAAAACGGTTCCGCTGTCTGGACCGGTCTGGAGGAGAGCTGCTCTACAGTCCAGAAAAGGTGGCCAAGATCTTTGTGGCGTGCTGCATGCTGCACAATTTGGCCCAGCACAGAGGACAGGGCCCTCCCAGAGGAGCCACAGCCACCAGAGGAGGCCCCAGATGAGCAGGAAGAGGAGCCCCCTCCACCGCCAGCCCACAGAGCAGAGCTCACTGCTTACCACCTTGGCGTCAGAGCCACACAAAGACTCATAGAAACAAGTTTTGTGTGAAAGTAAGTGCACGTTTATTTGTATTATTCACATAAGTGTTACCATCACACACCCCACCACCACCCACCAACCCTCACCCTCCAGCATGTGCCGTCACTTTCCCCGTCCCCTTCCCCCGTCCCCTCTTACCCCTCCCACGGACTTCCTTTGCAGCTGGTGCTGCAGAGGAAGTCTGTTCAGACTCCTCTGATGGGCTGCTCCCACTGTCCTCCTCCGTATCCACACAGCAGCCTGCGGCTGCACTGTGGAAATCCAGCCACCTTGTTGGCTGTAGCCTGGCCACAGGACCCAGAAGGGGAGCTGGTTTGGTGGGTGCTGCACTAGTGGCTGCATAGGCGGACGATCTCAACGCCCACCTCTTAGCTGGTGGTTTGCTGCCCACTGGAGGAGGTGGATGGCAGGTTTTGCTGCAGCAGCACCGGTGGAGTAGGTGCTGTGACCTGAGGGCGCAGGCCTTCAATGCTGTGCTGCAGCTGTTGTTGCTGGAGCACCTCCTGGTGGGCTTGGTGCTGCGCCTGGAGCACCTCCTGGTGGGCTTGGTGCTGCGCCTGGAGCAGTTCCTGGTGGGCTTGGCGCTGCGCCTGCAGTGCCTCCCGCTGCAGCTCTAATTTTTGCTGCTGGTACTCCTCCAAGCACACATTGTGCCGCAGCAAATCAGTGGCCAGCCGCAGTAGTTGCCTCCTTTGACTGGATGGCCTCTGGCGAGGAGCTGGCCCCCTATAAGCATCCTCCTCATCAGCAAAGTCAAACGGTGGTAGAGGTCCAGCCTCTGCTGGTGGTGCTGGTGGAGGTTGGGCTTCTAGTGCTGGTTCTGCTGCTGCAGGTGGTGGTGGTACAGCCTCTACTGCTGCTGCTGCAGCAGGTGGTGGAGGCAGAGGCTGTACTGCTGGTGCTACAGGCGGTGGAGGTAGAGGCTGTACTGCTGCTGCAGGTGGTCGAGGTTGAGGCTGTCCTGCTGGTGTAGGCCTTTGTTGGGATTGGAGGCCCCTAGGGCCAGCCTCATCAGAGTCATCACCTGTATAGCACAAGGGTGAGGAAGTGTGTTGGTGAAAATAACCCACTTTTGTCTTTCAGCATTCATATACATTGCCCCACGCTTCATGACCCAGCAAAGAGAGATGGTGAGGAGGAATGGAATTGACACCCATGTGAAAGAGAGCACCACAGGCAGCTGGGTACAGGTGGTGGACGGACAGCCAAGAGAGGGACACCGCTCACAACTTTGTGGACAAGCTGTTTGTTGTATATTTGTTAAAGTGAAGGACATTTGAGCATGTCTTGTGTTACTACTGACTTGGTAGACTGCCTAGAACTGCTTTATGACCCCGATTACAGGCTCCTTAAGTTGCATGCATGTGGCCCACACTGACTAGAGCACAGAGGTGACAGAAGGAAATAGGCACAGTTTGGTGATAGGAAAATAGGAGGGAGTAGGAAGGAAGGGCCCCAAGTTGTGCCACAGTAGTAACCTACACACACCCATAGGAGCCAAGTGTAAAGTATTATTGGGGGTGCTAAGCCCAGTGCAAAGAACCCCTTCCTGGACACCTACATGATATTTCCTCAATATTGGGGGTGCTCAAACACCCACAGCACCCACAGAGTCTGCTCCTAGGACACACATTAATACTACCACTACTCAAATAGAGCTTACAATTTAATTAAGATGCACACACTGGACAAGTAAGAGGGAAGCCAATGACTACGGTAGGGATAGGGAGTAAGGGTACAGAGCAAGTGAGTAGGGGTTAGGAGGTCAGGACACCATCATAAAGGTGGGCGTTTATTCCACATATGAAAACAGCCTGAGACACACCCTGGTGAAACTCCTCCCCCCACCTCCCTCCTCCTGCCCCCCCCATTCCTCACCTCCCTCCCCCTGGCCCCAACTTGTATAACACAGTGTAGTGCATCACAGCAGATACCCCAACCTCATAATGGACAGCCTACCTGAGCCCTCAGGCTGGGCCGAGATGTCAAGGGACCCGATCCCGTGGATGACCTCCTGGGGTAGGAGAGCGTGAACCATCAGCTCCATGGGGGTGAGGTTGGCTGTGTCATGTGCTGCGGGATTGGCCCCAGCCTTCCTCCTCACATCCCTCCTCAGCTTGCGCCACTTCCGCTTACAGTCCTCGACGTCTCTCCCACAATGGAAGACTACATTCAGCCTGTCACGTACCGCCTCCCATTCTCGCTGCTTTGTGGTCGCAGCCAGCCTCTGCCCTGTGGGAGCAAACAGATTGGCCTGCCTTTGCTCTATCTCTTGCACCAGGAGCTCCACCTCTGCATCTGAGAAATTACCCTTCCGGGTTGGGGGCTGGCATGGCGGCATTGTACCAATGGGGTTTCGAAAATACGGAGTGGGTGTTTATATCGTCGCCAGGAACGCCCATGTTGGACGGGGGATAGGCGTGTCTGATATGGGCGCTTTAATTTCGATTATACACACAATTCCTAAACGTGCCCAGCTGAGGCAGCGATTTGAAGCGCGTGATTTCGATTATGGGTAGATAGCTATGGGCGTCCCCACCTGCCTTCCCCTTCTTGATTGCCATTTAACCCGCGATTTTATGCACTGGGACTTTGGCAGTTCTGATTCACATTAGTTCACACGTTTTACCCTCACTTATATTAAGGTTTGTGTTTGGCAAGGTATGCTTCGGTACACCTGTGTATTTTGGGGGGTTGTTATTTGTGGTTGCCCTCAGCCAACAACACTTCCGTTTCCATCCTTTGAGCCTCTTCCTGTCTCCCATTCTCTCTGCCTGGTTGTAGCAGACAGTCTGTGGGAGCTAAGAAATTGCTACAATCGCACCAAATCAAGCACCCCTCGGCAAGGGTCCTTTCACTGAGGCAGACTTCCAGCTAATGTTCCAGAAGATAGAAGGCGCACTACACATTCTTGAAACAGACGTTCATGGTAAGCTCTTATTTCTCTGCCACCTCTTCTCTTTCTGCTCATCATCAAGGAGTGTCCATTCACTGTATGTTGTCTGCAGTCAACTCTTAGCTGTATGTTCACCACAGGTTCCTGTGCACTGGTTGGAGGCCATCAGCCCCGTACTGTGTGGTTCTGCCAGGTCCTCAATGCTGTGGGCCAGCTGTTGCAGCTGCTGTATTGGTTCCCGGTAGGTTCAATCCTTGTTTATGTGCTGAACCCCAGTCCCCATTTATGAAATGGCCACCCATTCTCACTTTTGATAGGAGGGGGAGGGGGAACAATATAGGCAATTCATGTTTTTAGCACAGTATTGAACACAGTCCTACAGTCCTCCATAGTTCTGGAACAACAACATTTCTAACATGTAGGCTGCAAACTAGTTTCAAGGTGGCCACACGTACTGCCTACTGAGCCCTTAAGACATGGTAAGGGAGAGGCTTTGTGCTTACAGGACCTAACCCAAATTACCTGCGGATAGCTACAACTACTACTACTACTACTTAACATTTCTAGAGTGCTACTAGGGTTACGCAGTGCTGTACAATTTAACAAAGAGAGACAGTCCCTGCTCAAAGAGCTTACAATCTAATAGACAAGTGAACGGTCGGTCCGATAGGGGCAGTCTGGATTCACTGAACGGTAAGGGTTAGGTGCCGAACGCAGCATTGAAGAGGTGGGCTTTAAGCAAAGACTTGAAGACGGGCAGGGAGGGGGCTTGGCGTAAGGGCTCAGGAAGGTTGTTCCAAGCATAGGGTGAGGCGAGGCAGAATGAGCGGAGCCTGGAGTTGGCGGTGGTGGAGAAGGGTACTGAGAGGAGGAATTTATCCTGTGAACAGAGGTTACGGGCGGGAACGTAAGGGGAGATGAGGGTAGAAAGATAGTGAGGGGCAGCAGACTGAGTGCATTTGTAGGTAAGAAGGAGAAGCTTGAATTGAATGCGGTATCTGATCGGAAGCCAGTGAAGTGACCTGAGGAGAGGGGTGATATGAGTATATCGGTTCTGGCGGAATATGAGACGTGCAGCAGAGTTCTGAACAGATTGAAGGGGGGATAGATGGCTAAGTGGGAGGAGTAAGTTGCAGTAGTCCAGGCGAGAGGTAATGAGAGTGTGGACGAGAGTTCGGGTGGTGTGTTCAGAGAGGAAAGGGCGAATTTTGCTGATGTTAAAGAGGAAGAAGCGACAGGTCTTGGCTATCTGCTGGATATGCGCAGAGAAGGAGAGAGAGGAGTCAAAGATGACTCTGAGGTTGCGGGCAGATGAGACGGGGAGGATGAGGGTGTTATCAACTGAGATAGAAAGTGGAGGAAGAGGAGAAGTGGGTTTTGGTGGAAAGACGATAAGCTCGGTCTTGGACATGTTCAGTTTCAGGTGGCGGTTGGACATCCAGGCAGCAATGTCGGATAAGCAGGCCAATACCTTTGCCTGGGTCTCCGCGGTGGCTGCCATGGCCTAGTGGTTAGATCACCACCCTTGTAATCACAAGGTTGCTGGTTCAATTCCCACTGCTGCACCTTGTGAGCTAGAGCAAGCCACTCAACCCTCCATTGCCTCAGGTACAAACTTACAGTCCTCCTGGGACAGGGAAAGACCCAGAATACAGGAAGGTAGGTCACCTTGACTTACTACAGAAAAAGGTGTGAATGAACACCATATTTATTTGTGCCCTTCTGTAACTCTTGTATTATATTGCAACTGTGATGCAGTAAACCTCCATCTAATGGTTTCCCATTGTTTTCCTTTTTGTCCTCAGCACTATATACCATTGCAGATGCATTGAATGTGAAAAGATGAGGCAGCTGTTTATAACTCCTTGGTGCCCCCCCCCCCCACCAATTTGGTATGGTTGTGGGTAAGAGTGTCTGGTGATAACACTGAGAAAACATCATGTATGTGCTACCTAGGGTTATGTGCAAGTTTGTACTTGGCAGATCACAAGTGCTAGACAACAAATCTATTATTTATGCCACTCTGTGCTGTGGGGCTGTATGGTAAGGGGGAGGGAGAGAGGCTGGATGGCCATTTGTGTTCCTCAACAGTAATAGCCATCCAGCCTCCGCGGCCCACCCCCCCCTGCACATACGGCCATGCAGGTTGGAATGAACAGGTGGGCTTCTGTATGGGCAACATTATCACAGACATGCATCAACTTTCCCATTCACACTTCAAATGTCATGCAATGCATATTGCTGCCTCCGCTCACATCAACACCACCATTTGGTTATATGTAATGCACAAGGTAGAGAGACACACACACCCTGTTAGATTAAATATAAAAAAATATATTAATGTAAAAACCCCAAAATAATCACCCCCACCCCTACAAATCCCCCCACACACACAACAAACCCCCAACACCCCTACATATTCCCCCAACCCCCCCTCTAAAACAATCCCCTCCCCCACAACATATCCCCCCAACACCCCCCCACACACATTTCAACATTTCACCCAACCCCCTCCCCCAACTCCCCACAACCCCTACATATCACCCCCCCTCAAAGTAGGTCAAGGCCGGCCACGGCCTCTTACCAGCGCCCTCTGTAGCAGGGTAATGAGCAGCAGCACCACCACCCTCAGTGGGCCGTGGAGCTGCTTATTACCCTGCCTTAGCGCTCTGACCTCCTGCAGCAGCTGGTTCTGGCCATCTACCACCTGCTGCAGGAGGCGCAGGACGACAGCTGGCCCAGGGGATGGAGGTGGCCCTGGGGATGGAGCTGCCTCAGGCGATGGTGCTGCCTCAGGGGATGGAGGTGGCCCAGGCGATGGAGCTGCCTCAGGGGATGGAGATGGCCAAGGGGAGGGAGATGGCTCAGATGGAGCTGCAGGTGGGGAGGGGTCCTCCAGAATGTCCTCATCAATGATGAGGACCCCCTCCTCCTCCTCCTCCTGGTGGGCCTCCTGGGCCGGCTCCTCCTCCTCCTGCTGGTGGCCCTCCTGGGCTGGCTCCTCCTCCTCCAGGTGGCCCTCCTCATCCGCCTGCTCCTCCTGCTGGTGCTGGAGCCCTGTGTATGTAAAAAGAGTGTGGTTGAGATCAGCACATGCAACATGGCTTGCATACTGCAGTAGCTGGGGAAAAGGTGTGGTGAGGCGTGGCCTATACCCATGGGGACCGAGATGCATCAGATGACATGACAGGGAACCCTGGAAGCTGCTCTGACACAGCACACACAGGATATGTTTGACATGACAGGGAACTCTGGAAGCTGCTCTGACACAGCACACACAGGACATGTTGGTAGACCACACTCATTGCTGACCAGCATGTTTGCATTGTGAGATGCGACGAGGGTTTGCTGACCTGTTTTTGTTGTTTTTAATGGGGGGGGGTGGGCGGTGGGAAGGGTGTTTAGCACATAACTTTTATGTGAGGGAGGCCATGACATCCAGTAAAAGTAGCGCCTCAGGCAGGTCTACCAGGACACACTATCCACCGCCCCAGAAAGGGGGAGAGTAAAGTGAAGCATGTCATCTCATTCATCTCGGGGGGGGGTGGGGGGTCGTTGGAAGTTGCAGCCACAGTCATGGGAGGGCACCCGCAACCTGCGTCCTTGATCTGGGACAGATATGTTATTACTTAGTAGTTGGCTATTAGCCACATGGAAATTGATATTGTACAAGACATTTGCATTATTCAATAAATATATTTACAAATCAGTACAGGTGTCCTGTTTTGAATACTTACGGCAAGCCCTGAGGTGCCATCGCACTGCCCTAATGAGATCAAGGCTCTCCTGCCTCACACGGCAGAACCTCCTCCTCAGGGACTCGAGGTCCCAGTGAACCCCGAAGCGTCTGTAAGATATAAGTTTGTAGAGCAGGAGTCAGGGAATGGTCCTTCTTGCCCTCTGCACACACATTAATTTGTCAATCAAATAGCAGAGAGGGTCAACACTGTTGGGGGGGGACCACTTCCATTGGTACAGATTCATAGGAGCCACCTTTTTTAAATTATTGAGGGTGCTAACCCCAGTGGGGATCACCCCTCCCTGGACACATACAAGGAATTTATTCAATATTGGGGGTGCTGAAGCACCCACAGCAGCCACCGAGTTGGCTCCTATGCAGATGATGCCATAGAGGTGGCCATGAGGCCAGAGAGTCCCGTTTGTATGCTTTATAAGTTATGCTTATTAAACTACTTTATATGTGTTATCATTACCATGTTATCAAGTATGCTATACGTTTAATTGGTATAATGTTTCCACTATTCATGATGTGTTGTAAGCCACATAGAGCCTGCAAAGAGGGGTGGGAAAATGTGGGGTACAAATGCAAGAAATAATTAAATAACGAAATACATTATTGTAGATATGTGGGAATGGTCGTCCTTTCAAGTACATACATTTTATTAGTGATTGTGTGCATGTACCCATATTACTCATTATCCTTGCATGCACACTCCAGTTACTGGTTACATTGATGACGGAGCTGTTATATGTGTAGGTACAGGAGGGGGGGTGTGGGCCAAACACTTACCTTTCAAGCCTGTCCCTGATGCCTGGGGGCAGGTGGTGGTGCATGATAAACAGCCTGTGCCTAAGGCACAGCCGCACCAGCAGCAGGCTCTCTGCATGGCTGAAGTTTGGCTCACGTCGGTGCGCCATTTTTTCAGTGAGAATAGGTGTTGGAAAACAAGTGCCTTATATGGACGCCCTTGCGTGACGGACGTCGTTTCGTGCACAGCTCCATATATGGATTACCAACCCATATATGGCCCTATCAGCACGTGGACGCCGTCGTAATCATAGACGTCCCTGGCGTGCATGACTGGTTGTTATGCGTGCGGGCCCTTCATGCGTCCGGAACTTGCCTTATATAGATGAGTATGAAGCACCCGACCCTTTTCACATACACACAATATGCATATAGTTGCATGTTCAGTAGGTACAGTGCATGCAGTTCCGGACATCCAGATAGGGCACATATGACGAATATTCGGTGGAGCGGCATGATCTTCCTGTATTTGACGCGTATGAACGTCCCTCATATTTCCCGTACCTGGATGTCCAGAACAGAATGCACTGTACTTGCGGTACAACTATGTACATTCTTTTACACACTTTCTGATTTGGTCATTTTCAGCTGCGATAATCGAATGTGTTAGGGCGCCCTTTTTAGTAACGTTTATGTGCTCCTCATTTGGTCATTTTGCAACAGGGATAATTGATTATCGAAAAACGCCCATACTATTTTTCGATTATACATGCCTGATTTTGGACTTTTTCGTAAGGACGTCCTAATGCATACTTGGACGACCTTTCGATTATGCCCCTCCACATCAACCGGCTCACCTTTGTCCACTATCCTAACTGCAAAGGGCTAAAATATAAATCCACATACGCGACCAGTTTCTCATACATTTGCATGCAGCTATGGAACGCGCTACCGAAGGCCATAAAAACAACGCAAGACCTAACCATCTTCCGAAGGCTACTGAAAACAGATCTTTTCAAGAAGGCATACCATAAACACGCATCTTAAATACTAAATAATAACATTAAACATGACCTATACAAAAATGAACTTTTATCACATGACTGATTAAACACTCTGCTATTAATGATCAAGCACCTTATGTTGAATAGAGTTTCTCTATAGTTGATGACCTAATGTATACTACAATCCAATTTATTACTCAAGAAACTTCAAGCAATACCATAATGTACTCTTCTTTACCATGCATGTATTCACATTGTATGTATGTATATATATATTGTAAGGAATATGCCGAAAGGAAGATATGTAAGGAATATGCCGAAAGGAAGAGGGACCCCAGCTACCCACCGGAGAAAAGAGAGCCGGAGGGTAGGAGGGAAGACCCTAGGGATGCTCAGGTTTTGCCCAAAAGGGACATAAGGATGGGAAACTACAACTCCCAGAAGGCCACAGGAGAGCTCCGGGGGAGGAGAAGTAGGGTGCAGAACCAAGGAGCTCCAGAAGAGGGCCGCCAGGGAAAAGGAAAAGCTGATTCTCCCACCTGGTGGAGGAGGTGGTGGAACCGGTGGCAGGAGAAGGAAAAGCAGCCTAGCAGAGTTAATGAAGAAAAGTGTAATCAGCTGGAAAAGGGGTGGGAGGAGGAGAAAATGGACTGGGCTACTGAAGGACAAGGGGAGAATGAACCAGAGGCGATGGAGCAAGAGGAGGCTGAGCTGGTCTTAGACGAACACATGGAGCTCTTGGCTATGGCTCAGCCAGCACTGGAGGTATAGGGGAGAGGCCTGGGTCAATGCGGGAGGAGGTCAGGAGAATAGAGACTGACCTAGAGGGTGGGACCCAAGGCTTTGAGCCCGCGCAAAGCCTAGCTCTATTGAACTGTGCTGCGAGAAGCCTGGCTGTACTTGGACTGTGTTTGAAACAGCCTAGCTCCATTGAGCTGTGCTGAGAGAAGCCTGGCTGTAATTGGACTGTGTTAGAAACAGCCTGACTTTATTGAGCGGTGCTGAGAGAAGCCTGGCTGTAATTGGACTGTGTTAGAAACAGCCTGACTTTATTGAGCTGTGCTGAGAGAAGCCTGGCTGTACTTGGACTGTGTTTGAAACCGCCTAGCTCCATTGAACTGTGCTGAGAGAAGCCTGGCTGTAATTGGACTGTGTTTGAAACAGCCAAGCTCCATTGAACTGTGCTGAGAGAACCCTGGCTGTAAATGGGACTGGGTGTAAAACAGCCGAGGAGCTGTTGAAGAAAAGGGGGTTCGGTTGCCAATCCCAAAAACAGGCCCAAGAAAGAAGAAGAAACACATAAAGAAGAAAACAGAGAGCTCGGTGCTGGTGGTGAGGAAGCTTCACGGACTTAGCCAGTAGGAGCCTTGTTTACAAGTGGTGGCAGTGGTGGGATCTTGCTGCAGGACCTGTCGCTAGAGGAGGCCGTGACCTGACTGGACGAGAAGCCCCACGAGAGGGCCAACGCTGAGAAAGGCGCAGACCCATCTTGGGTTCCGGTAAGCGGGCCTAACTGGGGGGGGGGGGGGAGGTGTGAGAGGGATCAGAGAAAGAGTCCAACTTAAGTGAGGTAATCGCACTTGGAGGTGGTTCTCTGTTGTTTTGTCCCTCCCCCAGGTGGCAGTGCCAGTGCCGTGATGGACCCCAAGGAGATCTTCGGGTGGATGACTCTCCAGTTCCAAAAACAGCAGGAGCTGACGGCCAAGATAGTCGAGGACTCTCTGATGGCGGCCCGGGATCAGCAGCAACCAGTACTCAACATGCTACAAGACTTTTTCCAGAGAGGGGCTAATGTTCCCCGTGAGGGGGAAACCGGAGCAAATGGACACGGGCCCGGAGGAAGCGGTGCGGTAGGACATGTCTCCATGAATTCACTTAACTGGGGGAAGTTGTCCGAGCAGGATAATGTGGACGATTTTTTGACAGCATTTGAGAGGGTGGCTGGGGCGGCTGGGTGGCCACAAGAGCAGTGGGCCATGAGATTGGTGCCTTCTCTATCCGGGGAGGCTTTGGCAGCCTTTAGGGATTTGTCTCCGGAAGAGGCTGCCAACTATGGAAGGTTGAAAGAAGCTATCAAGGACAGATATGGACTCAGTACACAAGCTTACAGACGTAAGTTTAGAGCCACCAAATGGGAAAAGGGGACCCCCCCTAAAGCGGTAGCAAATAAGCTAATGGATTTAGTGAAAAAATGGTTGGAGCCCGAGCGACACAACCTGCACGAGGTACTGCAAGAATTAGTAGTGGAGCAATTCCTCCAGGGTCTGCCCGACGAAATTAGGGCCGAATTAATAAAGAGGGGATGTAAGACGGTAGAGGGGGTGACATCGGGTTTGGAATGTTACCTGGAAGCCCAGCAGTGGGGGGGACCAGAGCGGGAGGGAGGCAGGACTCGGGCGTTAGAAAAAGGGGGCCTGAAAGTTTCCCTAATTAAGCCGGAGACCCCCGCAGGGAGTAAAAAGACCGAGTTAGACGCCAGCCCGAGTAGAAAGGCTATTCCTTTTGGGAGAAAGGGGTGTTTTAAGTGTGGTAAGGTAGGCCATTTCAAAAAGGATTGCCAGTGGCGGGAGGGGTGGATCTCTCAGGTAGAAAAAGGAGTTAGGCCCAGGTACCTAACTCAAGTTAAGGTGGAGGGAGTACCCATCACCGCCATGTTAGACTCTGGGGCCGACCAATCCATGATCTCCCGGAGGCTGTGGCAACAGATAAGAAAGAGGAGGGCCCCGGGCAGGGAGACCTATGATGGAGGGGTGTCTATCCAATGTATTCATGGGGCCAGGACCCGTTATGCACTCCAGCGGGTCAACTTACAGGGGCCCACCGGAGAGCTAGAGCTGGCCATGGCCGTTCTACCCAGATTGCCGCATGAGATGATTTTAGGGAGGGATTGGCCACCATTTATAGAGTGTATGGGGGAGAGAAAAGTGTTGGTCACTACCAGGGCCCAGGCTCACCGCGAGGTAGACGAAGAGACAGAGGGAATAGGGGGGGGTTTTCCTTTTCAGGGGGAGGTATTGGGCGAACCGGGCCGGGAACAAAAAAGGAAAGCCGTGAAAAAAAAGGAGCAGAAGGGTAGAAGGGAGGCTCTTCAGCGGGCACAGAGGGAGAGTTACCTGCCGGTGGCCCCGGAAGAATTGAGGGAGCAGTTTCCCCAATTTCATAGGGAGCAGGCCACGGACCCTACCTTAGAGTATGCCTGGGAAAGGGCGCGCCAGGGAGAAGGCCAGGTAGCTCCGGGGTTCCTGATAGAAGGGAACATCCTATATAGAAGGGTGCCAAATTGGGAGCACTCGGGCGGAGGGAAACAGCTGGTGGTACCCCGAGCTTTTCGTCCGCTGGTGGTAAGGCTGGCCCACGACCATCGTCTGAGCGGACATAAGGGCTCCCAGGCCACCCTGACCCAAATATTGGCGAGGTTTTATTGGCCGGGCATATATGGGGAGGTGGAAAAATACTGCAAGTCCTGCCCCAGATGTCAGAAGGTATCAGACAGATTCCCTCCTAAAGCCCCATTAAAGCCGCTGCCACGGGTAGAACAACCGGTGAGGAGAATAGCCATGGATATTGTGGGGCCAGTAACAAGGTCACAGAGAGGGTATCTCTATGTGTTAGTAGTTATGGACATGGCCACCAGGTATCCATGGGCCCTGCCCTTAAGGAACATTTCGGCCAAGGGTATTGCCTGGGAACTCATAAAACTTTTTTGTGAGGTAGGTTTTCCCCAAGAAGTTTTGACAGACCGGGGTTCCACCTTTATGTCCCATACCTTAAGACAAGTATGGGAGGCCTTTGGGATAAAACATGTACGTACGGCAGCTTACCATCCCCAAACCAATGGGATGGTGGAACGCTTTAACAGGACCTTAAAGGGGATGCTAAAAAAAGCCTTGGGGGAGGATAGGACCGGGTGGGACCAACTTTTACCCTTTGTGCTCTATGCATACCGGGAGAAGGTGCAAGACTCCTTAGGAGTTTCACCGTATGAGTTAATGTTTGGCAGAAGACCCAGGGGTATATTAGATATCGTACAGGAACACTGGGTACCTCCGGAAACCAGCGAGCAGTCCGTGGGCGAATATTTGCAGGATCTAAGGGGCAGATTGGGTAGGATGAAGGAGTATGCCCAGGACCGTCTAGAACAGAGCCAAGAACAACAAAAGGGATATTACGATAGAGGGACTCGGGACAGGGAGTTTGCCGCCGGGGATAGGGTCCTCATCTTAATCTCGGAAGATCCCCATAGGTTCGCCTCTAGATGGAAAGGACCCTGGGTGGTGAAGAGGAGACTCGGTCCCCTCACGTATGAGGTGGCGAATGAGAGGGGTCGGGTCCAGACGTTTCACGTTAATCTTATGAAACCTTGGATAGCGAGGGTAGGGTTTCAAACGCGGGGGGACGAAAAGGAAGGAGAGGAGTTAGGGCCTCAAATAAGAGAGATTTTCAAACCCTGCGAGCCCAGAGTTAACCCCCGGTTACCCCAGGGGCAGCGAAAAGAGATAGGAAGGCTCTTAGAGCGCTTTAAAGATGTTTTGACAGCATGCCCGGGGAGTACCCACCTAGTAGAGCATGACATTGTAACTGAACGGGGTAAGATAGTAAGGCAAAGGCCCTATAGACTCTCACCAATGAAAAGGAGGGAAGTCATTAAACAAGTGCAGGAAATGTTGGACTTTGGGGTAATTGAGGAATCCCATAGTCCCTGGTCCAGCCCGGTGGTGTTAGTACCAAAACCTGAAGGGGAGTGGAGATTTTGTATTGATTTCCGTCAGCTTAATACTATCTCTCAAGCTGATGCCTATCCTATGCCTTATATTGAAGAGTTGGTAGACAGGTTGGGGTCAGCCCAGTATCTTACCACTTTAGATTTAACAAAAGGGTACTGGCAGATTCCCCTTTCCCCCGGAGCCCAAGCAAAGACAGCTTTTAGTACCCCTATAGGCTTGTACCAATTCAAAAGGCTGCCCTTTGGCCTAAATTCGGCGGCGGCGAGCTGCCAACGATTGCTGGACCAAGTCCTCAGACCACATCAGACATATGCCGCGGCCTATATGGATGATGTGGTAGTACACAGTGAGGACTGGAACAATCATTTGAAACAGGTAGGGGCAGTGCTGCAATCGTTTAGGGAGGCTGGACTTACCCTTAACCCGAAGAAATGTTACTTTGCCCAGTATAGGGTGAAGTATTTGGGGTATAATGTAGGCCGGGGGGAGGTGCGACCCTTACTGAATAAAGTTAAAAGCATCCAAGACTTTCCCCGACCCAATCGGAAAAAACAATTGCGTAGGTTCCTGGGTATGGTGGGGTATTACAGGAGATTCATCCCGCACTTTTCTGTAATGGCTACTCCCTTAACGGACATGTTGAGGGGTAAGAGCCCGGACCAGCTGAGGTGGGGGGAGGCGGAGTTGCGAGCGTTAGAGCAGATGCAGCAGGCCCTGTGCCATGAACCGGTGTTGAAGGCCGTGGATTTCGAAAAACCCTTTATCCTACAAACGGATGCGTCGGGGAGGGGGCTAGGGGCAGTGCTGTCTCAGGAACATGAAGGGGCAGAACATCCCGTGCTGTATCTAAGCCGTAAACTCCTACCTCATGAGAACCATTACTCCACCATAGAGAAGGAGTGTTTAGCTATTAGGTGGGCAATACAAGAGTGTACGGTCTATCTCGAAGGGAGGCAATTTAAGCTAGTAACGGACCATGCCCCACTGAAGTGGCTAAATTTAATGAAAAATAACAATGGAAGGCTAATGCGGTGGTATTTAGCACTACAACCCTTCCAATACACAATGGAGCATCGTCCGGGGAGATGTTTGGGAAATGTGGATGCCCTATCCCGGGTAGGCGAGGATAAGGAAGAAAAGGGGGAAGAATTGGGGAGTAAAAGCTTAAGGGAGGGGGTATGTAAGGAATATGCAGAAAGGAAGATATGTAAGGAATATGCCGAAAGGAAGAGGGACCCCAGCTACCCACCGGAGAAAAGAGAGCCGGAGGGTAGGAGGGAAGACCCTAGGGATGCTCAGGTTTTGCCCAAAAGGGACATAAGGATGGGAAACTACAACTCCCAGAAGGCCACAGGAGAGCTCCGGGGGAGGAGAAGTAGGGTGCAGAACCAAGGAGCTCCAGAAGAGGGCCGCCAGGGAAAAGGAAAAGCTGATTCTCCCACCTGGTGGAGGAGGTGGTGGAACCGGTGGCAGGAGAAGGAAAAGCAGCCTAGCAGAGTTAATGAAGAAAAGTGTAATCAGCTGGAAAAGGGGTGGGAGGAGGAGAAAATGGACTGGGCTACTGAAGGACAAGGGGAGAATGAACCAGAGGCGATGGAGCAAGAGGAGGCTGAGCTGGTCTTAGACGAACCCATGGAGCTCTTGGCTATGGCTCAGCCAGCACTGGAGGTATAGGGGAGAGGCCTGGGTCAATGCGGGAGGAGGTCAGGAGAATAGAGACTGACCTAGAGGGTGGGACCCAAGGCTTTGAGCCCGCGCAAAGCCTAGCTCTATTGAACTGTGCTGCGAGAAGCCCGGCTGTACTTGGACTGTGTTTGAAACAGCCTAGCTCCATTGAACTGTGCTGAGAGAAGCCTGGCTGTAATTGGACTGTGTTAGAAACAGCCTGACTTTATTGAGCTGTGCTGAGAGAAACCTGGCTGTACTTGGACTGTGTTTGAAACAGCCTAGCTCCATTGAACTGTGCTGAGAGAAGCCTGGCTGTAATTGGACTGTGTTAGAAACAGCCTGACTTTATTGAGCTGTGCTGAGAGAAGCCTGGCTGTACTTGGACTGTGTTTGAAACAGCCTAGCTCCATTGAACTGTGCTGAGAGAAGCCTGGCTGTAATTGGACTGTGTTAGAAACAGCCTGACTTTATTGAGCTGTGCTGAGAGAAGCCTGGCTGTACTTGGACTGTGTTTGAAACAGCCAAGCTCCATTGAACTGTGCTGAGAGAAGCCTGGCTGTAATTGGACTGTGTTAGAAACAGCCTGACTTTATTGAGCTGTGCTGAGAGAACCCTGGCTGTAAATGGGACTGGGTGTAAAACAGCCGAGGAGCTGTTGAAGAAAAGGGGGTTGGGTTGCCAATCCCAAAAACAGGCCCAAGAAAGAAGAAGAAACACATAAAGAGGAAAACAGAGAGCTCGGTGCTGGTGGTGAGGAGGCTTCACGGACTTAGCCAGTAGGAGCCTTGTTTACAATATATATATATATATATATACCATGATCTGTTCCATATATATTATGTTCCATGTATGTTACCATGTATGTATGCACCTTAACGCAATACCATTTGTGACTCTGGACTTAATTCCAGTTGGACGGAGTCTGACGTCGCAGCACGTTGTAACGTCAACGTGCTGCGACGTCAGACTCCATCCAACTGGAACTAAGGATACATGCAGCTTTCACAGCACGACGAGGATGAAGAAGTTAAAGAAGACCGCGGCTGGGCTGGCGGGGGGTTGGGGTCCCCCGCCAGCTGAAGCAATATTTTAAAAAGCCGGCAGGAGGAAGCGGACCTCAGGGGTAGGTGACGGCGGTAGGCGGGGGAGGGAGGGTGGGTTAACGGCAGTAGGGGGGTCCGGGGTGAAATCTGCGGGGGCCCAGGCCCCTGTGGCCCCACGCAGATACGCCCCTGATGTGGAATATGTTTGGCCTGGGCCTCCAGGACAATGTTTTTGAACAGCATCAACGCCTGTTGTAGGTTTCTTACCCTCTCAATCGCTCCTCTAAGTTTTTTTTTTACTGTTTTTCTCATTTTATCATAGCTTCCTTTTTTAAAGTTAAATGCTAAAATATTTGACTTCCTATGTTTACCTTTTTGAAAGCAAATTTCAAAGGCGATCAAGTAACTTATCGTGCCACTAGGAAAGGGTAACTGCAACATATAGAGCACTGAGGCTGAATCAGCATATTATACAGAGCAATACAGCCCAAAAACAAGATCAGGAAATGTTGCCATAATTGAAACCAACGACAAGTCACCATCAATAACGGGGAAATATTTACCTCATACAGGGACGACAAATCAGTGGGTATAAGTATGCCTAAGTATTTGAGCGGACCAATGGCCTATTGGAGAGAGAAAGGCCACTCCCAGCACTCATGCACCATTTGCTGTAAGGGAAGTGCCATAGACTTATGAAGATTTAATGTTAAAACCAGAATAAAAGCTAAGGAAGGTTGTGCCTGCTTGCTTTCAGAGACACCCATTCTTGCAAGAGTGTATTTTGAAACAATAAAGACTTGTTTCACCAATCTGCTTTTGGAAGTTCTTTTTTTGTGTAAGTTCTCAGGTTATCTGGGAGCTATTAATAACAGCCAACACAAAAGTTGAAGCCACGGCTCTGTTTTGGGCCTAGTTGCATCCCTGGAGCTCTACTGTATATGCACGAAAAATCACACATGCTCCAGGGACTCGCCTAAGCCGAAGCTGGCCATTTTCCTAGCTGTTCAGACCCGGGAAACATCATTGCCAGGATGGACAGCATGGGAGTGGTTGAGTCTTTCATGACCTCCTCACTGGAGCCCCTCCTATGGCAACGGAGCCTCTCAGAACCACCAGCCCTGGCTACCACTATGACCACTGGCCACCAAGGATACTCACAGGGCCAAGATAGCCTGGAAAATGAAATGGAGCACCCATGATCCCCCTTCCCCGGAGCGCAGGGACAGATTCCCCCCCCCCCCCAAAGGGTTTAAAACTTTAACCCTATAGAGGTACACTATCCTCAATATACACTTTCAAGGGGTCCAGCGACAGAAGAGACAACATCTTAAAGAACTCTGGAGAAAATCCATCCAGGTCTTGAGCTGTATTGTTTTTTAGCAGCTTAATACACAATTGAATTTCCTTCGCTTGTAACAGCTCATTCAAACAAGCCTGCTGCTCATTCGAACATGGGGATTCCCAAATCCTCTAAATAATCAGTGAGCTGTAGTTCGAAGTTATCCCCCAGATCCACATAGAAGGTCTTAAAATAGGTATAAAACTGCACAGCAATGTCACACGGTTTAGTCAAAACATGTCCTGCCATGTCAAATAAACTCAAAATATAATGAGAGCCTTGACATTATTTAGTGACCCATACTAGAATCTTCCTGAGTCTGTTACTAGTTTTTTTTTCAAGATGCACAATACCTTGGGCAATTTGTCGCTTTTGAGTCGCCACATAGGCCCTCTAAGAACGACCTTGGCCATATCCTAATGAAATGTATTTTGAAAATCCTGCACAACCTTGACCATATCAAGAGTCTTCCACTGGCCTTCATGCTGCACTTTCAATAAAGCTGGATACAAAAACATGACATATGAAGAGGATCCACTTTTCTGCAAATGCAGCACAAAGGGGATAAAACTTCTTATACCGCTCTGTCAACGCCTGAGAAAAACTTGAAATATGCGTATTGGTTGATCTTTGTAATGTAATGAGTCCTGTTTAGCTTTATACATGTGAAGAATTTCCATTTTATGAACATAGTTATGTAGTTTAACAATAATAACATGTGTATGAAGATCCCGGGCACCTGTCTGGTCCAGACGATGAGCTTTCTCCAATCTCACAGATCTCAGGCCTGCCTGCATGGGAAGTTCTTGTTCCAGCCAATTTTCAAGTGCCAGGATTAATTGAATATCTGCCACCATCTCCAGAATCACCACAAAGTGGACATTACCACACCGGGAGCAGTTTTACAGATATTCCAACTTTTCAACTTGCTTTCAGGCGTCCACTTCTGCAGTCCCTGCATTCGATGCATCCTCCAGTGAGGACATTCTCTGCTCAAGCTCCATCATGCACTGCTGAGTTTCAGTGATGAACTGCTCCAAATTAGTAATTTGCCTTGATTGTGCTCTGGTGACTGCTTGTGTGAGATCCACCAAGGCCTCCTTGGTGAACTGCAAGACTGCCGTAGTCACCATTTTCTGCTTCAGAGGTTTACTACGAACACAGTCCAGTTTACCAGCTCTGCCCAATATCACTCCATTTCACCACTGCAAATATTTGTCCATATACTCTCCTCCAGGTGAGACAAAGCTTTGCACTCTTTTGACTACGAGAAGCAGGAAATTATTATCAAAATAATAAGAATCAGTCATTTACTACATCTACTAATTTTACCTCCCTAGCACTCCCTGTAAATATTGGGTTAATTTAAATCACCCATTATTATAATGTTGCCCAATTTGCCAGCTTTCCTAATTTCTGTAATCATTTGTTCATCTGTCTGTTTGTTCTGTCCTGGTCAGTGTTTTTTTTTGTAGAAAAAAAGGTGCTGGTACTCATTATGGGTGGGATCACCACATATGGCCCCACACTTATGATAGCCACACCCACACTAGCCACACCCCTTATACCAGCCATGGCGCATATAAGCAGACTATCAGGGAAGGCTATCCACAAAGTGGATGAACACAAAATCCCATAGACATCATTGAAAATAATATACTAGTATAGGAGAAAAAAATAACGTGATTTTTTTCATTAAAAATAATTTCTGTAAACTGTTACAGCTCCAGTATACCCAGTGCAAAATAAGACAGCAGATGTAAATTCTCAAATTGGACATATTCCAAACACTAAAATGAAAATAAAATAATTTTTTCTACCTTTCCTGTCTGGTGACTTTGTTTTTCTATCCATATTGGTCCCAGTTTCTGATTCTGCTGCTCTCTATCTGTTCCTTTAACTCCATTTCCAGGGCTTCCTTTCCATTTATTTTTTTACTTTCCTCCTTTCTTCTTCATTTCTTGCCATACATCCATAAGTAAAAGCTGGGTCCTTCTCCATGGAATTGACTGGAGGAAGTATAACGTGGATCCAGCTTTTGCCTATTTTCTCTATCCATGTGCAGTTTTTCTCCTCTCTTCCCTTTCCCTCATCTCCATCCATGTGCATCTTCTTCTTTTTTTCTTTCCTCCCCTCCATCCATGTCCAGGACTTCTCCTCCCCTCCATCCATGTCCAGCATTTCTCCTCTCTTCCCTCCCCTGTATCTATATAAAGCAATAATTCTCTCTCCCCTCTCCTCCATCCAAGTCCAGCATTTCTCCTCTCTCCCCGCCAACCCCTCCATCCATCCATGTCCAGCAATTCTCCTCTATCTCCTGCTCTCCTCTCCATCCATTTCCAGCATTTCTCCTCTTTCCTGCCCTCCCATCCATATGCATCTCCTTCCTCTCTTCCCTCCCCTCCATCCATGTCCAGCAAATCTCTCTTCCGTGATCTCTCCTCCCATCCATGTCCAGTATGTGTCCTCCTTCCCCTGCCCTCCCCTGCCATCCATGTCCAGCGATTCTTCTCTGCCCCCTGTCCTCCCCTGCCATCCATGTCCAGCGATTCTCCTCTCTCTCCTGCCCTCCCCTCTCATCCATGTCCAGCAATTCTCTCTTCCCTGCCCTCCCCTCCCCTCCCATCCATGACCAGCGATTCTCCTCTCTCCCCTGCCCTCCCATCCATGTCCAGCGGTTCTCCTCTCTCCCCTGCCCTCCCCTCCCATCCATGTCCAGCAATTCTCTCTTTCCTTCCCTCCCCTACTACTACTACTTAACATTTCTATAGCACTACTAGGGTTACACAGCGCTGTACAGTTTAACAAAGAAGGGCAGTCCCTGCTCAATGGAGCTTACAATCTAAAGGACGAAATGTCAAGTTGGGGCAGTCTAGGTTTCCTGAATAGAGGTATGGTGGTTAGGTGCTGAAGGCGAAATTGAAGAGGTGGGCTTTGAGCAAGGATTTGAAGATGGGCAGGGAGGGGGCCTGGCGAATGGGCTCAGGGAGCAAGCATGGGGTGAGGCGAGGCAGAAAGGGTGGAGCCTGGAGTTGGCGGTGGTGGAGAAGGGTATGAAAGGAGGGATTTGTCTTGAGAGCGGAGGTTACGGGTAGGAACATTGGGGGAGATGAGGGTAGAGAGGTAGGGAGGGGCTGCAGATCGAGTGCATTTGTAGGTTAGTAGGAGAAGCTTGAACTGTATGCAGTACCTAATTGGAAGCCAGTGCAGTGACTTGAGGAGAGGGGTGATATGAGTATATCGGTCGAGGCAGAAGATAAGATGTGCAGCAGAGTTCTGAACGGACTGAAGGGGGGATAGATGGCTAAGTGGGAGGCCAGTGAGGAGTAGGTTGCAGTAGTCAAGGCGAAAGGTAATAAGAGAGTGGATGAGAGTTGAGGTGGTGTGCTCGGAGAGGAAAGGGCGAATTTTGCTAATGTTATAGAGGAAGAAGCGACAGGTCTTGGCTATCTGCTGGATATGCGCAGAGAAGGAGAGGGAGGAGTCGAAGATGACTCCGAGGTTGCGGGCAGATGAGACGGGGAGGATGAGGGTGTTATCAACTGAGATAGAGAGTGAAGGGAGAGGAGAAGTGGGTTTGGGTGGGAAGACAATAAACTCGGTCTTGGCCATGTTCAGATTCAGGTGGCGGTTGGACATCCAGGTAGCAATGTCGGATAAGCAGGCCGATACCTTGGCCTGGGTTTCCGCAGTGATGTCTGGTGTGGAGAGATAAAGCTGGGTATCGTCGGCATAAAGATGATATTGGAAACCGTGAGATGAGATCAGGGAGCCCAGGGAAGAGGTGTAAATTGAAAAAAGAAGGGGACCAAGGACAGATCCCTGGGGAACTCCAACAGAGAGCGGGATGGGGGTGGAGGAAGAACCATGAGAATGTACTCTGAAGGTACGGTGGGAGAGATAAGAGGAGAACCAGGAGAGGACAGAGCCCTGGAACCCAAATGAGGACAGTGTGGCAAGAAGTAAATTGTGATTGACAGTGTCAAAAGCGGCGGATAGGTCGAGGAGGATGAGGATGGAGTAGTGGCCTTTGGATTTGGCAAGGAACAGGTCATTGCAGACTTTAGATAGTGCCGTTTCTGTCGAGTGTAGGGGGCGAAAGCCGGATTGAAGCGGATCGAGGATGGCATGAGAGGAGAGAAAATCAAGGCAATGGCTATGAACGGCACGTTCAAGTATCCCATCCATGTCCACAGTTCTCTCTTCCCTGCCCTCCCCTCTGAACTGCTATGGACTTACAGCCTGTCTCACTGATACAGACTACCCAATAAGTACCGTGGATTCTTTTGGATTCGTAATAAGTAAATGAAACCTTTATTAGGGAAGCTAAATTCTACAATGATTAAGATATATACAATGATTAGCTCTATAAACACAATGGTTAGCTGTATAAACAATCATTACATCACTGGTCTCTACATCTAAGCAATGCAAAGAGTTCTTAGACCAGGAAAGAAACAATAATTACACTATACATACAATCATCACTGGTCTCCATCATCCAGGCTGTTATCATCAGCTGGGGGAGCCCGGTTCACAGCGAGAACTAGGAGCTTTAGACCAGGAACAAACCTTCTGCACAACATGTCTGCCCACAGATGAACCCCGACTCCGCTGTGACAAGTCCTCCCTTTTTATTAGGCTCTGAGCCCATGTCCAGAGCTAAGGAAAGTTACAGAAAGCTTCTATGGAAAATTACAGAATGCTTCTCTGCTTACGTCTGTGGGAACGTGGTCACATGTTTTCTGAAGTCCAGGTGGCCAAGCTGGGCCTGGAAAACAAGTGCCATCCTCCCCTTTGCATACCAAATTAGTTAGAGCTGTGTCTTATCTTCTGCATTCCAACTTGTTTTTTATATTTACAAGAAAAGTTACTTTCGGTGAAAGACAAGATTTCAGAGTGTATTATCGGACAAAAGCAGGGTTGAAAAGCAATCCTTTAAGGTAACACTTAAACAATCATTTTTAAACAGAATTACTTCTAATCAACAATACAGACCCCGGGTGCACTGGTCATTCAAGACAGGGTTGAAAAACAATCTTTAAAATTCACTTCCATTACAATCGGTCCTTGATTTTCAACTCTGTCTGAATGACAGTCCATACATAAGTCATTACTCTACATCAGGTAAAACAACCAAAAAAAAACAAGACAGATTATACAAATGAGTAATATACTGAACACTAATTTCAATAAACATACTAAAATTAGTATGAAGGATAATTCAAGGGCAAATAGTAATAATGCTGCCCACTAATTACTAACCAAAATTCAGTATTACAAACAATACACACTGCTTAGTTTCACTAAACTACACAATTTGCCCATAACAAGAGAGGTCAGTGCACAAGGCTGTATTTGAAATTATTAATCAGGTTGTGGAAGGAACCCACCGGTGAAATTCACCTCCACAAGTATTCAGAGCTAGTCATCTTGTGCCTTATTCCATTGTATAAGGGCAAATAAATGTTACAACATGCAAGTAGTAAATTATGCTATATTAATTTCTACATGTAAACTATCTGAGTATGATAAACTATCTGAGTATAATTAAAAAAAAACTCTTTATCATATTGCAAAATAATAAGCTGATTAATATCAGTTATAATACATTTTGTGTTTCTAAAGTTTCAGCATCAATAGCATGTATTATCTCTACACCTGTACCAAAAGCTCCTAACAATGTATCATACTAAACTCATTTTACTCTACAATTAAGGCAATTTAGAGTACTACAGTTTTTACACAGGTCTTCATAGGTGTAGTGTTCACACAAGAAGAATATAAACATTTGCTAATGGTGTAAATGTCAACAATGTCCGCATTTTGGAGTCAAAAATGATGTATTGACTGCCTCTGACTTGTGCAAGTCATATTAAACTTATTCGTGTGACAGGACTTCTTTCCATATTTGAGTGTTGTTGACAGTTGCCACAGAACACATCTAGTTAGCTGAACATGTGTAATTATCTTGTCAGATTTCACTCTGATTCTTCCACTGCCAAATCAGCTTGCCTTGTCTTTCGGTGATAAGATGTAGTCGTCCACCGGGGGTAATGGCAATACCCAAAGACACCATAAGAAGGAAAATTATACTGACTCTTACAAGGATCTATAAATGAAACATATTAACAGATTAATTACTCTCTAAGATAACATTTATTCGCTTGGACATAAGTCCATTTTTCCCACCCAGATTGGAGGCTCAGGACAGTATTGTCTGCCCCTTGGGCAATAATTTCAGCAGGCTGTGGGGGCCCATTTCCTTGGGTAACCCACACCTTTGCACCTGCAGACAGATTAGTGGATCCAAAGCCTTTATCCCCTCGTGTGGTAAAGGTGGTGGGTGGATCCACCTTCACAATTCCAGATTGTAACACAGGTAAAATTAATAATTAAGCAATTCCATCATTAGCCTGAATTAACACATCATGTGGACCTTTGTTATTAAGTATAACTCTTACTTCTCCTTTATAGTCTGTATCAATTACCCCTTCCCAAACCTGTATTTATTATTTGAATATCTCTTTGTAAAAAGTTAACCATTTGTAGAGCATATAAATCCAGCCCTGCTGCTCCTGGAGTGGCCCTTTAGGGCATCATAGCTCCTGCTGTAATTTCCCAATATCCTAATTGGTCATGTTTGGTAGTCAAGACTTGTAGGTTAGGAGTAAACATTCGCATTAGGGGTGTTTCTGCCTCCCCAATAGGCCCGATTATTAAGTATCCTTAAGGCCTCTACCAAATTTATTTTCCAATTCTTTAATGATCCCCATATTTTACTTATTTGTTGTTTCAACAGACCATTCATTTATTCAATTAAACCTGCTGCCTGTGGATCCAATATATATTATGGTCTGAAGCGTATTGTTGTACCAATTAGCCTTTAAAAATGGGAACCGTTATCAATTATTAATTCTAAAGTTTTAATAGTGTTGCCTGCAAGGATGTGCAATTACATATCTAAAATAATTAGCTACTTCTGTGCACACATATTTACATCCTTGCAAATTGGGTAAAGTTCTATATAATCCATCTACCAAATTTGTTCAGGTAAATTTTCCCCTTTTTAATTACCCCTTAGACATATGGGGAACAGATCGCCTAGTCTGGTATTAACAGACCAGACATTCAACAATAACAATTTTAATAACATTCATAATTAAACTAATACCACAATCTGTTGCCCACCTATAAGTGGCCTTTCTTCCCAGATGTTCACATTTTTGGTGCACCCATTTCACCAAACCTGAGCAATTATCTGTCTCTTCCACAGTCATCAGCCACTGCGCTGTAGAGACGTTCTAGAGTATCACCCTTGCAATGAGCATCTACATAAAAAAACAATAACATTAGTATTTTAACACATAATTCCAAATGTCTTGCCACAATTCTCTGCTTGCCACAAATCTTTGATATTAATTTTCCAGTTATTTTTGTACCAAGTAGGTAGCCACGTGGCTAATTCATTTGCCATGGACCATGAATCAGTATATATGTGTTAAGCTCTGCTACACTTCTCCAGGATGGGTTGGTTTCTGTTTCCTAACCTAGCAGCCGTCATCCGGGTTGGATCATGGACAGCAGCCATCTTGGCTAGCTCAGGAGGGGGCAGCCATCTTGGAGTAACAAGGTCAGGAAGGAAGCCCATATTTGGATGTAGGCACCTCTGCTGATGGGGCAGCCATCTTGGAACAGCTGCTCATGGTTGAGCCTAATTCCTGCTCTATTTAAAGCCCTGTTTCCAGTCCTTCCATGCTTCGGCTTCTATTTGCTTAGAGGTTGTGGTCTTCATCTGTTCCAGTGTTTGCCTGTGTTCCTGACCTTGGATTGTTTACTGACCACGCGTTTTGTTGCTGCCTGCCCAGACTTTCGGATTGCTCTCTGTTTTGCTGCTTCACTGACTCTTTGCTCCTGGACTGTGTCTGCCTGCCTGCCAGCCTGGTCAGCGGTTGTGCAACCCCGCCGGTTCCAGAAGTCCTGGTGGCCACCTGCACCTGGGGGCTCAACTCCCAGGGAACGGTGGTCGCTCCCCAGGTGAAGCCAGGGTTGTCTGGCTGCCTTATCGAGTGCGATGCCACTTCATCTTCGCCGTGCTCAGTCGGGGCACAAGGGCTCACATTCACCAGGTCATAACAATATGTATGACATTGCCCTAAATTCTCAGTTTTCAAAGCCATATAGGCCTCATTAGTTAATTGATCATAAACTTTTCCCCACATGACTGGGCTTTCCACTCATTCCAGAGGCTCTCGCCTAATTTATCCTGTTTCTGGAAGGGCTGCCACTTTTTTATGCAATGAGGGAATTCCTCCAATTCCTGATTTCGTTCTCTCCTGAATATACCATTTCCACTTAATTATGCTGGCTTCCTGTACATGCCCTATCCGGTTTTCGGGGAACTTTGAATCCATTGCATTATTGGTATTTCGGGTTTCAGGACAACTAGCCAGCTTATTTTCGAAAGTGATGGGCGCCCATATTTCAACCCAAATCGGGAGATGGGCGCCCATCTCGCAAAGGCGCCCAAATCGCTATAATTGAAAGCCGATTTTGGGCGCCTTCAACTGCAGTCTGTCGCGGAAACGGCCAAAGTTGACGGGGGCGTGTCAGAGGTGTGGTGAAGGTGGGACTGGGGCGTGGTTATCAGCCGAGGAGAGATGGGTGCCTTCGGCCGATAATTGAAAAAAAAATGGGCGTTTTTAGCGCGAATTTGGGTCACCTTTTTTTTCACCATTTCTTTTCACGAACAAATCCCAAAAAAGTGCCCTAAATGACCAGATGACCACCGGAGGGAAAGGGGGATGACCACCCCTGACTCCCCCAGTGGTCACTAACCCACTCCCACTAAAAAAAAAAAAAAAGACCTTTAAAAACTTTTTTCTAGCCTGTATGGCAGCCTCAAATGTCATACCCAGCTCCATCACAGCAGTTTGTAGGTCCCTGGAGCAGTTGTTAGTGGGTGCAGTGGACTTCAGGCAGGTGGACCCAGGCCCATCCCCCCCTACCTGTTCCACTTGTGCTGGTAAATGGGAGCGCTCCAAACTGCCTCCAAAACCCACTGTACCCACATCTTGGTTCCCCCTTCACCTATAAGTGCTATGGTAATGGTGGAGAGTTGTTGCCAGTGGGTTTTGGGGGGGATTTGGGGGGCTCAGCACACAAGGGAAGGGAGCTATGGACTTGGGAGGTATTTTAAATTTCTTTTTAATTGTTACAAATGCCCCCTAGGGTGCCTGGTTGGTGTCCTTGCATGTGAGGGGGACCAGTGCACTACAAATCCTGGCCCCTCCCACGACCAAAAGCCTTGGATTTGGTTGTTTTTGAGCTGGATGCCTTCGGTTTCCATTATCGCTGAAAAACGATATCGCCCAGCTCAAATCCGCACAAATCCGATGCATTTGCCCAGCACAAACCGTATTATCCAAAAAAAAGATGGATGCCCATCTTTTTCAAAAATACGGTCTGTCCCGCCCCTTCACATACCCGTTCTCGGAGATAGACGTCCATGGAGATGGGCGTTCGCGTTCGATTATGCCCCTCCACATGTCCTATGGTTAATTGCTCAGTATTAAAGCTCAATAACATTCTAATAACTGTTTTTCAAAAGGGGTATACTTAATTCCTGCCTCTGGTAACTTGCGCCTCCAAAATCCTAAAGGCACCCGAGTCTTTTGTTTCTGCCAGAGGCTCTAATTAGTATAATTTTCATTCACTGAGACACTTAGCTCTACCTCTCCTGGCCGCACTGGCCACAGATCTAAGGCAGTTTGTATTGCCTGTTGCGCTGCTTCAAAAGCTTGTTGTTCCTTTTCTCTTCCTCTCAAAATTATATTTTTTCCTAGTCACTTTATATAATTGTGCTAAAATTTGCCCCAGTTGGGGTACATGTTGTCTCCAAAAGCCAAATAATCCAATAAAACGTTGTGCCTCCTTTTTATTACAAGAAGGAACAAATTCCAAAATTTTCTGTTTAGCTTTTGGCAAAATTTCTCTTAAACCATTATGGCATTGAATGCCTAGAAATTTCACTGTTTGGGACGGTCCTTGTATCTTATCAGGATTTATCTCCCATCCTTTGTTCTTTAAATGTATAATTAACAATTCCAACTGGGTCTGAACATCTTCCTGTGTTTTCCCTTGAATCATAATATCATCAATATAATGCACAATTTGCATATGATCAGCTAGAGGAAATTCATCTAAATGATCTGCCACCATCCGGTGACAGATAGTGGAACTGTGAATCCATCCCTGTGGTACTGCCTGCCCTGCCAACTGAAAGCAAATTGATCCCAATATTTCTCATTAACTGGTATTGTGAAAAAGGCATTAGCCAAATCTATTACAGCATATCATCTGCCAGAATGTATCTGTATTTTCTCAATCAAAGTAATAGTATCTGGGACTGCAGCAGTTAAAGCGGGTGTAACTTTGTTTAGTTCCCGATAATCCACGGTCATAAACCAGGAAACGTCACTTTTTTGGACTGGCCAGACCAGATTATTCCAATCTGTGGTGGTAGTTTTAATAACTCTTTTATAGTTTTATTGATCTCAAGGTACCCCCCCCCCTGGTATTCTCATCTAATGTTAATGTCAAACCTTTTACTATATCTATACCCAGTATATACTCAGGCACAGGTAGATTTAGGTAGATTTCCAATTTTTAATGCCACCCAAGTCTGTACAGCCTCAATTTGTTTTCCCCCCAACCCGGTAATATCAGCTTTCTGACCCTTAAATATACGTGGATTCCCATATATTAAAGTGGCCTCAGCTCCAGTGTCCACTAGAGCACGCGCTTTTTCATGCAGTAAGGGAATTCCCCCAATCCCTGATTTTGTTCTTTATATTTTCTTTTCTAATTCTAAAAAAAAAAAAAAATCTACGGCTCTAAAACCCCAATGTTTTTGCCAAATCCCTCTATTTTTGGCAAAAGCTCTTATTAGCATAATTTTAATTCCCTGAGACACTTAATTCTACTTCTGGTTTAACTGGCCACAGATCCAAAGCAATCCATGTTGTCTGTTCAAAACCCTGTTTAAAAAAAAAACCTGTTGCTCGTTTCCCTTCACTCAAGGTCATTTTTTCCTGATATGCACTACTTATGTACTTGCAAAAGCTAAATAACACATTCCTATGTCTGACAGTTTAACAATTTCTTCTCCCTGAGACGCTCCTTGTAATTAATTTTAAAATCATGCTGCGTCACACTTACAAAAGCACGGCATGCTCAGTTATCATTTTAACTGAGTAAATCACACACATTCCAATTCTGTATTATTATTATTACATTTGTATCCCACATTATCCCACCTTTTTGCAGGCTCAATGTGGCTTACAATTCATCATGAATACTGGAAATAGAAAGAAAGAGGCCGGCCCGTTTTAGGGAGAGGCCGATCACAACTGAGCTGATGGCTAGCGAGGGTTAAGTTAGAAGGGAAGGGGTTTTGAGGCTGGAGAGCAAGGAAAGGGTTAAGGTAAAGAAGGGTGGGAGGGGAAGCAGGGGGATATAAACCAGGGTTGCTGACGTAGGGATTCGTCAGCAGCTTGAAGGAGAGGTGGTGAAAGGAGCTGAATGCAGTTTGAAGTGAGCTGGCTGTGTTTTCTTGTGGCAGGCTCTGGGTTTTGCTCCTTGCAGCGTTTGTTTAGCAGCACTCCATTATTTGGCTTCTGCAGGTAATAGGAGGGTTTTGCTGGTTTATAAAAAAAAAAAAAAAGAGAACCGAAGCACAAGTAAATCAGAACACGAGGCTGTAGGAAGACAGGGAGGGGGTTGAGAGATCGTGGGGATTTCCTGTTGGGATATGGAGGGCTGCACAGTAGCTCCGTTTGTTACTTACCTCCTGCAGGGGGGTTAAGAAGGGAGGTGGAGCGGTCCTCCTGGCTGTTTTTTCCTTTTTCGGCAGGTACGGCTGCCATGAGTGGAAGGAGGATAGGGAGCACTCTTGGAATAGTGAACTAGTTGGTGTATTTTATTGCAGTTGGCGGTGCTTGATCGATAGGGATGAGGCAGGTTGCGTTGACCCTGCACTGGTGTTGCAACCTTCGTCTCAGTTTTCTTGTGCAGTGGAGATTTTTGTTTGGCCCAGATTAAAACAACCTGTCCAATGATTTCATTAATCCTAGCACATGGCTGGCAGCGGGCCGTTGGTTTTGGCGCCATATTGGGCATCGAGCGGGAATTCCTGCGTGCCTTTCTTTATTTTTGGTGGCGTCGCCGTGCACTGGGGGGGGGGGGGGGGGGCGGGGTGATCACGTGTGCTAGGGGAAGCGATGACGTCTGCTCCCGAGGCAATTTTATTTGCTGTTTATGGTAGGCTGCAATTTCGCCGGCTGCCTGCAGATGGCAGACGTGCATAGAGAATGGCTCCTCTGTGAGGTATATTGAGAATGTTTTCATTCTGGCTGGGTTTTTGCTGGATTTCAGCTGCTGACGTTTTCAGTTTTCTGGGGCTCCTATTGCTATTCTTATCATCTTTAGGACACTACCAGATGTATGCAGTATATATGGGAGATGTAAGGGGTGATTGTACAGTCGTTTTAGTGGGGCAAATGTCAGGGGCATTTTGATAAGGGGAATGTTTGTCTGCAATTTTTCATGCTATGCTTGCTGGTGCTCATTGCTCTCTATTTTAGAGTTGTGTTTACAGGTATGCCTTCGAAGCGTACAGCGAAATCAAGAGCCCTGGTTAAATCGGTGGCGGTCCCGGTGACTTCGAGGGCCACTCGCAGCTCTAGGCAGATGCGGACGGACAGGATGACAGCAGAGTCGGTGATGGGGCAATCGTCGTCTGAGATGGATGCTCTTATGATGGAGCTCCGCAAGCAAATTGAGCAGCATGGGTTGGCCTCTGTGACTCAGCAACTGCAGACTATGGGAGCGGGGGCATCGACGGCTCCTGTATCAGTGGACTTGCCGGGTCAAACTGACAGTACAGCTCCATCAGCAGTTCCAGAGGTGTTTCCAATGGGGCCAGGGGCGCTGTCGGTGGCTCAGCAAGGTCACCCTGGAGGACCTGTGCCATCTGCGGTGCCAGCAGTGGTGCCGATCGGGCCAGAGCCTCTGTCTGGTGCGGGTAAGTCCTACGGGGCTGCACCATCACAAGCCATGTCAGGCCCGTCCATGGCAGAGGTCATTAGGAGGGTCTTAACTGAGTTTGAGGCTCGGCCTGGGGCAGGTGGGGCCCCGATTGTCCGGGAGACCTCTTCCGATGGACGGGTTGCCTCGACCTCGGGGGATTCCTCGTTGTTGGTGCTTCCTCAGAGGTCGACGACAGTAGCGGGGACAAGTACTGGGGCTGGGGTTGTTAACCCGCGAAGTCCATTAAGCTTGATGCGATGTCACCTTGGCTGGCGCGTTACCCGGATAGGGTGAGCGCGGCTGCGATCGTGCGGGGTTTTCAGTGTGGGTACTCTATTCCGTATAGAGGGCCTTTGCTTCAATCTATTGTTTGCCCTGGGAACTCCAAATCCATTGCAAATTGTCCTCAGGTGGTTTCAGAAAAAATAGGTAAGGAACTGCGCCTAGGAAGGGTGGTGGGCCCTTTCCCGTCATCTCCTTATCCTGTGATGATTATTTCCCCCATTGGGATCATTCCCAAGAAGGATCCGGGCAAATATCGGTTAATTCACAACCTTTCTTACCCTTTGGGGCGGTCCCTGAATGACTTTATTGACCCGGAGGACTGTTCAGTGCAGTATACTTCTTTGGATCACGCCATACGGATCATTAGGGACCATGGACCAGAGGCGCATTTAGCTAAGGCGGACATTGAGTCGGCTTTTCGCTTGCTGCCCATATGTCCGGATTCTTTTCATTTATTGGGTTTCAGTTTTGAGGGCAATCTATATTTTGATCGGTGCATGCCAATGGGATGCTCCATTTCCTGTGCTTACTTTGAGCAGTTCAGTACGTTTGTGCACTGGGTGGTGGAGCAGGTAGCCCCTGGGGGGGCTCTGGTCCATTACCTGGATGATTTTTTGTGCATTGGCAGAGATGCTCAGCATTGTGCACAGATGTTGCGAACTTTTTCAGAAGTGGCAGGGCAATTTGGCATTCCATTGGCGGCTGATAAAACCATGGGCCCTTCCCGGGTGTTGACTTTTTTGGGAATTGAGCTGGATGTGTGTGGTCAACATTCGCGGCTTCCTGAGGAGAAGATCCTGAAGTTGTTGGCGGCGGTGCGACAGTTGCGGCAGCTTCGCAAGGCCACGCTGAAACAATTTCAGGAACTACTGGGGCTCCTATGTTATGCTACTCGGGTTATTCCCATGGGCCGTGTTTTTGCACGGAAACTGGCAATGGCAACTAAAGGGGTGCTGAGAGCACATTATCATATACGGGTCACTAGGGACATTAAGGATGATATGGGGGTTTGGGAGAATTTTCTGACACGGTTTAATGGGATATCGTTTTGGCATGATGCCCCTACGACTGCGTCCGCCCTCCACCTCTTTACGGATGCAGCGGGCGGGGAGGGTTTTGGTATTTACTTTCGGGGAGCGTGGTGTGCGGCTCGCTGGCCTCAGTCATGGGTTGAGTTGGGTACTACGAGGGATATTACCTTTTTAGAGCTATTCCCTATCATGGCGACCTTTCACATCTGGGGGTCAGGCCTTAGCGAACAGGACTGTAGTATTCCATTCTGACAATATGGCTGTAGTGGAGGCTATCACCAGACTCTCTGCTCATACTGTACGCACTGTTAACTTGCTTAGGGAAATTGTTTTGCAGTGTTTATGTTTGAATGTTGTGATTCGAGCTCAACATGTGCCAGGCAGAGAAAATGTTTTAGCCGATGCTTTGTCACGTTTTCAGTTCTCAGATTTCAGAGCTCGCGCGCCTCTGGCCGACCCCAGAGCGACTGCAGTACCGGACAGCGTATGGCGATTTGGCCCGTAAAGGTGTGGAATCTGCTGCTCCAGTCTCTGTCTGAGTCCACGCGGAGAAGATATCTGGCTGCCATCACTTCTTTCCTCAACAACATGCGGGACCTCGGCATTGAGGACGTATTTAGTGTGGATGCCATGGTCCAGTTTATACTTTTCTCCCGAGCCCAGGGAGTTAGTAAGGCACGGGTAGTGGTTACTCTGGCTAGTATTAGCTTCTTCTCCAAGGCCCTGAGAGTGGAGAAATCGACCCGCCAGTTTGTGGTGACTAGGATGCTACGGGGCTGGAGTAGAGAGGAGAGTCAGAGGGGTGATTGGAGGCAACCCATTACACAGAGTGAGCTGCGGCAGTTGTTCAGTGCAGCATTGCATGTATGTGCTAGCCCATATGAAGTGTGTCTTTTTCATTCTGCATTTTCCTTGGCTTTTTATGGTGCGCTTAGGGTGAGTGAGCTGGTAGCCAAGTCAACGTTGGCCCCCCCGGTGATGGGTTTGCAGCTAGGGGATGTCACCTTGTACGGGTCATCTCTGCAGTTGGTCATTAGAAAGTCCAAGACTGATCAGATGTCCCGGGGAGTACGTTTTCCTTTGCAACAGCAGGGAGATGACAGCACCTGCCCGGTACGCACGTTGAGGGCCTATTTGGCACTCCGACCCCCGGGTGGTACCTGGTTGCTGGTTCATGAAAACGGAGCCCCCCTCACCCGTTTTCAGTTCACGCGGGTTTTATCTTTGTGTGTGCAGAGGGCGGGTATGCCGCCGCGGTGTTTCAGTTCACATTCCTTTAGAATCGGGGCGGCCACTGCGGCGGCTGCTCAAGGTTTGCCCGAGCAGCAAATCATGAATGTGGGTCGCTGGAAGTCCAAAGTGTACAAGACCTACATTCGGCCCCGGGGTGCTGGGTTGTCCGCCTGTTAAGTTTGTTTGCTTAGAGCTACCCTCAAACATTATCCTGTTACTGCTTGTCTTATGTTCTGTCATTATTCACTGTTCATTAATATTTGCTTCGCCTATTACAGGTGGCCTGGCGGGCAGGCGAAGGATTTGGATTTGCGGCCACTCCTTTGTCTATTGGGCTCGTAGGAGGGCTGCGGTACGTCCAGCAGGGGATAATTTGGGGTTTTATTCTGGGCAGGTATCTATTACGTGGTTGGGTTTGAGAGGCATGCGATGGGCGCAGCTACTGCCCACCCTGTTATGGCGGTTCCAGTCACAGGCTGCTCCGCACATTTTGATCTTGCATTTGGGAGGGAATGATTTGGCTCAAGTTAATGGGATCCTCCTGTTGAAGACCATGCAGCGGGATCTGTTGCAGTTGGCAGGTATATGTCCCCAGTTACGCCTGGTGTGGTCGGCTATTCTCCCCCGCAGGGTATGGAGGGGTGAGCGGCGTCATGCGGCTGTGGAGCTGACCAGGAAAAAACTTAATAAGTGGATGGCCAAGTTTATGCCCACTTTGAAGGGTCATGTTATCACCCATAACCTTATTAAGGAATCATGTGAGGGTTTATACAGGCCTGATGGGGTTCATTTATCGGATATCGGGCTTGACATCCTGAATTCCGAGTGGCAGGGTTATATTGAAGCCATGACTGGGTTCCAGACTTTAATTGGGTTTCGGCCGCAGCCAGGGGGTGGTGGGGAGCTCACGGCAAACGAGGTTTCGTTACCGTGAGCAGTGGCGGTGATTATCCGGGGACTCTGGTGGTACACAGCAAGTGAGCGCAGAACACTGTTATGTTATTGGTGAATAATTGCCCAAATGTTAAGTGCAATACGAAGTACAATGTTATGCCTCAAGGTGGGGCAGGTTTACAGTTAATCCTGTGGGGATATGGCTTGTCTCCTGGCTTGGACGGCCAGGAGGCCAAGAACTTATTCCGGGGCGTATCCTTAAACGGGATACACCATAGTCATCGGGTGCTATAAGAAAGCACAGGTCGGCGGTGGGTGTGCTCAGACGGCACCACCGGCAGCGGATTGGGGCGCATCATGAAATAAAGCTGTGTACCCCAGGGCTTGAATTTGCCAAGTTATAAGAAGTTATGTATTACGGTAACATGTTAAGTTGCATTATGTGTAATAGAGTTTTGAATTGCCTGGCTGCGGCCTTAATAAATTCCAAATTTAGTCGAAAAGTGGCTTCTGAGTATTATTGGGGATTATTGGGGAGATGAGAGTGTATGCCGAATGCATCAGTTGAAGAATGTACATTGGTTTTACAGCAAGTTTTGGGTACATGATGGTGAAATACTACAGTATGTATTGGAAATACCTTTCCCATGCTGCTTATCCCGTCTCTAACGGGTTTTCAAATAATACTGTTACATAGTAGCATAGTAAATGACGGCAGATAAAGACCCATACAGTCCATCCAGTCTGCTCAACAAGATAAACTCATTAACATACTTCTCCCTTTCTGTTTTAACATTTTGCCTGCAATGACTCATTTAAACCGGAATCCTGTTCCTACCATTAGGACCACTCAGTGGTTATAATAACATATAGTACCTAATTCCAGCTCTGGTATAGATGATTTCCTAATTGGCCTTGCGCCTCCACCTGACCACTTTCCGGCTGATCGTTTTTGGACTACCTTTGACCTGAGAAGGTCTCTCAAGCCATCAGCAAATTTTCAAAAACCCACTGTAAATTGGATAGCTGCCCGAATTACTTACTAAAATCGGCGCCAGAGTGTTTTATTGCTGACTTCGCGTCCTATCTGAACTTCATGCTCCAGCAAGGCCTCTTCCCCAATGATCATGGTCGCGTTCTCCTTACACCAATCCCTAAGGACCTAAAGTCCAAGCCTAGCATTATATCTAATTACCGCCCTGTTGCAACAATCCCGTTGCTAGTCAAGACTATGGAAAGCCTGGTCAATATGCAGCTCACTGATTATTTGGATAGATTTTCTATTCTCCATGCCTCCCAATCCGGGTTCAGGTCTCAGCATAGTACCGAGACAGTACTGGTCACACTCCTGTCCAACTTCAGGAAGGAAATATCATTTGGAAAGAACATCTTGCTTCTACAATTCGATATGTCCAGCACATTTGGCATGGTTGACCACAGCCTCCTTCTTACTTTTTTAGCTGAATTCTGTGTTGGAGGTAATGTTTTAGAATGGTTCACAGGATTTCTCTCATTTCAATCCTTTCAGGTTAAAGTCCATTCCTCTATTTTACCACCTTGGAGATCTCAATGTGGAGTTCCTTAGAGTTCCCCCCTATCACCAATCCTATTTAATATTATGATGACTCCACTTGCAACGGCTTTATCCAAACTAGGCCTGAACCCTTACATCTATGCGGATGATGTAACTATCTACATTCCCTTCAGATCTTCCTTAACTGAAATCTCAGATGCTATTCAGAACAGTTTTGCCATCATGGTTAAGTGGGCGAACGCATTTAAGTTCAAGCTAAACATGAAAAAAACCCAATGCCTCATCCTCTCCTCCCAGTTTAATAAATCTATCCCGAGCTCGATTGCTGCGCTGGATTACTCGCTCTCTATCGCAGATAGCTTGAAGTTGCTTGGTGTCATTCTGGATTCCCACTTGTATTCGACCTTCAAATAACAACTATTACGAAAAGAATGTTCCTCTCCATGCGGTCACTTAAACACATCAAGCAATTCCGGACTCTTATCCACTCTCTAGTATTGAGCCATTTCAACTACTGCAATTGGATTTACACCGGCTGCAATGAACACATCCTCAAGAAACTCCAGATGGCGCAGAATACGGCAGCGAGATTAATATTTGGAAAATCAAGGTTTAAATCAGCAAAACCCCTTAGAGAGAAACTTCACTGGCTCCTGATAAAAGAGCGAATCGAATTCAAAATCTGTGCACTAACCCACAAAATTGTATACGGGGAAGCACCAGCCTATATGTTCAGCCTGATTGACCTCCCTCCCAGGAATTCCAAAAAACCATCTCATTCCTATCTCACTCTCCACTATCTGAACTGCAGGAACCTGAGATACAAACTGCTCTTCTCCTCCTCCTTTTGCTTTGTGAGTCCTCGTTACTGGAATGCCCTACCATCTACTTTAAAGGAGACTACCAACCACAATCTGTTCAAGAAGTCCCTTAAGACTTATCTCTGTGGAAAATCATTCTCTTCTGTTACTTAACTTCCTTCCGGCCCTCGTTTGTACCCCTGCTGTTTGGTCCCCTCCCAAGATGTTCTTTAATCTCTGTTCTGACCTTGAATTTGTATGATGTACTATTTTATAACTGTTGTTAGCCACATAGAGCCCGCCATGGTGGGAATCTGAGGGATATAAATGTTCTCAATAAATAAATAAATAAACTCTCCCCTGCATTCCTCTTACAAAGGTGTCATTCTTTGTACGAATCCCACCCTCATCGCCAAGATGAACTGCTATGGATTTACAGCCTGTCTTACTGACACAGACTACCCAATAAGTACCGTGGATTCTTTTGGATTCGTAATAAGTAAATGAAACCTTTATTAGGGAAGCTAAATTCTACAATGATTAAAATATATACAATTGTTAGCACATATACAATGATTAGCTCTATAAACACAATGGTTAGCTGTATAAACAATCATTACATCACTGGTCTCTACATCTAAGCAATGCAAAGAGTTCTTAGACCAGAAAAGAAACAATAATTACACTATACATACAATCATCACTAGTCTCCATCATCCAGGCTCTTATCATCAGCTGGGGGGGCCTGGTTCACAGCGAGAGCTAGGAGCTTTAGACCAGGAACAAACCTTTTGCATGACACGTCTGCCCACAGATGAACCCTGACTCCGCTGTGACAAGCCCTCCCTTTTTATTAGGCTCTGAGCCCATGTCCAGAGCTAAGGAAAGTTACAGAAAGCTTCTATGGAAAATTACAGAATGCTTCTCTGCTTAAGTCTGTGGGAACGTGGTCACATGTTTTCTGAAGTCCAGGTGGCCAAGCTGGGCTGGAAAACAAGTGCCATCCTCCCCTTCGCATACCAAATTAGTTAGAGCTGTGTCTTATCTTCTGCATTTCAACCTGTTTTTTATATTTACAAGAAAAGTTACTTTTGGTCAAAGACAAGATTTCAGAGTGTATTATCGGACAAAAGCAGGGTTGAAAAGCAATCCTTTAAGGTAACACTTAAACAATCATTTTTAAACAGAATTACTTCTAATCAACAATACAGACCCCGAGTGCACTGGTCGTTCAAGACAGGGTTGAAAAACAATCTTTAAAATTCACTTCCATTACACCCTCCCATCCATGTCCAGCAATTCTCCTCTCTCCCCTGCCCTCTCCTCCCATCCATGTCCAACGATTCTCCTCTCTTCCCTCCATGTCCAGCAATTCTCTCTTCCCTGCCCTCCCCTTCCATCCCATCAATGTCCAGTAATTCTTTCTTCCCTGCCCTCCTCTCCCATTGATGTCCAGCGATTTTCCTCTCTCCCCTGCCCTCCCCTCCCATCGATGTCCAGCAATTCTCCTCTCTCCCCTGCCCTCCCCTCTCCCATGTCCAGTGGTTCTTCTTCCCCCAGCCCATCCTCTTCTCCACTGCCTGCCAGCGAAGCGATAGAAAGGCTGCCAGCGTCGGACTCAGCAGCGCAAATGGTGCAGCGAATGAGAGAGGCTGGCAGCATCGGAGCTTCCCTCTGTGAGTCCTGCCTATGCAGAAACAGGAAGATGAAACAACATAGGCGGGACTCGCAGAGGGAAGCTCAGACGCTGCCAGCCTCTCTCAATCGCTGCCTGCACCGTTCGCGCTGCCGAGTCCTAGAAAAACAGTAAGTAGGGGAGTGAGAGGAAGGGTGCAGGACTCGCCAGGGGGAAAAAAGGTGCTGGTACGCTGTACCGGTGTGTACCATCACAAAAAAGCGCTGGTCCTCGTGTACGGTAGTACAGTCCTACCAGTATACTCTTTCTCTTCACATATGGAATTTCTATCCACAAGGATTCCACGCTGCTGTTTCATGTAGAATATTTATTTTGTTTGACTCAATTCCCTCTTTAACATATAGTGCAACCTCCCACCTCCAAATTGATCTACTTCATCATTGCGATATAATTTGTACCCTGAAAACACAGTGTCCCATTGATTGTCTGCCTTCCACCAGGTCATTTAGTGCTATATGCTCCCAACTCCCATCTTATTTTTTAGGCTTCTAGCATTTGTATATAGACACTTGAAACTGTGTTTTTTCCTAGCATCTACAAGTTGCTTTGAAGTTGACAGGGATAATTACTCTATTTTCCCATTAAACACTACTGGTTTTCTTTCACCATTATTGAAACCTCTCTTTTGGGATTCCCTAAATGTCCTGTTTCAATTGTCTCTTTGGAAGATGTGCGCTTGTTCAATTAGTTATACCCATTGTAACTGCTTGTCCTCACCAGATATCTCGTGTCAAAAAGACATGTTTTAACTCTCCTGGTGACACTATTTAGATGCTATAGGAGTTCCAAGAGGGGTACCTGATCAATTTAAAGCCAGAAATCATTGTTGTACTTACATTCCCAATAATACTGACACTTATGTTGTTTTTTTTTTTTTTGTTACATTTGTACCCCGTGCTTTCCCACTCATGGCAGGCTCAATGTGGCTTACATGGAGCAATGGAGGGTTAAGTGACTTGCCCAGAGTCACAAGGAGCTGCCTGTGCCGGGAATTGAACTCAGTTCCTCAGGACCAAAGTCCACCACCCTAACCACTAGGCCACTCCTCCACTCCGTTCTGTTATGAAGGCATTTACATGGTCTTTCTGCCTTAGCCAATGAATTAGCTACCAATTCAGGTGTTGATACTAGCTGGACATCCTGGTTGGATACAGTTTTTGGTAACTGGAATTCCTTTTTCATGTCTATTTTTACCTCCATTTTGGTTGTCATTTTAGGTTTTGCTTTAATTGTCTGTTGCATTATTCCCTGTGCTCGTGGGCTTGTCCTCAAACTTCTTACTTCTGCTCTCAGTACAAAACAAAATATACTTCCTTCTTGAAGGTTCTGCTGTTGACCTTATTCCTTTTATTATTGTTAGTACTTTTACTGCCTGTAACGCAAGTACACCTCCTTTTTTAAGGAAGACACATATCCAGTAGACAACGACATTGACCCAGACTATATGTCCCACCTTACTCCCTTCTCAATTGCCTATCTCTACCTACTTATCTATTCTACTATTCTGCTATACTTAATTTATACGTTCTCTAAAAATATTCTGTATTCCCTATTACTATGTAAGCCGCATTGAACCTGCTTTGAGTGGGAAAGCGTGGGATACAAATGTAATAATAATAAATAAATAAATAAATAAATACTCCATACCGAACTATACTCCTGGGCAACTGTCAGCTTCCTCTCTCTCCCCCCCCCCCCCCATCCTCCCTCCCCCCTTTACAAGCTGCTCTATCTCCTTTTTAAAAGTTAGCACCAGCAGCCTGGTTCCATCCTTTCGAAGAGGCTCCCCATTCCCCAGAATGTTGTCCAGTTCCTAACAAGTCTAAATACCTCATCCTTGCACCATCGTCTCAATCACGCATTGAGAGTGTGGAGTTCTGCCTGCCTCTTGGGTCCTGCACGTAGAAGGGGGAGCATTTCCAAAAATGTTACCCTGGAGGATCTGGATATCAGCTTGCTACCT